>NC_073696.1:270194435-270501935 GCF_029784165.1 Wyeomyia smithii | reverse complement strand
ACGAAGTTAGTCTTCGTTGACGTTCGTTAGCGTTCCGTTTGGTTAATGATTTTTGAGGAGCTAAAAAAACAGGAGTTGCCTCCTTCTGAGGAGGTCAACAAGTGTACAACCTCAAGATGTCAGATTCTGATTTTGATAAAAAGGAGGAAACCTCATTTAACGCAATCAGAAAAGTGCATTACCAATGATATCAGATAATGCCTGGACACGGCAATCAAAGCCAACCGAAAATGCAATGCACCATTTGTCACCGTCAATTTGCTGCTGCGGAACTTTTTCTCGGTTGGTTCCCACACTACCACACAAACGCCAGTTATGATTACCCACTGAAAGGCAGTGCAGCAGTACGAACCCGTCCATGGAGGCGGAAAAAATCTCAGAAAATTAAGACTTTCCTGCAGGCAATTAAACACAACTCAAGTAGCTGCCAGAGCTGCCGATGTGAATGGGATTTCGCGGCTTTTTGCCCCTTTCTTCATTTTCACATGGCCAACCGCCTTCCCGAATACTGTGGCACCGAATCACCGGAGATGAAGTCACGTTCCTCTCACAGGGCACTCTATCCGTCGAGCTGCCACCACTTACTGGTGGTGATGCCGAAAAGCCAAAAGGAAGTGATTTTCCTTTTTTCGCAGCACATACACATTTACACATACACATCACCCAACCCACACCAACCCAACCAGCCAATTCTGACGAGCGCAATATAGTGTTCCATCGCTTTTATCTACCGACCAGAATCGCCGCTTTCCAAAGCCTTCAGATCTTCGACTGAAAAGGAAAATCCGCTGTCGGTTGGAAATGTGAATGACTCAAAATAGACCTGTCTTTTGCGGATGGTTATATTTTTTCGTTCACTTCGAAGCTGCCATTTAACTCTTGCTCGATTTGCACGCGGGAAACGGTAGTACCGAGCTGGGGGTTTTCCGATGATTGCAACTGGGATTTTCCCTTCGTGTGGGATGAAAAAAAAACTACCGAATCTCCTTACGGCTGGTCTTAAGGAGACATGAAGAGCCGGGAAAAATCGTGATCCAGCCGAGCGAGACTGGATTTTCAATTACTTTCCTAGTTGAGATAAGGAAAGAGTGAAGTTCTGTAAAATGGAACTACTTTGGGATGAAAAACAGACCATCGTAACTTCGTTGATCACTTATGTCAGGAAAGCGATGATGGAAGGAGAGACGGAAAAAAAACCCAGGCAAAGGGGTTGGGGCTTTTTTACTCTTCCTCCTTCGAACATCTTTGTTGAATTCAAATCCAGAACGGCATAATTCCCTTTGGATGCGTTCAATTTTCAATGCAGATGTAGGAGGCGGAGGCTGGGAATAGAAGACCGCAGCGGTACCATCAACGACTTCTATCGTATCTTGCCCTCAACCGCTCGCTATCTTCTGCACATCATATCAACTTATGGCAGTAAATCCTGCATTTCCAGAAACAAATTAAAAACCGGCAGTCGTGCTTCGCATCATAAAACCGGCAGTACCGAAGCACATCGATTCGATAATCATCTCGTTTCCCACCGGTGTGCGGGATACGGAAGGCGGCCCAAGATTCCAATGATTCGATTCTCGTTACAGAGTGGATTTAGTCGGCAATCGATACCGATAACGGGTTCCGAGTTTCCTTAGGGCGAAGTGTGTAGCAACAATGATGATGCATTTTGAAATGGAATCCCAACCCTTATAGAACTTATAGAACCCTTTCAGGGTGGATTATCGTTACGGTAATTGAAGTAACATTCCATTCCGAAAGCACTCGAACGGTACACTGCGCTGTTTGCTTACTTGCTGCCGATACGCTCCACTGTCTAATGTGTGCGGCTTTGGATGCTAGTCTAGCGGAATGTAAGTTGAGTGCTCAACTGAGCTGGATAATTGGGTGCCAAATTAAACGATGGTTACCACATTCCGCGAGTAATCGTAAACCTTTTCCACAAGTTATTTTGGATGAAAACAATAAATTAGTAACTTCACTCTATTCTTTCAAAAAATGGTTTCTTTTAAATTGTGGCAGCGATTCGTACCATTGTCGATGTGATTTCGCACAAACATTGTGCGATAGTTATAACCCCCTTATCATCCAGCGAAAACAGGAAACTAGTTCGAGCAGACTGGACAGGAAGTTATTACAAATTATTCATCAAACACGCACTTCGGTTGAATTACATACCCCGCCTACTTGAAAAAAAAAAAATAAATAAAAAAAAAACTGTCAAACATGTTCGGTGGGAGAACACCAAGTAAAAGTTTTGACCACGCGCAGATCATAATGCGTGAAGTGACACTCTCTATAATCCTCACAGGGCTGTGCGTGTAGTTGATCGAGGTGTATTGGGAACGAGATGCAATAGTAGAGAGTGATATGGTATCGGGCTCTGGGAACGTACCTCCTAAGTAACTTAACTAGATACTACACCATGTCGGAGACGAGTCCCGTCTATATGGATTTATTTCAAAAGCTAATTCACATCCCCAGTTTTCCTTCACTACGTCACTTAAACTGGAAGTACAAAGCTAGCAGAACAAACAGTTTATAATCTGAAAATTTTATGCTTTTTTCCTGTTTGGACTCATCACTGCGACCAGAAACATACAGCTTTTGTGATATCTCCCGGGTGTTTGCTGTATCCTGCACTCCTTTTATTGACAATATCACTATTGAGAGTAAGTGACATAATTATTGTAATTTGTGATTGTGTGTGTGCCCTTCCTTTTTCCGCTTATTAATCCGAGCCTCGCTATCTCCAGCCAATATCATCGCCAATTATAATTCCCTGAAGAAATTTTTACTAAATGGCCCTAAGATCAGTTTTATTATGAAAGGGATTTATTTTGTCAAGAAGTATTTATCGGGGTTTTGTAGAATTCGACCTGTAGGAAGGGATAATGGGGAGTCTGAAAATATATGCATGCTTTATGATTCTACTAAGATTCGAACCCACCACCACCCGCTTGTCAAATACTTTCACCGCGAACCGAATCGAGCTGTAAACAAACCAGCATAACACTCTGCAATAAGATGCTGCACAAGATATTAAGACTACTAGAATGCGGGTGGGATTTTTGTGTGCTGCCATCTGTTCGTCGGTTTATGCGTTAATATCTGATGTTGCGGGATAGGGTATTCCTACTAATTCAGAACTAAACAGAGCTCTATTCGCTAATTTTCTTTCGCTGATGTGAACCAGTACACAGTGGTACAGAACAGTAATTTAGGCGGCAATTGAATTTTGATTTTTTGTGATTGTGAAGCCTTTAAGGTAGGTCTATATTTATATTAAACAAAAAATTATCGTGGCCCTAATGTAAAGTGTAGGAAAACAAATAAAATTATTATTTGAAAAAAAAAAAAATGTTATTTTAATTTTTTTTTAAATTTAGATCACATTATTTTAAGATACTTTGTAGCATACTTTTTTTGCAGTTCTGGAATTGGCTGAATCAGAGCAATTTTCCCTAAAGTGACTTAAACAGATACAATTTTTCGCACTATTTTTCTATTTAAATTTCTCAGTTAAGTATTGTTTAGATAAATTTTAGAGGTTCAGAAGACGCAACTTTTGGTGGTTAAGCTTTCAAGATATCTGTGACAGGCGAAGAGTTACTAATGTTTTAATTTTCGAAATAGGCCCTTTTGAAATATATATATATATATATATATATATATATATATATATATATATATATATATATATATATATATATATATATATATATATATATATATATATATATATATATATATATATGCATATATATATATATATATATATATATATATATATATATATATATATATATATATATATATATATATATATATATATATATATATATATATACATATATATATTTGCTCTTCTAAATGAAACCAGAAAATATTTTTCCCAGTTGCTCCATTCAGAGATATCAACATTTGAAACAGGCGTATAGCGAAAATTAAACGTCCTCAACCGTAGAATATATCTTAAAAGTTAAGCCACCGGAAGTTGTCTTTAAAATTCCAACAGCCATCTGAACTCAAGTTCATTGAAAATTCCGAATTTAAAAAAAGGGCAATGAACTTCTTTTTGTTTTGGCCACTCTAAACAAAATTGCTCTAATTCATCCAAATCAAGAGCCACAGAAAAATAGTTTGCTACAAAAATGGTAAGAACAACGTGATTCACAACTTAATCAAACAATAATATAACATTTTTCCGCTAACAAAAATTTTTCTGTTTCATTTCGTTGATTTTTGGACCACCTTAATTTTTGAGAAACAATTTCAAAATTCGTAACTGCACAATTTTAACCCTCTCCCGCTCACAAGGTTTATTAATAAAATTTATAGCTTCACGAGAAAATTCAAGCTGAACACTTTGTAGACTAACTAAAATTACAGTCAACTGTAGTATTTTGAAGAAAATGCCCAATGATGCTCTGAGGCAGCATATAAAAGTTTATGGAACAATCGTAAGCACAACAAACTATTTTATGTCAAGATATGATGATTATAATTCTTGGTGCTCTAGAGTCACCATGAGCGGGAAAGGGTTAAAAAGATGTTGATCATATATCTTAAGTGTCTTAAGATTAGTTTTTTTTTAATTTAAAAATAAAATTATTAAGAAATATAAAATTTAATTTTTCAATTAAAGAAAATATTACAGAGTTTTTGGTTTCCATTTTTTATCTAAAACCTGTCAAAGCCTGTACCTGACGGAATTACGGTTTAATTTGTAGTTGAAATTTGTTGTCCAATAATCGGGTGAGTTTTGTTGTAGAATACACCTTTTCGAAAAATTAATTTCAACACGCAAAAGTTGATGTCTTGTACAATCATTGTGTCTTCCCGATTCGCACAAATGTTGCACAGAAATCGCACAATAAATGTGTGAAACGCATAACGCAACAGTTGTACTGCGAATACATTGACATAGAATGAAATCAGAATATGTATCATATACCGACACTATATTTCCCACGTCGAGTGTATTAGTGGCTAGACTAGATACATCACATACAATTTGCAGGTTGCTCTTTCGCTTCTCTTTCGGTTCGGATTGCGACGCGCAAGGCGATATCTCGTTGCTTCAAGAAATGAGCGAGACACCCGTGCTGTACATACTTTATTTAATACTAGTGTTGTTAGTCTCACTCATACTGTCGGTGCGTGCTTGCTGCTATTCAGAGGAATGCATGAAGAAGAAAAATTATCTCGAAAGCGTGTGTGCAAAAGACTTGAAAAGCGTAGCATTTGTCTCGTCCTCAAGCAGAAAGGAGGAGAATAATTTTGCTTCTCGCTCGCTTTGCAATGCTGCTTGATACCAGTTGAAACTGTTTAGGTGTAGTAGTTTGGAGCTGCCACATACATTGGAGAAACGCTAGAGCATTAATTGCGTTATGCCCAACACGCAATCATTGTACTGGTTCCGAATTACATCAAAAATTGCGCTAAAAACGCACAATTTTGTACTGGTTTCGCACCATCCAACTTTTGCGTGAAGAGATAAATTATGCTTAATTAAAAAAAACCGGAAAGACGGAGAGAAAATGAGAAAGATAGAGTGAAAAAGAGTGGAAGAGAGAGAATGAGAAAGAAAGGAAGAGAGAGAAAGAAAGAGAGAGAGAGAGAGAGAGAGAGAGAGAGAGAGAGAGCAAAAGAAAGATACAGTGAGGAAGAGAGGGAAAAGTTAGAGAGAGAGAGAGAAAATGAAAAAGAGAGGGATAGAGAGGAAGAGATAGTGAGAAGGAGAGGGGGAAGAGTAAGTAGAGAGAGAAAGACAGATAAAAACGGCGTTAGAGAGTACTCTCTTTTTTCTTTCGATCTCCTTCTTCGGAAATGAAAAAAAACGGGAGAGGAAAAACAAAACAGATAGAGGTGGAGTGAAAAAGAGAGTAAGAGGGTTTGAAAAAGAGAGGGAGAGGGAGTATGAAGAGAAAGAAAGGGGGTGAAAAAGAAAGGGAAAGGAAGAGTGATAATGAGAGAGTGACTGAGTAAGTCATTGAGTGATTGAGTAAGTCAGTGAGTGATTGAGTAAGTCAGTGAGTGATTGAGTAAGTCAGTGAGTGATTGAGTAAGTCAGTGAGTGATTGAGTAAGTCAGTGAGTGATTGAGTAAGTCAGTGAGTGACTGAGTGAATGAGTGAGTTAGTGAGTGAGTGAGTGATTGAGTAAGTCAGTGAGTGATTGAGTAAGTCAGTGAGTGATTGAGTAAGTCAGTGAGTGATTGAGTAAGTCAGTGAGTGAGTGAGTGAGTGAGTGAGTGAGTGAGTGAGTGAGTGAGTGAGTGAGTGAGTTAGTGAGTGAGTGAGTGAGTGAGTGAGTGAGTGAGTGAGAGAGTGAGTGAGTAAGTGAATGAGTGAATGAGTGAGTGAGTGAGTGAGTGAGTGAGTGAGTGAGTTGTTAAGTGAGTGAGTGAGTGAGTGAGTGAGTGAGCGAGTGAGTTAGTGAGGTAGTAGGTGATCGAGTGAATGAGTGAGTGAGTGGATTGGTGGGCGAGTGTATGAAAAAGTAAGTAATTAAGTAAGAAAGTAAATTAGTGAGTGAGTGCGTCGCTAGTCTCATGCTCTAGTCATCATTTGATGACTCTATATCGATGTCATAAAACGAAACAAACTTCAACAGAAGGTAGAGTGTTGAGAAAGAAACCGTAACTTTTAGGGGAAAGAAAACTATGCTTTGAACAGTGATAAGAGTTTAAAATATGTCAAATTTATTAGAACGTTACGAATGAAATAATAGTTGGCAATTACGGATAAAAAGCGTTATATTTTTAAGGCTAAAATAAATACTCAAAAAAGAGCCTAATTGGGAACAGCTAGAAGCCAGGAAACAGACAAAAAAATTGTATAATGATAAAAAGCATTAAATAAAATATTTAACCGTTATGTGCTCGGCAATTTTAACACACGTAAGTACTCGGCAGGGTACTCAGAAACACCAAAATGAAATGCTTCTTGTTTCTTCAATTCTTGACCAATTTTCGATCTTAACCCGTCAAAACATTGGAAAATTTGTCTATTTTTAGTATACGGGACCTGAAGTGTTCTTGGTCCCATATGGTTCTCGCAAATCTGGATCTTCTGGACCATGTTCAAGATCGGGAATTTGCTCCGAAATGGCCATTTCGAACAACTTATCAGATGGACTCAATATGAAAGCAAATCAACTCTCGGAGTGATTTCATGAATTTTGATAGCAATGTTTTTGGTTTTATTGACAATTGTACTAATTTGTTCCACTGGAACATGCTGGAAAATGGTTCATTTTCACTAGTTAGGAGCATTCTGAATTGAGGTTATCCTTGTTTTAAAGCAATAAAGTCTGAAAAGGTACCCGGGTACCTGGGTACCCTGCCGAGCACATAACGGTTAAACTAGTAGCAACCCAGTTGTTTCTGTTCGTGATGTCTTGGTGACCCTTGATGTTGATGTTGAGCCTACATGTCCGTTTTATACATTTTTCTGGAATCTATCCGTGTCCCAATCTAGTCTCATTCTCTTCCGCCTACATCTTACAACACGGTAAGAAAAAGATTTTACCCGGATCACGCTACAAACATCAGGCGATAAGGGGGCATCCCGGCGGAAGAATCACTAATTAACATAATGGAACACTGCGGGACGTGACATGATTGATGGTGATAAAGATTATAAGCACTGATTAAAAAAAGGATTTAAACTGGAGTTAACGTATGACGATGCAGAGAAAGTAACAGGAGTGATTCAAATTTGAATAAAAATTAAAAAAAACATCCTCAAAAATTCTAGTGATTCCTAAAAATATTCAAAACGACAGGAAATTTAGTTTTCAAAGCATCTAGGCAATTTAAGTGGTATACAAGAAACCGACCATTTACTTCTCTCCGTGAATCATTTTTATGTATTTTTACGTTTTCTGAAACATTCTGTGGGTTCAGTTTTCGTCAGCATGATGAAATCCAAATTAGTAGCACAACTATCTTTATAATTTTGACGGAGTACTGCATCTTTTTTACAATGCTGGGGAAACTGGAGTACATTTTACGAAAACTTTGAGGATGCAACTTTGAGGAGGGTAGATTTTTAATGCTAGTAGCTTTCATACAACAGTACAGGCTGCAATGATGATGGGTCCTTAGATAGCTAAAATGTTGAAGATTCTTCTAAGGCAATAATTAATACCACCAATTTTCTTTTACTAAAACTGTAGAAAAATTAAAACTTTCGAATGTTCTTTTACATCTCTTAATCGACCCGTACAGGTATAAATGACCTTCCTAGCAAATTTTATACGAAGTATTTGAAAAGTTTTATTTGCATTGATTTTCAATGCTTTGTAACGTTACTGAAACTGTATCTACAGAAATATATTTTTAGTATAAAGTACAGATTTTACATACACAAATATAATTTTTTAATATTTTTAAGTTTACGATTTTTTTTTTTCAAAGTGTTTCTTTTTCTGTTTCCTGTAGGTCAAAATGGTTTTTTAATCCTAACAGAACACGGAAAAATGCCAAATTGAAGAGTTTTCTTTATGTACAGTATAATGGTTATTTCGGCTAAACTAATCAGTACCACAATATTTAACAGTTGATTTGTATACGCATTCCTTTATTAAATTCCGTGTATTGTAGATTGCTTTATTTCTTTATAAAGTAGATTTTGAATTTCATTGAAGGAAATCGATGTTATGATTTTTTTAATAGATTTGTTTCAACGAAACATTTCAAGTGCCAAAAACACATTTTTGAGCTGCTTTAAGCACATTATTATGAAAGAAAATATTTGCCCCGAGATCATAACATCAAAGCATACCAAAGTGACACTTCATTCCCCATTCGAGGTAGGCGAAGCAATTAGCTTTGCAGCACTCCGCACAAACAACACGAACCAGCAGAACAATGATTGCCTAGCAACTCGGTTATTTTCATCGCAAAGCAAACAACACTGGAGCTGTTTCTGTTTCCGAGGGTACCAGACAATGAATGCTGTGATCAAAGCCAACTTTGGTTCTCCATTTGATGTTTACTTTTGATTGTGCCAAGGCAACGTGTCGAAAAGCATTCCGTGAACGTTACCTATCAACTGTTAGAATATTATTTTTGATCGTAGAATTTGATTGGAAAACCCGCCATTGAATTTTTCCACTCATTGATTCAATCAAACTTTATGTCAGCGTAGTAATGATTACGTTTACCGAAATGACGCCACAATTTGATACCTTATCGTTATCGGAATAACAATATTAAATTTTACTGCAGCATTCGGTGATGTTTACTGGTTTTTGTTTAAAAAGTGCTCCACTAACAGCAGTCATCATTCTGTGTTCGAATGCTCGCTAACTCCTGTTTATTCTAAAGGCCATCGAATGTTTCCCATCGAGCGACAGCGCGTTAATCCGCTTCGGAAAACCCGTCACAATTTGACTCTCACTCTCGAGTCGCTTAATTTCGAGAACTTACACGATCATCGAATATTTATCTAGCAAATCGAAGCCCGAAGAACAGGGCCATAAAAGCGTCTAAAATACGACCGATTAAAGTGAAACGGGCGAGAAAATCAATGAAAGTTGAAACGACGACGGCGACAGAGACGACGAAGGTGATGACGGTGACGGCCACTGCTGCAGTCACAAATCGAACTTCAAGACGACCGGGAACGGAACGGCGGCATGCTGTAAAGGAAACTCACGCAGTGCGCCGCTGCTGCTTTCGCCCGATGGGAATACGGAAATTCGAAACGTGCGGCAGGGAAAATACTAACGAATCTATCCAATGAATTGGATCGCACGCACGCAGGAGGGATGAGTCGACGTACTTCGGACGTTTCAGTACGACCCAGGTCGGCAGATACTTGAGGAGTAAATGAATTTTCTCTCAAAGGAATAGCCCGATAAAGCAAACAGCACACACTAGATAAATAAATAACAGCGTTTGAGGGGCGGAGGAGTCATTCGGTTCCGTCGACAGCTGCTTCGGTTGGAAGGATTATTGTGCTGTTTGAACCTTAACCTTCCCTCGTGGAGCAGTTGGATAGTTTTGCCGAACGCACGGGACTAACGATGAGGGGATTTAATCTACTTACGGGATCACGTTTCAATTGAATCCGGATGACTTATCGAAACACGTTGAGTTATCTGATCGAGAAGCTTAAAGCTCGCCAGGGATGAGACAGTAAACCGGACGATTGAGTTTAGTTTTCCTCGAAGGAAAAAGATATTTTCGACTGTTTATATCTGCAGCCTCTTACTTTTGCTCTTCCTGATCCCACAATGTTGCATTGAATAGGTCAGAAAACTTCTACATTGAAAGGAAAATGGTTTTATACTGCGGACTTCTACATTCCGGTTCTCTAGCATAAAAGTACGCGCAAGCCCCCAAAAGCAACAAAAATAACCTATTGTGTTGAAACTGCTATCGTTTTGATTTTTTTATTCTTGCTTCATTTCTTCTGGGTCGCTGCACGGCTCGTTTTCTTTGATCTGCCACTTCAGAGTAACTGGGCCTGTAGCTTTCCGAGAGCTGTTCTTCAGAATTTTTAATATCTGTGTACAGCGCTAAATTGTTCCACGATGTCTGTACCTGCGCGCGCTTTACAAGTGTAACGCAAAAGAGATCTTAATTAAAAAGTCCTGAACACGCTCGGAGGCCCTTTCCGGGGCGCACAAAAACAACGACCTCCCCAGACGGACATGCGTTCGAGCGGAAGAATCTGAGTCCGTGCGAAGCAAAGTACATGGCAGGCAGAATTGTTGCAGCTCCTTTTGGATGTTTTGTTTCCACTACCGAAAAAATTGAGCAGAGCAAGAACGAACCAAAATTACTCTCTAGAAGGCTGATTACAGGAATTACTCGCAATCAGTCATTTCGAGTGAAGATGCGCTTTTATGGTTGTCGGTGCAAGTAGAATAAAAACGTAACTACAATAAACTCACTCGAAAAAAATACCAATGCCATTGCAAAAGGCTCACCAAATTCCTGGAATTGTTTTGAAATTGAACTACCGTTGAGGTTTTTTGCAAACAAAATTAAAATTAAACTTTCTTCGAATTCTAATGTAAATTTTAAATAAAATGAAATTGGAGTTTTGATTTGAAATATATTTGAAATTATACCCAAAATTCTAATTGAGTTATCAGTCAACCACCGAACTTTGATAACACCAAATCAAATCTTAAATAAAATTCAAAATCTTTTTTCTAGTATTAAAAAAATTGGCACAGAAAGCTACTTTACGTATAAAAATCTTTTTAGAAGAGAAAAAATATTAAAAGAAAAAATCATGTTTGAATACTTATTTATAGCTAAATGCAAATTCAATCATGACTCAAAGCTTAGAACTGTTCATGAAGAATAGTGAAGGAAACTATATATTTGTATTTATTCGAAGGCAAGTTTGCTCTTTTGATTTTTTTAAAGGTATTCGAGAAAACGACAAGAAAACCAGTACCTTTCAATTGGCCCACGAAATTGTATTTTTATTAATATTTCAATTAAAAAAAATCAGACGCTGCTTGTTGAGTTGACCCAGAATCTTCTGTTCCATTTTTCTCTGTGCTACTGATTTGCCATCACAACGGAAAAAATATTCTCGAAGCAAACAGTCTCACACCCATTTTTCGCCAATTCGACGGAATGCATTTCCTGCGAAACTGTTCTATCGCATCCGATTCGTTATTGAACGTTCCACTTAATATCATTTTTCACGCTAGAACGGAAAACTTTACGGCTGAGAGAACACTTTTTCCCTCCCGGCAGGAGACCGTTAAACGAGAACACGATCGAGGGCAATAAAACAATAGAAAAGAAATCTAACACTGCCAGGCCAAGACAAACAGCATCCATTTTACGTCGCACCTAGAGCGGATGCGTACACTTGATTACGGTGCTATTTCCGCTTGTTCGCTATTTTTGGACCACTGCACGGGCTGCCGTTCGGGCGGAAATCGACGGTAACGAAAGATGTCTTCGTTATTGTACTTCAAACTTTTCCCTGTCAGCAGGAATGAAGACATCGTCATCAGCGTTGCTGGAGTTGATGCGGTGGGGGGAAAGAAAATATTGCTCCATTATAGAGACCAAAGCAATCAACATTTTTTTTTCATTTATTTTCGCAAAAAATGAATAATTGAATAGAGTAAAAAGAGGTTTTCTAAAATCGGTAGAATTCCAAGCAACATGCACATCAATTCCCTTCCGCTTGCTTGCTTCGCCTAGATTAGATTCGGAATTTCCTCAACCGAGAATCGTTCTTCCATTTGATTCCATTCGAGCCCCCTTACAGTATAGTGAAACAGAAACCTCCAGCATCCATTGGTTACGATGATTTATCGACTAAAATTCTCCACAATTGTGTGGTGCGAGAAATCACGAACCGGAGGGAAACGAAGGAGGGAGGCTTTCGGTCGTACCAATCTAAGAAACTGTATCCAATCTCGCCTCAGGCCACACTGTGTTTGTTTTTCCTTCTCTTTGTGCGAACTGAACAATTTGTGTTTGTTATTAATTTTAATGACCGATTTTTCGGCTTCAGGGGACACAATGTACAAACACGAAAATATCTTGAAATAGCATTGACGATTGCGACAAACCGAGGGGGAGCGGGAGTTAGTTTTCACTCCCAAGGGATTGCCGGCATCCGTCCATTATGGACTCACTGAAAAGTGATATTATGATTCGTTACACCTCTCAATTTGGTCGTCTGCGATTTACGGTCCTCTTCGCGCTGCTGGAAGGGTGGTAAGTTGATACGTTTTACGAGACCCGTTCCGTAGGTTAATGGCGACAACGAGTCAATCAAGACAAATCCTCTACGCCCGCCGTCCTCGGTCCCTTGAATGATGGATCTTCTGTGCTGCGATGGCTCGCATGGCTGGAATGAAAAGGGAGCTCTATAAATATATCGACCGGGGCACGCATATGGTTTTCCTATTAATGTGCCTTCTCTCACCCACACCCCGTTCGAGCGCGTGTACTTCCAGAGGCCATTAGAGTCGGTTTTTGTTTAGCAAGCAAGACGACAAAGACGACGATGACTGACTGGAGGAATGCTCATTCATGAACTGCCAGCAAGGCTTTGTAACGATAATTGTTTACATAAAAATCAGTTATGGGGATTTATTACTGCGCCTTTTAATGCATTCCACTCCGTCGTTGTTGCCTGTGCCACCGCCGGCAGGTCCGAAGTGAAGTGGCAAAGTTCGGTCTGGAGCGGAGTAATTATGGCTATACGACATAAATTTGTCGGTCTCAGTTTGGCTTTTATTTTTATTTTTTTTAAGGGGATCCACAGTTGGTCGGTTAGCAGCCGGGAGTTTTCCCGCGAGCAGCGCCTGGCTTTCGCTTTCGGTCGTAAAGTAAGGCAACCGCAGATAAAACAATCGTTTTGTTACAAAACAAGCAGAACGTGTTTTCGAACCGCAAATTCGGCGGTTGAGGGAGGACATAAATGGGTTATCTGTTTGGCAACCGCAACTCGCTGTACGTTTCAGTTGTTTCGAGGGAGGGCAGCGAAGCTGCATGGGATTTTCAATTTTGTTGAACGGTGATGAACAAATGGATTATTTTACCGAGTAACATGTTGACAGAATTTTGTGTTTCTAACTTCAGAGGTTCTGAACAACAAAACATGTGTATAATAGCTAAATTTATATACATATACAAACACATTTTTACAATAATTTTCTTAAGAATATGATAACTAATTAGGCTAGCAAACAACAAATTTATCACACCGTAAATATTTCATTTTGTATAGAAAAATCTGCAAGAAAAACACTTGGTTGATTTCAATAGGATTATGATTTGGATTGAGTAGTGTTTTGGATTGGAACTGGATGGGATTTGGATTGAACCCCCGTGCGATACAGACGGTCAACAGGTGGCAACGTTATAGCTAAGTTGGATAGACTGGGCATTGGTGTTGAAGTACCTGAATTCAATCATACCTTAACAATTGTTAATTAGCAATCAATGTATCCGGGTTTATTTCCCAGGAGGTTAGGGAGACCTCCGGAGTACCTCATAGAGGTCAAGTTGAACCTTTGTAGCGTCTCAAAGCGGTAAAAGTTTTACTTTTATGACTGATGAAAAAAAAAAGCACAGGTAGTAGTTCATGAAATTGTCGATATCGTTTTTTTAATGCCAAATGTCTTAGAAATGCATGAAACGTCGAGATCTAGTATTATATCGAAAACAAATCGAAAAAATCGACCATGTGGGACTCACTAATAAAAGATTTCCAGCTCAAAAGATTCTTAGTTTCAGAAAGCCGTTTCATTTTTTGAGATAACAATAGATTGACGCTACATGCGTTTCCAAGACATTTAGAATAAAAAAAAATTCGATTGTGCTTTTCTTCGTTATTCGAAAAAGTGAAAGTTTGACCGCTTTGAGGCACGTGTTCCCACAGTACGATTGAGCTGAAATTGTGTATTGATGTTTTTTTTTGAGATGGCGAAATTTTTGAGCACTACTTCTAAGCGAAATTTGTTGATTTTTTTTTCATTCAAGTTATTGCCGCCCTTACTATAGACTTAATATCTACTGAACCAATTTCGCTACTAAGTCAATTTCGATCTGACTCATAAGCGTGGACAAGAGAGAGGGGTTCATTTGTACCCTGTGAACTTGAAGAAGTCTTCCACGATAACCGTGCAACTTTAAATTAGAGATGTAGCGAATAATAGGGTTGGGAAAAGTTATTTTTGAAAATTACCGAATATTCGGATTATCGAATAATCACGCAAACGTTCCAGCTTACATCAACCGATGTGCCCTCTCAAAACGCACATTAAATGCTCTGGCTTTGCACAACAAATGTGTAAAAAAGATAACGCATCAGTTGCGCAATGAATACATTGACAGAGATCGAAATCAGAATATGCATAATACACACAAAATCGTGGGGTTCCGGTAGACTTCGGTTTTAAACAAACGGGCGCTCAAAAAACCGCTGAAAACTTTCGCGAGGCGGTGCGTATCAAAGGCTCATGCATCCCTAATCACCGTCAGCAACCGAAACAGCCAATAGCGAGCCTCGTTACAACAGAACTTACTGACGCTGGTGCCAGTAACGTGGAACTGAATGCCTATGAATAAAACCAGAGTCTTCGTTAAATGCGAAATGTTTAAAACAAATCCTCTGTTTTTTTTTATTGTTATTGATTCGATGATGTTTTTGAATGACCGGATTCATGATAGTGAATCGATCAGTTCATATTTGCGTTAACCTAGTCAGTACCTAAATCAACAGTATTGATTACTGGTTGAACTGCTTTAACGATAGCAGCATTCTGAAAAATATTACCAATACCAGTAAAAATCATCATGGCAATACTAGCAGTGGTTAATGGAGTAAGGAACGGCTTAAGAAGCGGCACCTATTCTAATCAGTCGAAATAAACGGGCCTCAATCTCCTGAATTTTCATTAATATCGTCAATTTTAATGGTGAGAACTAAAACTCTGATTAACTAGCTGTTTTACGAATATATAAAATTCCGTTCAACACGGAAAAAACGTTGAAAAAACATTAAACGAAAAATGTTGCAGCTGTTCAGGCGCTATTTGGGTGCTGAAACAAATCCTCTGCAAAACAGATGCAAACTGCTTAAAAGGTTCGGGGTGATTGGAATAGCGTCCCTCGATAGGTAACTTTATTTGATCATTGTTAAAGTTTGCTAAATCGGTTTTTAGAACCTGAAAACAGGTGCTGTTAGAGAAAAAGATAGAGAGCAAATCGATATACTCATGTTTGGATTTCACCTTACAGATTTCAGATTCAACAACTTACGACTGATAATTGCTTTAGTAAAATTGAGTAATCGGTTTTCCAGTCATCTGCTTATCAAAACGAAAATTTATTTTCTATTTCCGACGTTTCGATTTAATAAAAAAAAATCTTTTTCAAAGATTATACAAATAGACAAGTTGTTACAAAAAATCAATAATCAGAAAACAGTCACTTACAGAAAGGATATCGTTTTTGTCTAATAGCTCTATGTTTTGAGCATCAACGGTCAAGGATTGAATTGTGGCTGGCATTCGTTTACTGTAACCGGGTTATGAGGACACAAAAAATTATAATTATAGGGCAATTTTTTCTGAAAAAAGTATTACCGTTTTTACATTTAAAATAAAATAAACTTGAACTAAAAAAAATATATATCACTCTAAGCTGAATTCGTAGTAGCACTTCTCACTGCGTATAACTGTCTATTCAAATTGTTAAATTCTAGTTTGGTGAGCTGTGAGATGAACTGTGCGAAAATCACAGTATACTGATATGTATTATAAGTCTGATCCTATTGCCTATTTTGGTCTTTAGTGTGTGTAATATCCCTGCGTAAGTCGAACTAAGACAATCGACATCAGTGCGTTTGTTTACGGTATGCTCTGTGTTCATGATGTGACAAACTTCGAGAATAGGAAGTGCAGACGATCGGCGATGATGGTCCAGAATTGTTGTTTTTTTCCAGGTTAAACCGGTGATTGCTGTCTATACTGTGTTGAAGAAGTGCTGTTTTCTCCTTCAGGTGTGCTATTTCGTGCGTGTTGGTGTCTCTAGTGTTTTCCTGGTTTAGGAGTTGTTCCAGTTTGTTGATGTTCGAACGGTGGTTGCTTGCCTTTTTTTGAGCTATATAGACAGTTATACGCAGTGAGAAGTGCTACTACGAATTCAGCTTAGAGTGATATATATTTTTTTTAGTTCAAGTTTATTTTATTTTAAATGTAAAAACGGTAATACTTTTTTCAGAAAAAATTGCCCTATAATTATAATTTTTTGTGTCCTCATAATATATATATATATATATATATATATATATATATATATATATATATATATATATATATATATATATATATATATATATATATATATATATATATATATATATATATATATATATATATATATATATATATATATATATATATATATATTTTAGTTCAAGTTTATTTTATTTTAAATGCAAAAACGGTAATACTTTTTTTAGAAAAAAATTGCCCTATAATTATAATTTTTTTTGTCCTCATAACCCGGTTACACTAAACGAACGCTAGTCACAATTCAATCTTTGACCGTTGATGCTCAAAACATAAAGCTATTAGACGAAAAACGATATCCTTTCTGTAAGTGACTGTTTTCTGATTATTGAATTTTTGTAACAACTTGTCTGTTTGTAGAATCCTTGAAAAAGATTTTATAATAAATCGAAACGTCGGAAACAGAAATAAATCTTCGTTTTGATAAGCAGATGACTGGAAAGCCGATATACTCAATTTTACTTACAGATTTCAAGTATTTCGTTTCAATACACAGGCGGCTCCTAAAGCAGCTTAATATATGTTCCCTACCCTACTTCAAAAGTGTTTTGGTTTTGAGCCGTCCAGTACATTGAACATTCGCTAGAGCACCAAATGCGTTATGAACAACACACATTCGTTGTAATGGTTCCGAAACAGTTCAAAAGATGCTCTTAAAAGATGTAATATTGATGTTGTTACCCACAGTCCAATTTTGCGTGATGATTTAAGCTAGACCTTGTCTAGGGTAACCCACTTCTATTCATGAGTAATTTGGTTTTTAATTTTTCTCATTTAATCATCATGTTCTGTTGAATACACGGCTGAACAGACTGCCAAATATTCAACGAAACATGATGATAAGATGAGAAAAATCAAATAACAAATTATTCTTGACCTAATGTGACTTACCCTAGACAAGCTCAAGTTAAAACCAATATTCTGTAAACTGAAAATTCGTGCTTCCCACAAAAAAAACTTTTTCGCAGCCCTACTATTCGGTGCAACACTACTTTAAATACAAATAAATATATGTTATATATTAAATATATGTATATGTATATGACTATTGGTATAGTAAGGATACCACAATCGATCTAATTAATGGTAGCATTGGTCTTAAACTCCTACAGGAAACATCGGAAGAGAGGTCTGCGATGTCACCCTCTAATAATTATAAAACAGCTGAACCAATCGCCATTAATTTCGGTACTCTTTGGTTCTAAGTTCAAGAGTATTTAAGTATACTGTATCTCAGTGGTGTAGTCATGGGTAAGAAGGTTTATAAAGTTTTTCAAAATTTTGATATTGTTGAATAATTTATTATAAATTGTTGTATGTAGGGGTTTTAGAGTACGGGGAATGTAAGAGAAATATTAGTTTTGATCTGTCACGCTAACCGTATAACTTTATATACGAAGAGTTTTTAGTGTGTACGCCTCCCCAGCTGGTCTCGAGTTACGATGCTGACCTAACAAGCCAGTCGTCGTAGGTTCGAGTCCTGACTCGGGAGAGACTGTTAGTGTCAGTAGGATCGTTGCGCTAGCCCCGCAATTTTCCTGTACACTTAACGGTTGGCTGCGAAGTCTGTGTATAGTAAACAGAAGGTCAAGTTCCGAATCGGAATGTAGCACCCAAGGCTTTGCTTTTTAGTGTGAGGCGTACTTTTCTGACATTACTATATCATCAGAGTCTTTTCTGTATCTCATTGGCTTTGTAAGGATGAGAAGGGGGATAAGCAATTTAAACCTTTTACGATTTTGAAACCACTGAATCGATGATCGTTTAATTCGATATGTAGAAGCAGAGCTGCGGAAAGTCAATATCATACTACTGACATTACGCCAAAATGATGCAACACCAGAATCAGCCAACTACGATGCATGGTTCATTACAAAAGAGTTTGCGATGTTACAATGATTCTCTTAGCGTCAACTCTCACTCTCATTTTTTTCTTGCTATCTTTCTCGATCATTCGGGTATGGCTGTACTGAGATTGAACCAGCAGAAATATCAAGTTCATTTTGACAACATGATGTTATGAGGATAGCAAACATAAAATCAATGATTTTTCTTCAATTGATATGTATGATATTAATATATGGTCGGCATGCGATCAGACCGAACTAAGCGCCGTTTTCTCAGATTGAGTTATTGACACCCAGTGGATATGAGAAGTAATAATCTATCTATTATGAAATAACGAAATCGTTCGAGCATTTGATAACACGCCGACTAAAAGCATTGTCAATAAACAACTAATAATACGTTTTGTAACTGAGCGTATTTTAGTTTGGTACATTTTGAATCTGTATGATCATTCATTTTTATTCTCAGTAGAAAATATGCTTCTCCATAACACCAATTGTAATAAAAAGAATTCTATTAATATTTTTCAAATGATCTCATATCTGAAAAATAATATTGCATTTTTATTTGTTTTTTTTTTTTTTGACAGCATGAGTTTATTAATTTGATTCTTTAATATTGTGCTTGTTGTAGGTTAAACTAAAGACAGTGTTAGTTCACGGCAAAAAATGAATCGCGGGTGGCAAAACAGAAAACTTTTAAATATGTATGGGTATGTATATTTATATACAGATCCTGTTAAATGTTGGCACGGTTCAACTTTGAAACTGTTCAATTTTGGTTCGGAACGGTTTTGCTTTTCTCCTAGTTTTCATTCATATTTTCTTTTAACGAAGAGGATGGCCGGAGTTAATCGACTGGTTTCGGATATATGGCCGGAATATGTTTCAGTAACATGGTAACGATGATCAAAGCAGTGCTTAGAAGTGCTTTAAATCCTACCATGCCTCTCATTGAAAAATGTAAAAATACGGACCTGTTCCGGTTGTGTTCCGAATACTCGGAGCTGTTGTGCCAGCCCATCAAGCGACACCTATAACCACTGGTTTGAAATTATAAACCTAGTTCATTGGTTGCCATATCTTGAGTTGGGATCGTCACAGACCGCAAAGCAGATCAATTTTAAAAAATCCTGATAGTAACAAACTTCAAGCTAGCACTGACATAATCACGCTACTGAAACGATTTTTGATATTCCAAAAATCACCTTGATTTGCATTGCACTGATATTTCCGAGTGAACTCTGTATATTCACGACGATTGACAATGAGAAGCCGAAATTGGCAACAAAAGAGACAAGGTATTGAATCACTTGTCGGAACCTCTCGCTTACTATGATGGTTGCTGGCTATTTATGAGAGAAAGAAACGAGTGCGATGATATTTTCTCTCTCGTCATAGTCAGCATGTTGCTTGGATTAATCGCAGCTCTGTGTAGAAGCTATTGTCTACAGCTGTAGGCTGACGTATTCCAACGGTTTTTAATACTATCTACTAGCTGACCCGGCATACTTAATCCCGCCCACTTTTGTGTTTAATTAAAAAAAAATTGTTTTGGAATGACACCCTCTCTTTTGAAATTATCCACATTGATTGGTGTTCGGTCATTTTCAGCTGTTTTTCTGGGATCAATCCGATGTCGGAATTACCCATGGTGGTATTCAGTTATTTTGGTTGTTTTTCAGACACTGAAAGTGGTAATCTTTGAATTCAAATTGTATCCAGGGTCAATGCCTGGCTTCTATGCCTCATCTCGAATACAGAAATATCCATATTAAGTAGTATTCGGTCATTTTCGGCTGTTTCCCAATTTTTAGCTACTCGCATCATTCTGGTTCCGTAGATACTCAAATTGGGTGGTATTTGGTCATCTTAGATTATTTTCCAGAATCCGAAAGTTGCCATGTTTGAATTCAAAATGGTGTCTGTGGTCGAGTTTAGCTCCTGTGTATCATTCTGGTTGCGGAGATACTCATATTGGATGGTAATCGGCCATTTTGGCTGTTTTACAGAAACCGGAAGTTTCCATCTTACAATTCAAAATGTTGCCTGAGTTCAATTTGTGGCTTCAATGCATCATTACGATTGCGGAAATACCACCCACCCGGGTATTTGGTACCACCCTACACGGGTATTTGGTACCACCCTACACGGGTATTTGGTCAACTTTTGCTTTTTTTCATAAACCGAAAATCGCCATCTTAGATTTGAAAATGGCAGTCGGAGACATTTTCTGGCCTCTGGGCGTCATTCTGGTTCCGGAAACACCCATATTAGAAACCGGAAGTTTTGGCTCCTGTGCACCGACCCGACCATTTTAGGCTATTTTCCGGAAAATCTGGTTGAAATATCTGTCTAATTTGTATGGGAGACCTTCCTTCCCTTCCAGAGAACGGAGGAGTGTCAAACCACCACAGCAATTTGTGTTTGATTTGTATTAGAGCCCTCCCATTCAGAAATGGTAGGGGTGTCGAAATATTATGAAAACATTTTTTGCTCCTAAAAACCTTCACATGCCAAATTTGGTACCATTTTCAATAATTTATATGTATTTAATGTATCAATGGCGAATATTTGTATTTTTGTTTATGTGTAATTATAATAAGACGAAAATTGTTAGATTTAATATATTAGTTGCCCTTCAGCCCGTTGAAAAATGCTTCCTTAAGTGCCATGATCCAAACTAACAATCACACCAACGCAACAGCGAATATTCCTGGAGCAGTTATGAATACTGTGCTGCTCTCAGGAATGCTTAATATAGTCCATGGTAATGCCCAAAGCCTTTGCGCACGCAGGTTTGAAAAACTGGAAGAAATTAGGCTTGCACTTCAAAACCCTAAAATCGGAATCGCCTGTTTTACTGAAACTTGGTTGACCGATAAAAAAAACCGACAACTGTGTATCTATCCCGGGATACTCTATGGTTCGCTGCGATCGTGGTTATAATCGTGGAGGTGGTATCGTTGTTTATTTTCGTTCTTACCTGCGCTGTAATAAATTGTTCTGCACAGATCTGACTGGTGACGCTGAGGATAAAACCGAATGCCTTGGCTTGGATGTCAACGTGTGCAACGAAAGGATCTTGTTACTAGTTATATACAACCCGCCCGAGAATGATTGCTCTCGCTACATAGCTGAAAAAATGTGTGAGCTCTCAGACGCCTACGAGAATATTGTTTTGATCGGAGATCTAAACACTGACATGTTGCAATCAGGTAGAAAACAAAGCAGACTAGCATCGGTGTTTCAGACTTTCTCTTTGGACTGCATAGGTGAGGAGCCTACTTTTTTCCACCACTCAGGTTGTTCTCAACTGGACTTATTCGTAACGAACACTAGCCCGAAAATTCTTCGGTTTGGACAAGTTGGTTTCTCCGGACTCTCACAACATGATTTGATATTTGCTACGCTGGATTTTAAGATAACCTGGACAGAGAAGAAAATCACCTATCGGGACTACGTAAACTTTGATGTTGAAGCCGTCTCACGTGCTGTTTTGACTGTGCCCTGGTCTGAGTACTTCGATATGACTGATGTTAATGAGCTCACCGATTTCTTCAACCACCATATAAAATCCATTCATGAACAGTATATCAGGCTTCGAGAAGTGCGTGCTCAGAAGAGACAGAATTCTTGGTTTAATGCTGATATTCGCAAATCTATTGTGGAAAGAGAACTTGCTTACAAGGACTGGCAACAATCTCCTCCACACCTGAAAGACACTAAGCGCCAACTGTTTGCAACACTAAGGAACCGTACCACTTTATTAATACATCGAGCTAAAAAACTCATCTGGAACATTTCCTGAATGTAGAACTCAACAGTAGTGACTTGTGGAGGCGCGTGAAAAGCCTTGGTGTTAGAAGTAAAACTAAGCATGAGGACTGCAGCTTTGATCCTGATGAAGTAAATGCAATGTTTACATCCAGCTGTGCTCCAAGGCAGCACCATCGTCAGCCTACCGGAAATATAACGACTTCCGCTGAAGCCTTTGGTTTTCGACATGTCGAAGCGTGGGAAGTAGTCAATGCAATCTAGGAGAGTAAATCAAATGCTGTTGGCTCCGATGGTATTCCACTGAAATTTATCAAGATCCTGCTTCCACTAATTATCGAACAAATCACATATTTATTCAATACCATCATAGATACTGCTATGTTCCCTAATACCTGGAAACAAATTATTGTACTGCCGCTTAGAAAAAAACCTCATCTGAATGCACTTTCAAACCTGAGACCAATCAGCATTTTATGCACCCTGTCGAAAATATTTGAAAAGCTTATAGAACAGCAGATATCTGCCTACCTTAGAGAGAATAAATTGCTCTCCGAACAACAAGCAGGATTCCAAAAAGGACAAAGTGTAAAAACGGCTGTACAGAAAGTAACTGACGACCTTTATGGCACATTGGATAAAAATGGCATTAGTTTACTGTTGTTGCTGGATTTCTCGAAAGCATTCGATACTGTTTCTCACCATTTGCTCTGTAAAAAGCTAGTTACTCAGTTCAGTTTTTCTACCAAGGCTGTCAGTCTTGTTGGCTCTTATCTCATCAAACGTACACAATGTGTGTCATGTGCAGGTAAATTTTCACGTAGTGCGGAGCTATATTCTGGTATACCACAGGGATCCGTGCTTGGACCTCTGCTTTTCTGCTGTTACATAAACGACCTCCCCAATGTGCTCAAATATTGCTCGATTCAACTGTATGCTGACGATGTCCAACTGTATACTCTCCAAACGGGTGTACCTGCAGCTGAAATTGTACGCATGGTTAACGAAGACCTTACCCGAATATCATCATGGTCCAGGAAAAATTGTTTGCCAATCAACAGCTCTAAAAGTGTTGCATTGTGGATAAGAAAACGTAGGAATTATCGACTGGATCTGACTGCATTACCACCAGTTATGATGGATGACCAGCCTATAGAGTATTCGACCAGTGCGATCAATTTGGGGTTCCTGTTCCACACTGACCTCTCATGGGACGGAATGATCAACCAACAATGTGGCAAGATTTACGCGGCTTTGCGTACACTGCGTTGCAACACAACATCAGCGTCTACTACTATCAAGTTAAAGCTCTTCAAGGCATTAATTCTGCCACACTTCCTTTTTGGCGACGCTGTTCACCAGAAGCCTAGTGCAACTGCCATGCAAAGGCTACATGTGGCAGTGAACAGGTGTGTACGATATGTCTACGGACTGAGTAGATACTCTTCTGCTACCCATTTACAGGGGAACCTTTTGGGATGCCCTTTGAACGTCCTGTACAACCACCGCTCGTGCATATTCTTGCATAATCTCATCACGTCGCAAGCTCCTGCACCCCTGTACCGAAAATTAAATTTTCTCCGAGGACAACGCCGACAAAACTTGGTGGTCCCTGTAAACACGTCCTCGGGCTACGCCAATTCGCTGTTTGTGCATGGTGTGACTAATTGGAACTCTCTACCTACCCCATTGAAACGTTCCACGTCGAAAGCATTTTTCAAAAAGGGCTCATTAGATTTTTGGGGCCGTCAGTAAATTGTTAGATTTAAAATAATTATTAAAGCGTGACTACGTCGACATTCGGAGATAGCAAATTAAAAAGGTTCGCCTTACGCTATTGGACAATAAACAATAAATAAATAAATAAATAAATTAAGGGGCTGTCCACATACCCCGTGGACAGCTTGGGGGGGGGGGGGGGGTGCTGTGTGACGTACACGGTCCTTACAAAATGTTTCTAATTTATGGGCATTTGGCCTCGGGGGGGAGGGGGGGGGGGTAAGGGGGTTCTTCCAGAAGAGGGAGGAATGTCAAACCACCACCATTTCTTGCTTTAAAAACCTCAACATATCAAATTTGATTCCATTTATTTGATTATCTCTCGAGATGCGCAGAAATTTGTGTTTCTTTTGTGGGAAACCCCTCCCTTACAAAAGAGGGAGGGGTGTCAAACCATTACAGACATTTGTTTTACCCCTAAAACATTCACCTGCCAAATTTGGTTCCATTTAGTTGGTTAGTTTTCTCGGCCCCAAAAACCCCTACACACGAATTCTCACGTTGATCGATTCAGTAGTTTCCAAGTCTATATGGATCAGACAGACAGACAGACCGGACTGCATTTTTATATGTATAGATTTCAGGAGGAGAGGAGGCAAATATGTTATTCGTAAACTCCTAAACACCTAACTTTATCACCCTGTCAATTTGTGTATGTGTATTCTTTTTCTCTGATATTGATTTTCCTGTAACTCAGTCAGAGAAAGGAGGGAGGTTTTATAGTAGCGGATATTATCTATCTCATGGGTGTTGACAGGAATGGGAGGTATGCAAGTAACAACAGTAAATTTGTTCATTTAAAACTTCTTATTACCAAACTCGATCACTGTGCAAATTTTGTATAGATAGGTACTTAAATATGAGGTATAGTCCAGTTATATTTCTATATCTTCCAGCAGTGGCGTAGTCAGGGGTAAATTATAATAATCTTTATTATATTAAAACCTATTTGAACCATTAAAAAGTTCATTTTGAAAATGTACTTGCTATTGTTTTCGAGTATCGGATATGATTCTTATATATCAAGGTCGATTTGTTTCATTAGCGTGAACGAGGAGGGAAGGGTCCTGCTGCAGAACTTTTTAAGCATGAAGCGCTTTTTATGATATTGGTGTTTTCTTATTTCAGCGGCGCAGCTAAGATCGAAGAGAAATTAATAAATTCTATATGTACTGCTAGCTGCGGGGGAGAAGGGGGAAGCTTTAATAGTTCAATCCAAAAATCTTGCAACTTTTTTCATAGGGGTTCCCGAACACGGGACGTCGTCTTATGATAAGATATAGTAATTGCGGCGGTGTGGTTAAGCGAGATTAAAGAGAGAGATATGGTACTGGTGCTACACCGTGAAAAAGTAGAGATCTTTTTATACCAATGCTCACAGCTAATGACAATATATAAACTAAATTTAAATTGACAGATGATTTTTGCTGATGAAGTGTGAGGGAAGCATCTCTAGTTTCGTTCACGTTTGCACATACAACCTGGCTTGCCAGATCTACGTAATTTTCCGAATATCTACGGTTTTGCTTCGCCTCAACGGATGTACAGTATACGCATCAATTTGTAAAATCTACGGATAAGTTCTGTTGCGATTTTTTTTATAAACACTAGAGGGATTCCGACAAGTCTAGGACCCATTGAAGCATCTGTTAATAAACGCTTGCAAATGAAATTGGTTTACGCGCACATGAAGTTGATTTACGGATAAAATGCAAAATTATCGCAATCCTCTTAATAAAATGTAGCAATAAGTTTGCAAAAGGATTGTAAACCCTTTCCGAGCTATCCCCGACACTTTCATTAAGATGCATTATGAAGAAAATTTGTTAGATTTTAGTTTAGTTTTGCGTAACTATATAGGATTTTTTTTCAAGCTCAGCTTTTGCATTATATTCATCGAATGTATTACAGTTTCAATTTGTACTAAGAATGGGTTTGAATTTGGACTTGAACAAGGTTTGGATTGGATTCGAATTCCATTTGGCTTGGATTTTAAATTGTTTCAGATTTTACTTAGACTGGATTTGGATTTGCATAGTAATTGGAATTGAACTGCATTGGATTTGGATTTGAGTTGAATTCGGATTGGACTTGGATTGAATTTGAATTTGATTTGGATTTTGATTAGATTTGGATGGAAATTGGATTGGATTTGGATTAGATTTCAGTTTGATTTGGATTGAATTTAGATGGAATTGGGACTGGGTTGTGGTCCCCGTGGTTCTGTGGTTAGCGATTTCTGGTTCGATCGACGATCTTTTGGAGCTGTAAATTTTCTCGACTCAGAACTAGAGCAAGGTATCGTTGTACTCATCCTGCGCATGCAAAATATGCCAAAAACATTATTGATAACGAATTCTTTCAAACAACTCTAGTTGATCAAGACCGCTATTAGCCACACACAGGCTAGCGTGGGATATTGTTTCGGTTTGGATTTGGACTAGTTTTAAAATAAATTTGATTAGATTTGAAATAGTTTCGGATTTAGATTGGATTTGGATTAGATTTTGATTGGATTTGGATTGGATTAGGATTGGATTCAATTTGGATTTGTCTTGGGTTTGGATTGGATTTCGACAGGATTTGAATTGTATGTGGGTTGAATTCGGGTTGGATTTAGATTGGATTTGGAGAAGATTTGAATTGTATTTGGGTTAGTTTTAAAATTGGTGTTGAGCAGGATTTAAATTTAGGTTGGTTTTCAATTCGATTTGGATAGGATTAGGATTGGACATGGATTGGAATTAGATCGAAATTGGACTGGATTTGTAATAAATTGGAATCAGATTTGAATTTGGCTTGCATTGGATTTGTATTACATTTTGATTCGATTCGGGTAGAATTCGGGTTGCATTTGAATTAGATTTGTATTGGAATTGAATTGGTATTTAAAGGAATTTGAACTGTATGTAAATTGGGTTAAAATTGAGTTTAAATTATATCATGATTTGGATTAGATTGAGTTGGATTCGGATTGGAGTTGAATTGGAGTTGAAATGGAGCTTTAGTGGATTATGATTAGATTTGAATTAAATTTAGATTGGGTTCGAACTGGATTTGGATTGAAGTTGAATTAGATTTAAATTAGAAATTTATTAGATTTAGATTGGATTTGGGTTGAATCTTTATTGGATTTGGGTAAGATTTAAATTTTATTTAGATTAGATTTGAATCGGATTTGGTGTCAATTTGGATTGGATTTTAATGGATTCGGATTAAAGTTTTTTTTTCAAATTTTGTCATTCCTTTAGTTCCATCCACTATAAAATGTTGACAGCCTGTTTCGTGTTGAATTTTTATTAACGTCGCGGAAGTTTGCAAGTTCGAAGGAAAAATTTGATTTTCGCTGTCGTAAGCAGTTAAAAATGTTATTTGGAAACTAATGATAAATCGTGATTCTCAAGACCATTGAATTCATTCTGTGCCGAACACGCATCAGTACTGGACGTGTTTGGTGATCGGTCCGATAGAGTATAAAACAAAAGACGTGTGAACAAGTGTTGGCATTGTTTGCCTGGTCGAGTGAAATAAATCCGGGCTCAAGGTCGTTCCTTTGTGCAACTGTTTCGCATCGTGACTGCCAGCTGGTGCGTAAGCCGATTTGGCTGCTGGCTGGATTGTGCTACAGCAGTGGACGAGACACAAACGAGGAAAAAGAAGAAGCCATCAGTGTCAGCGAGTTGTATCGCTGTGTGGAGTGATCTCACACCTGGCTCGCTGCTGGTGGCTGTTTGGTGCTGCTGTATTGGTGCTGCTGGCTGTAACGGCTGCTACTTCGAACGATCGGACAACCAACCTTACTGGAAGGGAGAAATAAAAAGGTACGTGTTCTTGTCAGCGCTAGTGCGCTAGACTTAGCGCGATGGATGTAGATCCCTCGCCTCCCGCGCCACCATCCCCGAACCCCTCTGACCCTGACCCTTCTGTTACCCCCTCCCCTGTTCATTCTTCAGTCCCCCCTCGCCCCAGGCTTTACCCAGACGGAGCCCAGGGCAGCTATACTGTTTATTTTCGGCCAAAGGCAGGACCGAAATCGAAAAAGTTGAACCTCTTGCAGATTTCTAAAGACCTGACGAAGGAGTACAAGGGCGTGACCGAAATTTCCAAGGTCCGGCCTAACAAGCTCCGTGTCGTGGTCGGTAACCTGAAAGAGGCCAACGATATAGCTTGCTCTGAGCTCTTCACACGCGAGTATCGCGTTTACATACCCGCACGAGACGTGGAGATCGACGGTGTCATAACCGATTCGAGTCTGTCCGTCGAGTGTATACTGCAAAGTGCCAAAGGGTGCTTTAAGAACAAAACGTGTCCCGAAGTAAAGGTGCTCGACTGCAAGCAATTGCGGTCAGCATCGATCATCGGTGGCAAAACAGTATACACTCCGTCAGACTCGTTTCGAGTTACGTTCGCCGGGTCTGCACTACCAAGCCACGTCTCGATCCACCGGGTTCGTCTCCCTGTGAGGCTCTACGTGCCCCGCGTCATGAACTGCCTGAATTGCAAGCAGTTAGGCCATACAGCCGCCTACTGCTGCAATAAGGCACGTTGTGGCAAGTGTGGGGAGTCTCATGCGGAAGATTCTTGCAGTGTTAACGCTGAAAAGTGCATTCACTGCGGAGAAAATCTGCATGAGCTCTCGACATGTGCGGTGTACATGCAGCGCAGGGATAAAATAAAACGGTCTCTCAAAGAGCGTTCAAAGCGTTCCTACGCTGACATGCTGAAGAAGACCGTTACCACTTCTCCCGTTACTTCGAACCCCTTCGATCTGTTGCCCTCTGAGGAAACCGATTCTGACGATTCACCAGCGGGAGCATCTTACGCCAATCCTGGGGAGTCTAGAAAGAGGAAAAATATTTCCTCTCCTAAACTTCCCAGAAAAGGTCCTAAGATTTCTCAAAGTGAAATGAAAGTTACAAACAAACCAAACAGTGCTGCGGAAAAACCGAAGCAAACTCCTCCTGGGCTGGCAAATTTAAAGTCCCAGAAGGAGTTCCCAGCACTGCCAGGAACATCTAAAACCCCAGTTGCTCCTTTTACACTCCCAGTTGATGAAACAAACTCTGGATTAGTGAAATTTTCTGACATTGTGGACTGGATTTTTGAAACTTTCAATGTACCCGATCCAATTAAAATTTTTCTTACAGCATTCCTCCCAACAGTTAGATCATTTTTGAAGCAGTTGACTGCCCAATGGCCTCTCCTTGCAGCGATTGTATCCTTCGATGCCTAATTCAACTGCGTATATGAAGGATTCTATCTCTGTCTTACAGTGGAATTGTAGAAGTATTTTACCAAAAATTGATTCGTTTAAAGTTTTGATAAATAAAAACAAATGCGATGCATTTTCCCTTTGTGAAACTTGGCTTACTTCAAATATTGATCTCAACTTCCATGATTTTAATATTATTCGCCTTGATCGAGACACCCCATATGGAGGAGTACTTTTAGGGATTAAAAAGTGCTATTCTTTCTATCGTATTAACCTCCCCTCGATTCCAGGCATCGAAGTTGTCGCATGTCAAATGACAATACAAGGTAAAGAGCTTTGTATTGCCTCAATATATATTCCCCCCAGAGCACAGGTTGGGCAACGGCTGCTCTTTGATTTAATAGAACTTCTTCCCTCGCCACGTTTGATTTTGGGAGACTTCAACTCTCATGGCGTGGCTTGGGGTTCCCCATACAATGATAACCGCTCCTCTTTAATCTATAACCTTTGCGATGACTTCGACATGACTATTTTAAACAACGGTGAAATGACACGTATCCCGAAACCTCCAGCGCGCCCAAGCGCTTTGGATCTATCCTTATGTTCGACGTCGCTACGGTTGGATTGCACATGGAAGGTAATCCTCGATCCTCACGGTAGCGACCATCTGCCTATTCTTATTTCAATTACTAACGGGTCAACTCGCATGCGACCAATTGACATTCCGTATGACCTCACACGAAATGTCGATTGGAAGTTATACGAGGAAATGATTTCAAAAGCGGTCGAGTCGATTCAACATCATCCACCACTTGAAGAATACAACCTCCTCGCGGGCTTGATTCTCGACGCCGCGTTGCAAGCCCAAACGAAGAAATACCCCGGCGTAACGATCAAAGAACGGCCTCCCACTCCGTGGTGGGACCAAGAGTGCTCCGATGTCTACACGCAAAGATCCGACGCGTTTAAGGCCTACCAGACGGGAGGTATACCTGGCGACTATTTACGGTATTCGGAGCTTGATACCAAGCTTAAAAGCTTGGCTAAAGCAAAGAAACGTGGATATTGGCGTCGGTTCGTGAACGAGACGTCGAGGGAGACATCGATGAGCACTCTTTGGAACACAGCCCGAAGAATGCGGAATCGCGTAACGGTCAACGAAAGCGAGGAGTCTTCAAGTAGGTGAATATTTGATTTTGCCAGGAAAGTATGTCCGGACTCTGTTCCTGAGCAAAATATTGTTCGCGATGCGTCTCCGGGCCACGACGCGATAGAATCACCTTTTACGATGGCAGAACTTTCAGTTGCCCTCCTGTCCTGTAACAATAACGCGCCTGGATTAGATAGAATCAAATTCAACTTGTTGAAGAATCTACCCGGCAATGCCAAGAGGCGCTTGTTGAACTTGTTCAATAAGTTCCTGGAGCAAAACATTGTACCGCAGGATTGGAGGCAAGTGAAGGTGATCGCCATCCAAAAACCAGGGAAACCAGCTTCTAATCACAACTCTTATAGGCCGATTGCAATGCTATCCTGTATCCGGAAATTGATGGAAAAAATGATACTCCGTCGTTTAGACCACTGGGTCGAATCAAATGGTCTACTATCAGAAACTCAACTTGGCTTCCGCCGTGCCAAAGGGACGAATGATTGTCTTGCGTTGCTTTCAACAGATATTCAGCTGGCGTATGCTCGTAAAGAACAAATGGCGTCTGCGTTCTTGGACATTAAGGGGGCTTTTGATTCCGTTTCTATTGACATTCTTTCGGGTAAACTTCACCGACAAGGATTTTCTCCAATTTTGAACAATTTTTTGCACAATTTGTTGTCCGAAAAGCACATGCATTTTACGCATGGCGATTTGGCAACTTTTCGCATTAGCTACATGGGTCTTCCCCAGGGCTCATGTTTAAGCCCCCTTCTTTACAACTTTTATGTAAATGACATCGACGAATGTCTGGCAAATTCATGCACGATAAGACAACTTGCAGACGACAGTGTAATCTCTGTTACAGGAGCCAAAGCTGCCGATTTGCAAGGACCATTGCAAGATACCTTGGACAATTTGTCTGCTTGGGCTTTACAGCTAGGTATCGAATTCTCTCCGGAGAAGACTGAGATAGTAGTTTTTTCTAGGAAGCATGAACCTGCTCAGCTTCAAACACAATTAATGGGTAAAACGATTTCTCAGGTTTTGGTACACAAATATCTTGGTATCTGGTTCGACTCTAAAAGCACCTGGGGTTGTCACGTGAGGTATCTGATGAAAAAATGTCAACAAAGAGTGAATTTTCTTCGTACAATAACCGGACAATGGTGGGGAGCCCATCCAGGAGACCTCATAAGGCTTTACCAAACAACGATATTGTCTGTTATTGAATACGGGTGTTTCTGCTTCCGCTCCGCAGCAAACACACATTTGATCAAACTGGAGCGAATACAATATCGTTGTTTGCGTATCGCCTTGGGTTGCATGCAGTCGACCCATACGATGAGTTTGGAGGTTTTAGCTGGAGTACTACCATTGAAAAACCGCTTCTGGAGCCTGTCTTCTCGTATTCTTATCAAATGTGAGGTCTTGAACCGTCCCGTGATTGAAAATTTTGAAAGGTTAATCGAACTTAATTCTCAAACCCGTTTTATGACATTGTATTTCAATCACATGTCCCAAAATATTAACCCTTCTTCGAATATTCCAAATCGTGTCGACTTATCAAATACTTCTGATTCTACTGTGTTTTTCGATACATCCATGATAGAAGAAACTCGTGGAATCCCGGATCATTTACGCGTGCAGCAGATCCCTAAAATTTTTTCCAATAAATATCGAAACATCAACTGCGACAATATGTACTACACTGACGGATCACTTCTTGATGGGTCCACTGGCTTCGGTATCTTCAATAACAATTTAACCGTCTCCCATAAGCTCGATAATCCTGCTTCTGTTTACGTCGCAGAATTAGCTGCAATTCAGTACACCCTAGGGATTATCGAAAAAATGCCCACGGACCATTATTTCATCTTTACGGACAGTCTCAGTTCCATTGAGGCTCTCCGATCGATGAAAGATGTTAAGCACTCTCCGTATTTCCTGGGGAAAATACGGGAACATCTGAGTGCTTAATCCGAAAAATCTACTCAGATTACCTTAGCGTGGGTCCCTTCTCACTGCTCGATACCGGGTAATGAGAAAGCGGACTCTTTGGCTAAGGTGGGCGCAACAAACGGTGATATTTATGAAAGACCAATTGCCTTTAATGAATTTTTCGCACTTGTACGTCAGAATACGATCATCAGTTGGCAAAATGCTTGGACCAGAGGGGAATTGGGAAGGTGGTTACATTCCATAATCCCCAAAGTATCGACGAACCCGTGGTTCAAGGGGTTGGATGTAGGTCGGGATTTCATTTGCGTGATGTCCCGGCTTATGTCCAATCACTATAGATTTGACGCGCTCCTCCGTCGTGTTGGGCTCGGGGAAAGTGGTATCTGTGCCTGTGGTGAAGGTTATCACGACATAGAGCATGTGGTTTGGTCATGCCCTGTACACCGTGACGCCAGGTCTAAATTAATAGCTTCCCTGCAGGCCGAGGGTAGACAGCCGGCTGTTCCTGTTCGTGATGTCTTGGCGAGCCGTGACCTATCCTACATGTCCCTTATATACGTTTTCCTGAAATCCATCCACGCCCCAGTCTAGTCCCGTTCCCCTCCGTCTACACCCAACAAAACGACAAGAACACGTTTGAACCTTAAGCACAAAACCAGCAACCAGACCCCGCACAATAGAACCAGGACCCAAGGACTACGAGCCTCTGTCCCAACTCACGACATCGTGGCTCAGCAGAACGAATCCATACATGCCATTCGACGATTATCAGACGACCATTGAACAACAAAACACTGATTGGAAATCCCATGCTAGTTTTAAGTTAGACTTAATTTCAGCTCGTAGTCGGCAGCGAGGATAAAAAATTTGCTTTAGTTTTTAAGTCATCAGATATAATTGGCGCCGTTAAACATTAAATTGTATTTGTGCCGTGTCAAATAAATGTTATGTGAAGAAAAAAAAAAAAAAAGACCATTGAATTGTTTTAATGCAGGTGAACCATTTCCCTTATACATTGTTAGTAAAATGTAGCTAATCTCGGCCGTAATCGAAGTTAAGTTTTGTAAATTATACTAGCATTCACTTCCGCACACACAGTATAAATGATCCAAATATAAAGCATCAGTTGACACTTTTTCCCTAGGTATACAGGTAACGCTACGTTTTACTTGTTGGAAGCATTGATAGAAAATCAAAAAACGCCAAAAGCGAGGCCTTGCTTTATGAATTAAACTACCCAATGTACAGAAAATCTGTTTTTTAATTCAAATTCGAAACGATTAAGATTTTTCAAGCCTTCTGCACTGTGAAATTTTCAATTAAATCTTTCCATTAGTTGTGAATATTACGATGTAAAAAAGTTGGGGTTATGTAGAACACGTTTTGGAAGCTATTCCGGTAAACAGTGGTTGAAACGGTGTCTAAAAATAAGTGTTTCGTCATGTTTCTATAGCCCCTTTTTGTGCTTACGACCAGGCTTGTAAACGATTAACACTTTTATTCGATTCTCTTTGTTAGTGTGCGTCACAGTAGGCTCTTGCTCGTAAATGTGGAACGACCAAGGGCTCTCGCACTCAAAACAAATGGTAGAATAACAGTCATGCATCGAAGAGATGCCAACCGTCATTCTTTCGGCGATGTTAATTTGTTTTATTGCTGTCTACCTAATTATATTTTTGTTGAGATATATAATTACACGATAATCAATTTCCAAAATCTTTGCACACAACGTGCGTGATTCTCATTTTTAGAAAAAATCTTAAAATACGTTTAGGGAAAAAAAGTGTTGGTGGCAAGTACTCGTTGGATATGCTTATTCAAGAATGTATATGTATAGAAGCGTATGAAGCGACACTGGCTAAGAAGAAAATAAAAACAAGTATATTTTGTTTCTAAAAGCTCCTTCCAATTTTTTATGAGAATGTAGTTAACGATTCATGGTTGAATAAAACCAAAAAGCCGTAAAACTAACAAGCATCAGCCGTCAAACAAGAGTTTTTAGCAAGCGAAATCTAGTAACACTATTTTCTAGTCCTCCAGTAGCTTTTCTTTATCCAGCTCTGAACAGAAAACATAAGTTTAGCTCACAAAAACAAAAAAAAAAACGTCCAGAGTAAAAAGGTGTACGTGTTTCTTATACACAAGCAGCAAGAACGATAAATTGTTGGTTCGCATCAGCGATGGTGAGCAGGTGCTGCTCCCTACCATTACTGCGAATAACCAACAGGAAAATGTTGGCAAAAAATCATCAAGCGACGCGGAAAAATATTTAATATGTATAACACTGCCATAGGCTGACAGATTAGAAAACCATTTTCAAGCAACCAGTCTTAGCTTACTTGACATCCATTTAAAATGCCATAAACGAACCCGGTTGCGCTTGCAAACAACGAAACACCACGGGTCTCCATGGGAATGCACTGTGCAAACCAAAGGCCTCATGAAAAATGCAATCACCGGTAAAGTACATGCAACAAAGGGGTGCCGCATAAAAACGGTTGGTAGCAGAAACTGGGCGTCCTAATCCAATTAGGCCAGCGCAACGCAAAACGAAGATATACAACTCACCGTTTTCATCGCCAATGACGGAGCTGGCTTCCACTAGAGAGCTGCCCTGGGCACTCCCCCGGCTCACTTCGCCCAGGTCCAGCATCCCGACGATCCAAACGACAATCCATAAATAATAATACTGCTTTGTCACGTATTCTGCCATTATTCACTTCTTCCCTCGTGTGGCTGCTTTCCTTTCACCTCACAAACACATCCACGCTTTCGGACTTTTTTCTTTCCCGCAGTAAAAGCAGAAAAATAACGAAACAACTCAAATCACATCCAGACTAGGACTAGGAGTGATGATTTAATATGCTTTTCTCTGACCCCTCGCGCGAGCTTGGTCGACCTTGGAATTGGCCAAGGATTTCGTTTTGTTGTTGTTGTTGTTTTTTTTTTCGGTTTTCTTTTTCACTACCCACGCACTACAACGGCTTTTCCGCTAGATGGTAATTAATGATACTTTTTTCTTACGCTTTTTCACGACCACCGTAGGCTGCTGAAACATATCCATACAATTCCATTCGCACGTGCCTGGCACTGCGTAATCCAGCCAGTGACCGGAACTTCGCACTTTCGTTTTTCGACAGGAAACGATTTCAAAAGTTACTCCGAAGAGTTTTCACTCACTCACTTTTTTTTCTGTGTTTTGCGACTAAATTAATAACACAATCACATCTTTGTATCTAAATCTCTCGCCCAAGATCGAACGTCAGTCCGGTCGGAGTGGTGGTAGCCAGCAGAGGGACTGGCAAATCCTTCGTATCCACCACGGATGATTAAAGCTCCATTAGGGTTCAGGATTCGGGATTTTTTCTTGCTTCCTCTCAATACACACTACACTGTTGGGCTTACCACTGCTGCGGCAGTGGTCCGTTGCTTTTGAATATTCATTCCGATTTCGCCAAAGTTTCCCGAAGACTCGGCTTCAATAGATGGAAATGTGACACCCGATTTATGCGTCGTCGTGGTTGATTAAAATAAATCCCCTCGTCTGCTGTCCTCGGTCTGCCGGTTGTGCTGGTTTGGGAATCCACTTTCAAGTTAAAGCCAGTCGATCGACGACTCCGGCCGCGGAATCTTGCCTAAGGACGGATTTCCTACGTGCGGAGTTTATTATCGCTCGAATCTGGAAGTGATGGGAAAAGAAATGGTTTTGTATTAATAAGAAACTTCCAGGCGGGGGTGATTCGATTTGAATATCGAAATGATTGAGTGTTTCTGGTGGGATTTTGGGGTTTCGGTTGGTGGTGACTGAAAAAAGGGCCTATTGTTTACAGCCCCCATTGCTGACGGAATTCGTACTCTGCAAGAGTACAGACGAAAGCGTTTACGTTTACGTTTACAGAAAGTGCAAATTAAAAATCTTTTGTTTAAGCTAACAAGCTTTTAATTTTTCGTTCCTCAGTTACTCTCTTGCATATCCAAGTATGAAAAATTCTAACGAACTTTTAGTAAGATAGACAATACCATTAGGATTGAATTGAAGGGAACTGATGTGGGAAAAGATTCGAGTGCGTTATTCAGTTCAACAAATAGAACTAGCATATGAAACTAAATGAGTTCTTTTGAGGGCAAAATAATACAAACAAAAAAATATATATCTGTCAGAGGGAACGAGATGAGTTTTCCCCGGTACTGTTATCCATTTCCCTTCTATCGCTATTGAATTCGGAAAATTGATCCGTTCATTGTTACCAGGAATGTGTATTATGTTACATGCTCTATTTCAAGGCACGTCGATAAACATTCACTTGGAATGTCATAAATTTATACAAGGATCGCTGTAGTTTAGGTTAATAGGTACCATTCATCACATGATCAAATACATAATCTTTTCCTATCTCGTCGGTCTGAAGAAACTAGACTACATGCTACTAGATTTTGCTTTGTTTCATAGTTATTTTTATTAATGTGATTGGAATACTTATTATGTTTGAATTATTTGATTGAAATATTTTCAACTATTTACTATTATAGGAAAACAATTTTGATAATAATGTATCACAAATTATGAAAATGAAATTATAAACTGTGAGTAAAAACTTTTTTTCATCAAAAAAGAAGCAAGTTTCAATGCTTTGATGAGGTTGTTTCAACTCTTCCGCAAGCAAGAATTGAATAAGGAGGTTACGAACAAAAAATAGAATACACTTTTTGAATAATTTTTTTTCGTTTCATGTGATGTAATGCAATTTCAAACCCTACAACAACCAACAAGCTTCCTTCTACGTTACATATCGTTTAGATTTTCTTAACTCCCTCTTCTCTCCATATACGTGAAGTTTGTATGGAAGCAACAATTTGCATGGAAGGAAAATCATTTTCAGTCGACCATTGTCAGGAGATAGTGACGCAGATAACCTTCGATTTCAATTCAATTCATTTTCTTTTCTTTTTCGTGCCCTTCAGCTGTCAAACTCAAATCAAGAGCATCCGAGCAGCTTTATGTTCTAAAATTAAGAGCGGCGGGTCGCAGCCTCAGGCTCTGGAAGGCATCGAAATATTCACGGTAGAATCACTTTTCACTGCGATAGGTGATTGTTTACTTTTTCTTTTGACGGTGGAAAGGCTCGCAGTCTAAATACATTCTTTAACAAACATGGCCACCTTGACGTTTATTTCTCGAACGTATTTTGACATTTTTTCTAGAATTCTTCTAGGAAATTTTGAAAATTACCTATATCATTGAATTAATTTCTTTCTCTAGTTCGTAAGTATATCACGGTTGTTTTACATTTACTAGCGACAGCCTACTGTGACGCACGCTAAGATATCGAAATCAAATGAAAATGCTGACCGTTTACAAGCCTGGGCTCTAGTTTCAATCAAACTGAATCTCTGAAATCTTCACTGATACCTGCAACCAGCAGAAGAATGGTAGGGATTTCATTTGAAGTGATCAAAGTTTTGGCCGCCATCTTTTATTTCATCAGATAAACGCGTTTTCTGACTGTGTCCGTAACCTTCGATTTCAATCATTGCAGTGTTGTGAAAAAATCGTGTTAAACGCATATACAAATTAGGAAAGGAATAAAGTTCTCCTCCCAATATGACATTTAATAACTTTTGAATTGATTTGTTCAAATTTCTAGCCCGAAACAAATTTCCTTCGATATAAAATTAGGAGAATCACTGAGAGAATATATCCGAATCAGTGCTGAAAAAAATCTTTTTAACCCTCTAGTGCCCAAGTTTCTAGACGGGCTTCGGTGAAATTACTATGAATCATTATAAACACTTTTTATTGAACTTATTGAAGCTTTTTAGAGGTTTGATCGAAGCCCGCCAAAAGGCGGCATTGGGCACTAGAGTGTTAGGTATAGAGATTCTTCGAAAATCACAACCAATATTTTTCAATTTTCACCTCCAAAAAACGCAGCAGCATTTAAGATGCACTAGATTAGGGGTTCCCAGACCTTTAACTCGGCGGACCCCTTTTTCAAGCCAAAATTTCTGACTGGGTACCTGCAATTATTCATTCGATGAGCAAACTGACGCAAAAATTCAGGTTGGTTATATCAGCTCTAGCGAGAACGTTTCTATCTTAATCTTCGGAGAACTAACTAGGATACAAGTAGGGGTAAACAGGGTAAGACCGCCCACTGTAGTTTTACTACCAAGTTATAAAATAATTGAAAAATTTCTTTAACGTGTCTATTACAGAATAACTACATAACATTTTGCACGTTTTTCTGTTTTGATAGTGCGCGAACGGTCGCAGAAATAATCAAAAACAACCTTTCAGCTGGCAACCAGTCAATGCGCTATTGTTTTGCGGCAACGGGACTTAAGGTTTTTCAGTCTAAAAATCAATTGTTTTGTTCGTGAAAATACGTTTAATCGCTTGCCTGAATCTATCTTCTTTCGGAAATATCGAAGGCCGTGAGTAATCTTTAATTTTGACTACTTTTTCGGTCAAATATGAAAATGTTCCACTGGAGGTAAAGTCGCCCACTATACAAGGGGTAAAACCGCCACGTATCCAACTGTTTGTTGTTTTACTTCAAGACCCAAATGCCTCGACACTACAAAGGGAATATTTACAGGATCAATAAAGCAACTTCAAGCCACATAAGACATCGATGTTAATCGACCATTTTCGATTTGGTTGAAGCTTTTCTAGTAATATATTTTAACAAGACTTATTTTTGAAAAAAGTAAACCTGTGTGAAAATGGTGTTAATGAACCAAAATAATTTTAGAGCCAGGACGGTTTGTTTGATTGGTATGACTTCTCCGGCAGAATTGAAAATAGTAGTTTTTTGCTTCCGAAAAAAATACACACTCTAAAAAAATTCAAAGAAAAGATATAAAAATAGAATTAACAATATATTTTTTTTTTTCAAATTTATTTGAAAAAATATGTTTTTGCCTGTAAAATCTGCAAAAGGTAAACTAAAATTTTATGGTTGTTGGATCATGGAGTAATAGAAATATTAATAGCTCAATTTTTGTGAAAAATTTTTTTTGGACGGTTTGTTTGGTGTATAGAGTCGTTGATAATTTTGTTCTTCAAAAAAAAAAAACATAGAAAATTGAAAATATTAATAAAAGAAATAATAATTGTTAGTATTTTCTATACATAATAAGTCTTCAAAAGAATATACAGACAGGTTTAATGAGTTCTAATTTTTAAGCTTAAAGATAGGTATATTATGAATTCAATATCTTGAAAACCCCCAATTCTGAAAAATCTATTTATTTTGAAAACCAAAAAAGTTACCTAAACATTGATCTGAACTTGAATAATCAGAAAACAAAATAAGTTGAAACTTAGAAAAAAAAATTTTTTTTCAGATTTTTCACAGTGTATATTTTATTTAAAAAGAAAAAAAATACCATCTATAACACTGTCAGAGACACTATACCGATAAAATCAACCGTTTCGGCCCTAAAAATATTGTTTATCCTCAAAAAACGGTGGGCGATCTTACCCCGCTGGTGGATGGCACATTTTCAATGAATTTTTAAAAATTAAAAAAAAAGCTGGAAAATAAACAAAAATATTTCAGTTCTTATTTTTTAAATGCGGGTATTGAATAGAAGAACCTGTTAGCGAAAAAAAATGAAATTGCAGCCGCAAATTTTTTTTCTATAAACAGAATTGCTTAAAGGGGTGGTCTTACCCCGCTTACCCCTAATCTTAGTGAAGATCCGGTTCCGACCTTGGTGGAAATTTTGGTCCTATGCTAACAGAAAAAGGTTTCCGTAACCGTCTGCTCTTCCATATTGGACGGCGTATAACTGCGTCTGATTCGGAGCGGACGGCTGAGTTGTGAGAATGCGGTGTCTTGCCAGCTATATACAAGACGGAATTCCTGTGGCGGGACAAGGCATCGAGGCCCTTCCATGGCAGTATGTCGAAAGTACCCCGCTGTGAACAATTCAGAGGCAAATACGACAATGGGCATCGAAGCAGGCGAACGAAAAGAGACAATGATTTGAAACTCGACACTGAAAACATCAGAGCTCTATTCGAATCGGTACGCGTGAGCGTTATAGCCGTGAAAACTGTAAAAAGTGCTGGAAAAAGTCGCAGCCATCCATGAAGTGCGTTTGCTGAAGACGGGTAAGCGTGGATTCCGAACGATTCTTTCAAGGGAAAGACTTTCAAGTACGACGTTCCGATAATGGGAATGGCTTGAAGTTGAGGAATTTCACCGCAGGCAAAGGTCTGGCAGTCTGCAGCAAATATTTTGCATTGAGAGATATCCGGAAACACATATGGCAATACCCTTATGGTAAAGCCTGCTCCTAAACCGACCACATTTTTGGTAGACGGACGGCATTTTCCAGATGTCATCGATTTCTTGCGAGACCTACACGTCGAAGGTAACCTAAAAACCTATGAGACATTGGTGGCCATGCGTTAGAAACAATATTTCGAGGTTTAACGTTGAAGAAGAAAGAGTTGTCGACAGAAAAGGGAGAGATGTTGAGGATGATGGACAAGCTTTGGATCCGTCTGCCTTGAACGAAATCAAGGAAACTTGTAAAATCTAAGAATAAACAAGAGACAGCAGAAAATGACTGCATCCCTACCGAACTTAAGTAAGTAATTAATTCGCGGCGCATCAAGTGCGTAGTATGATTTGGGGATCCCTGCGCAAGATTCACATCCTTGGAACGAGCTGTTATACTCCGATGAAATATTTCACGGTCACGCAATAACACTTATTTATTTATTTATTATATGCCTCGTACGCGCCTCGAGCGTTTGTCACGCAATAACATTTGCTAACAAAATGGCCAAATGATCTTCACCGTTCCTTTGATAAATTGAAATGAAAGTCAAACAGCAAACGTCACTAAAATAAAACGCCGAGTTTGCTTTTTTGAATTGATATTTTTCGTGAAACTTTGACCTTTTTGAGGCACGTGTTCCCGATGTCCGATCGAGCTGAAAATTGGCATGGGGACTGTATTCGATAAGACGTATCTTTTGGATCCTACTGCAAAAATAAATTCGAAAGTTAATTCGTTTATGCGTATGCCATTGGCTCGCAAATTTTCTTAGACCCCGAAAGCTGATTTCGAAGAAATTTTTTTCGCGTAAACATCGAATCTCGATGTTTCAAGCATTTCGAAGACAAATTGCATCTAGAAAAAAATTTCGATTTCACTGTGCTTTTTCTTCGACGATATTTTTCGTAAAACTATGACTGCTTTGAGTCACGTGTTCCTGACGTCCGATCGAGCTAAAATTTAACATAGCGACTTTTTTCGAGAAGACGAAACTTTTGAGCCCTACCGCTAAATCGATTTTCACTGGCACTTAAAGGTTTGTGTTTATGACGGTTATTTTTAACTTTCATGCAAAAGTGCTGAACAATATAAGTCCTGACTCGACTGCTGATTGAGTTCCGTGTTGTGAAATGTAGTTTTCAAATAACAACGCACACAATTTCAAATATCAAATATAAGGATATCAAATCAACAACTAAAGCTAACAACTGCATGGGTTTGCATTAAAAAAATGGACTATTATTCATGGGTTCCCCTTCACACGCACTAACGGAACTACCCATGCAGCATCAATCATAGTAATCCATGAGTCAGCAGACAAAACTTGACAAATCTATCAGCTGAACTCACAAGACTGCACCAGTGCCCGCCATGTGCAATGACAGAGAGGAGAATTTGCTGACAAACAAAACAATGCACATTGGGAAAAAAATGAACCCAAATTCCCACTGATTAAATACCGCTGGGCTGGCAGCCTGATTTATAGCATAGCTTATGTTAAATTGGTCAATAAATCGATTGGTGATGGTTTAATTTTGTGCAGAGCACGGGAAATAATCTATTTTGCCCCTTTTCACGCTATTCATGCCAACCACAGAGGGCTCACCCTTTTGAGTTCGGTATACAAAATACTGTCGCGTATCCTGTTCAACAGACTGAAACCAGGGCAGTGGATGAGGCTTTTGTGCCCCTGAAGAGTAAGACGACGAGGATAGGCTTGACCATTAACTCTACTAAGACGAAATACATGGTTTCGGGTAGTAACAGAGACAGGTCTAGTGGTATTGGTGCTGAGGTAGTGATTGACGGGGAAGTGTTTGAAGTTGTTGAAGAATTTGTTTATCTTGGAACAAATGTGGCATGCGACAACGATGTTTCCCGTGAAGTGAGAAAACGGATTGCAGCAGTGTATAGGACCTTTTACTGACTGCGTAACAAGCTCAGGTCCCGCAACTTGCAAACGTCGACGAAATTCGCTTTGTGTAAAACGCTGATCCTTTCGGTGGCCCTCTGCGGACACGAAGCGTGAACAGACTTCAGTGGGCTGGTCACTTAGTACGAATGTCGGAAGAAAGAATTGTGAAAATAGTGTTCACTAGGGAACCAGGTAGAGGTCGGCGGCTTCGTGAAAGGCCACGAACACGCTGGCCGTATGCAGTGGAAAAGAACGTCGAAAACGAATATCGTGTGGCACTTTGTGGACGCCGGATGCGCACGTTCAGGCATTTACAACGTCTTGACATTATTTGACAACAATCATAGCATCAAATAAAAGCCCCGAGTGACGCGAAACTCCAAAGGATGTTGAAGAGGAAGACCGAGGGAAAAGTGGCTACATCCGACCAAACAGCGAAAAAATACCAGGTACATGGACATGGACAAACATGTTAGGAATCGGCTGTCCCGTCCTCTGTTCTTGGAGCTGCAGACAATGACGCAGTGGTAGCGGCTGAATAAGATGGTTCAGTCAATTTTTCCGGCGAATCGCAAAGTGGTGGCGGTGATGGACGACGAGACCTATCTTACTTTGGATGGCAATGACTGGTAGGGCTCCTCGTGTTTTACTCCCTCCACGAAGGAATTGAGCTCCGAGGTGAAGTTTCTTGCACACACCAAGTTTCCCGAGAAGGTTCTACTGTAGCTGACAATCAGCGAGAAGGGGATGGCAAAGCCGCTCTACCTTCGCTCTGGACAGGCCGTGAACTGGAAAATTTATAATACGAATGCCTACCGGAAGTTGCGTCGTTTCATTACGTCCCAGTTGTCCGTTTAGTCTTTTTTTTCGTCACCATCCGAAGGAGAATTCATTTTTTACCGCAAGCAATATAGTAATATTGCTTAATTGCTTTCTGTACTCCGCACTTCAAATTTTTGACAGTATCACTATTGAAGTAAGTGACATGTTTGTCATTTATATTCAAGTTTGTGTGTAGGTTACACCCTCTCCTTTCAAGCTTACTGCTCTACTATACCGAGTTCCTTTTCATTCTACCAATATCGCCATATTACAAATTACAATTAAATTACAATTACAATTGGAGAGACCTCACCTAATGTTCCTCTCTGTTCAGGTTTTTTCTAAGAGGGACTATTATATCAATAGGAAGGAGTCTTATCGAAACCTCGTTTCTCATGCCAATACCGCGTCACAATCACATTTTCCTAAAGAGGCCCAGACCCAAACCTCTGTCCAGTTTTGTTATAGAAAGGACTTTCATTTTATCAAGAGTCGATACGAGTCTTATGGAAATCTTGTTTTCACTGTCACTACCACCCACCCCTTTCCCTTCTTTTACGTTACATATCGTCTCGATTTCCTAAAATCTCTCTTCCTTCTGATGTACGTGAAGTATTGTATGAAAGCCCCCTGTCTTCGACAGCACCCAAAGGCATTTTTGGTTGACAATTTTCAGTAGATAGCTGTCACTAGTGACGCAGTTAACCTTCGATCTTTGAGCCCTTCAGAATTTAAATTCAATTCATGAGCAATCGATCAGTTTTCATATGACTCACAAAGTGCTCGCAAATGAATGAAATGTTTTTCAATAGTAGTAGTGAATTTCACAATAGCCGATTGTAAAATTCATATAGAGAATTATAAAAATATTATTCCTACGTGCAGGCTAGCATGACAGGCCGATGTTAGTATATCTCTTCAAAAAGTCTCACAGCTTATTGGAATGGGGGCAGTTGTAACGGAAACCTCGTTCCTACTACATTATCCGAAAGGTTTACCACTACTTTGACTGAAATAGTGAGAACCCGAAAAAGAAGCAGTTTCTGCTGACTTTTGACGTAGGACTACGTCTAACCGCACTATATTGAGATACATTCTGAGAAAACTAAATACCAAGGTGTAACGCCGGAATGAAAGATTTCAAACGGTAATACTTGTGTAACCACATGATGGATTACAATGATCAATATGTCGTTGGATTGATAAAATGATGGACATTTTTGTGATACTTCAGTGATCATTATTACTTAATTGTTCAACAGTGAAAATTAGTGAAAACTTTCAAGATCGAATTTCCCCTACAATGAACCAATCACGTGCGCGCATGCCTGGCACAGACTTCATGAGTAGACACAAACCATGGCGCATGTAAACGTAAAATTGATTCTTGAAATGCCACGTCGTGATTGATTTTTTGTTACGCTTTTGGACATTTTAAACAACTATTCCATTTAAAATACAGCTTCGAAAAAGTATGAATATCCTTGGTTGGATGAAATTGAATTAACTATTCTTATACATTTTTCAAAAGTCTTGAAAAAGACTGTTTCTGAACTGCTTGATAAAGTTGTGTGCTGGGCTTCGGCAGATTCCTTCGCTGCAGCAAATTTGTTTACTACAAGTACTACCCTTCCAAGCATAGTTGTCCCAGCGTGCATAAGTTTTGTGTAGAACATGGGACTACTATGATTGGAACGGCAGAGTAGCCTTTCGACAGCCCATCACTTTCATCACAACTATTTTTCTCCATCTCCAGTGTTAGCGCTAGAATCAGTCAAATGATTAGAGTTCGTTGTCTAATCCGAACAGGAACATCCAGCGTTCCACTAGCTCCAAACAGAAATGCTGCGACCGCGACGCGCACAGGTCTAGCTCAAAATGCGAAATGACTGAACGCGCGGACGGTTCTTTTCCTTTTATACTCGCACACTGGCAACTGATAAGCTCCGCCCGGTTTAAATTTTCTTTCATTTCCTTAGCTGCATATGTTCCCGCAATCACACGCAATGAGAAATTATCTCAAGCAATCTGCGGCGGGACAAATGAATTCAATTTAAGTTTTGATTTATGACGGCTTGCCACTGCTCGTCAGAACCCCCAGAAACGATTTTAAAACACTAATAGCCATGAAATTCGATTTTGATCTTACATTACAACAGTATTGCTGCCGGTTGAAACAAGCTAGCGCACCGTTTCTGAAGCAAAACGAACCTGTTATTATTCACTGTCCATTCACTGGGCTCGAAATTCCCATCGTTGAGTAAAATTAAATTAACTTTCTTTATAAATTTAATAAAAGTCTTGTAAAAATCAAAGATGTGGTAATTCTAGTTTTCTTTCCTCTTGCTCACTGTGTTGTGTGTCAATGAACGATAACTCGGAGTAGTCCTACGTCAATAATGCGGTTGTGTGTCAGATATAACCTTCTACTTTTTTTCTGCTATATGTACCTAAGTTTGGCCGGAAAAACAAAAACCTGCATATTCTTGAGCATGCATAGGATATAAAAGTTTTTTGACGTGGAACTACGTCTCTCTTCACTATACTGGGATACATGCTATGAAAACAGAAATGAGCTATAACGTGTTGGGTTGGCGGAATGGAAGATTTCAAGTGCGAATAGCTCATACACGACTGTACCGATTTCAATGATTAATATGTCGTTTTCTTATTACATGATGAAAATTACGAAAAAGTTTCAAGGTTTACCCATATAAATCCCATACGATTGACGCATTTGCTTACCGGGGATGTCAAAAAAAGCTAGATGAAATAATTCCAATCGTTGGTTCAATATACAAACTGGTACTTTGTTGCTAGCAGTTGTGTAAGAATGCTCGTTATTTCAACTCACCCATTCTTTATTCGAAAGGCAAAGCGGACCAGCAGAGAAATTCGTCGACGCCTTATGGCAGGAAATCGTGCCTACTTTGGACTCCGGAGGACACTCCGCACGAATAAAATCCGCCGCCGCACGAAGTTAACCATCTACAAAACACTGATCAGACCGGTAGTCCTCTACGGCCACGAAACCTGGACTATGCTCGTGGAGGACCAACGCGCCCTTGGGGTTTTCGAACGAAAAAGGGTTGCGTACCATCTGTGGTGGAGTGCAGATGGAAGATGGATCATGGCGGAGGCGGATGAACCACGAGTTGCATCAGCTGCTGGGAGAACCACTCATCGTTCAAACGGCGAAAATCGGGAGACTACGGTGGGCTGGGCATGTCGTTAGGATGTCGGACGACAACCCGGTGAAAATGGTTCTTGATAACAACCCGACTGGAACAAGGCGACGGGGCGCGCAGCGAGCAAGGTGGCTCGATCAAGTGGAAGACGACCTGCGGGGCCTCCGCAGACGACATGGCTGGCGAGCTGCAGCCATGGACCGAGTTGAATGGAGACGACTTCTTCAAACAGCAAGGGACACTTCGGCCTGGAGCTGACTGGTAAGGTAAGTAAGATTCTTCTATGGTCCCCAAGCCTACCAAAGAGAAAATAACCACAACAGTATTTTTGATTAGGAATGTTGACATAATTACTACCAGAGTTTGGAAAGCTTACATTCGACTCTTGGAATACGTCCGAACTAAAAAGCAAAAGTTAATTTCTCTCTCTCATTTGTGCAGCTGAATTAAATCCAGTCGCCATTACCGGAATTTAACGTTACACTGAAACGGCTTGTGTCATTTTGCGTCATTAGTTCATACAAGTAATGAATGTTAACAAACACATAGTACTCATTTATTTTGGTTTTGGTTACAATAAGCATTGGCTGTACATGAAAGCATTCTATAAGAAAAATAGAACGATCAGAAGATATTATACCTCCAAGAGTTGGAGTTTTTTGTAGAAGCTTTACTCAAATAATCACTCAAATAATTGAACGAACAGAAACAGACATAGTAAACAGTCTTTGTTGAAAAGGGCTGCCTAACGGGTAGAGAGGAATGAAAGAGGTGAAAATGTTGTTCACTAATTGCTTTTATCACTCGTCTGCACAAGGTTCTATCAATTTTTCGAACTCCTGATCATTGTTATCAGATTTGTATCGGTTTTTATTGATATTTTTCGGTAAACAATATTGTATGTTGTTTCATCTAAAACAGGCTACGTTGATCCAAAATTGCTACTGAGATGTGACTGTCCGTCGCACCATCCGCCAGTAAAATTATTTCTTTGAACCAAAAGCAGTCTCATAATCAATAGAAAATATAATTCTTTGCATATGGGTAGATGCGTAGCTTATTTTTCAATCGATTGTTGCAAAAACGATTGACATAAATCATAACCTGCATTGTATATTTACACCTTTACGTTTTCCTATCGTCAGTCACACATTAACCGAGCAATCATGCAGCGCGATATTTTCCAACAAATCGATAGATTAGCATATGACGTTTTGCAAGCTGATGTAAATATATCCAATATGAGGCAACTTTTAAATGCATGAAATTACTGATTTTCAATGAAATCAGAAAAAACCCAGCCCAACCGGAAATTGTGCGAATTCCAAGTATTCAATAATAACATGAAAGCTGCTTCATAAATATAAATCTATTGAATGAATCAATCTGATACATGATATAAAACAAAATAAATGACTCATTACATAAACTTCCAATTAAATCATATATTTAGAAAATGAGCACGTTCGGCTGTGCAACAATCACACATCGAATAGCTCATAATTTTCCACTTCGAGAGAGTCCTTCGCAAACTGGAGTGGGCCAGAATCAACAGCTGAGTCGCGGGCACATGACAACCGAACGCCACTCGCAGCTGAAAGCCGCCTGAAGTGGACCATTTTAGCGGCGCCGGCGTTGGGGAGCGTACGCCATTACTGGATGGAACGATGGCAGTGAGCAAATATGGCAGTGATAATGGAATTCGCGTTAAATAATTTACATTTCTAGAATTAATTATATATTCCGACACGGTTTGCTGTTAGCACCGTGAAAGCTTTCGTCTGTTCGTCGTCGGTGTCGAAGAGACGCGATCCGTGTCCGGGCAATTTTGCGGAACACTTCATTAGGGAACCAAATGCTGTTCGATAATGTAAACCGGGAGTTTTTGCGTTTACTTTCGTGCATTTGAAACAGAATTCCAAATAATCCTTTCATCTACTACACAAATCGGATACCGTAATGAGATGCCCTGCTTTATCAGTCCTCACACAAATGTTTAATCATAACAACATACGCCAGCGCAGGTCGGATTCATTTGCTGGACAAGCTTATTTTGCATTTACTATTTAGATTATATTTTGCGAGGAATCATCGTTTCATTTTTCACTAGCAAAAAGTGCTACCCAAGCACTTTCCGCTACCGGTACGGAGTAGAACAGCGACGGTTTTTTTTTGCAACGCTAAATAATACCGCAGTCGAGAGCCGGTTCTCGGATGCCCACCGTAGTAAGGAATAATGGATGACTCGGCGTGGTTTCGGAATGCACAATAAGCTCTCTCCGTGCGCTAGGATATTAAAATAAAACTCACACAGCTGAGGGGAACAGGAAGCTCCGGGAGAGTAACCGCGAAACTAACATCACCGGAAGCAGCATTAGACGGGCGTGTCGGCGGAGGAGCAATTTCATCCCTCGGTGCTCGCAAATTGTAAATAAAAATATTTTCATTCGTCGTAATTATCATAATATAATAATAAAGCTCCATCTAACGCCAGGGATCCTACGCTGGCGAGCAAGCAAACCGCACATCAGACCCGTGAGTGCTCGCGTACGTACGAATAACGGTCACATTATTTCCGCCCTTACAGGGGGTGGTGGTATGGCGGTTGGCAAGGCAGAGAGTACAGCAGGGCGACACACCGCAGCATCCGCAATCGAGAGATTCACCGCGGTCCTGGCAAGATAAGCAGTATTTACGCTGACTTCATTCAACGTGCTGCGAATATTTATCGGTGAATTCATTTCGCCTTTTTTTTCTCGCAGAAACCAAGCGCGGCAATGGCATAACGCTCAATGATTGACTCGGTAGTGCAGTTTATTTTTCCATTTTCTCCCGCGGCGACTTTTTTTTCGCCTGTTGTGGCGCGGCTCCGATTTCATTTACCGTGAGTACGGCTTTTCCACCCGTTTCGGGTTTCAATCTACGCGGTTACTGATTGGGCCTGTTCGAAGTGTTGAGGTATTTTCCGATAGAGTTATTGAATTGGGAAATAAAAATTGTGTTTGCATTTATTGCACGAGATTCGCCGTTTTATCTTGATTATTTTTTTATATGTGTTTGCCCTGATTTCGCACTGCAAATTGAAAAACAGCCATATTGAGTTTCAAATAAATTGGCTTCTGATTATAGGTACTTTAATGAAATATTTGGTAGTTTAATTCGAAGAAGGCTGTTATCATTCTATGTAACGTAACTGTGAAATTCTGTAATTGTAATTCCTTTCACAAAAAAGCAGGTTCACAAAATAACAAGGCAAACATCTGACTGAAGGCTAACCGACAGAGGAAATGCAATGAAAGTCAACACGCAAAAGTTATACAAGATTGCATTTCCCCAGCTTTTTTTCCCTAGTGGTGCACAATAACTCTTGCGTATCTTCTACCCTGCATCTTTGGCTGCTGAAATGCAACCTGGAAATAGTTTCTTTCTCAAAAGAAATATGACTGTCACGATTATGCAATCATAGAGCATTATTTTCGTTCTATTGTGAGTCAGCATTTTGCAATGGGTTTTTTTTGGTACGTGCAACAGCCCGGAAAAGGATCTGAAAACCGCGGGAATAAATAACAAGCTGTGCTAAGGAGGTTAAATATACGGTAATTTCACTACGATTTACTATCATATTTGTTCCAAAATTCGTTAGGGATTTTTTCTTAGCTGACGCAGCTATTTGAAATGCAGACCCACTTAAGTATTGTGCGCGTTTTAGCTTTGCGTGATGTTAATCACCGTTTCAATTTGACAAAACTGATATCACCTCGCTTCGTGATGTTCATTCCATAGCTATGTTGTAAGTGACCCCCCTTTTTTTAGTTTTATCATTCTCTCAATTTCGCGAGACGATTTTTCCGTGTGTACGAAAGACAGATGGCGGGAGTGCAGCACTCTCAGCCACTCAACAGCGTATAACGTTGTTACGCAATGTACCCTGTTCCTGTGGCTGAGGGATAACAAACTTATTTTCTGGGCCCGGAATACTGCAGTCAAGTCAAACTAATCGTCTTTCTTAAGACGCTCCAATATTTCGAATGAAGTGTAACGACTCCTCTAAAACAAGTCCTGCATTTCAGCAGAACACGCGTACTTTTAATCGAATACAGTAAAATTTCATTATAGCCCCTAACTTTTATACTTTTTGACGTAGAATTGCGTGTAATGTCAACATAGAGCGCGAGGAAAATGTCCTTCTTCAGAATGACAACTTTCTTCACATCAAACAATACAATAACGAAGACAATTCATCAACACTTTAAGGCTTGATACAACCATATACAAGAACACAATTATCAACCAAACTCTCAACCAACAGATTTACCAAACTCTCGGAAAGTAATTTATAGTCAGTGAGTGAAAACCGACATAATAAAAGTGACGCCGAAAATTATTCAAAAATATGAAAAAAACCTACCGATACACGAACAGCCAAAATAGAATGATAGAAACAGTAAATAAAAAAAACAATAATCATTGAAATTTATATTCCCTATCCCGAGAGCTTAAAACTTAATTGTAAAAGTGCATACCCTAACTAAAAACGTGTGAACATAGACCAGAATTTTTGTGAACACTGAGATATACACATGATTTGACTTCATAAATGATTTGCTGTTATGTTGTTATTTTACTCGCTCAAAGTATAACTCCCAGTGGTCATGTATAAATGTTAGCATGCAGAAATTTAGCCTCCATTATATAATTGATCACTGCAGCAGGGACATGGTTTACTGGAAATTGGCTCGACCCGCAGCAAGTAGAGCTGCGGCTGATCCCAGTGCAGCAGGCCTGACCAGACAACGATTGTCAAGCATGTTTGTATAGTTTTCGTACCCGCTCATTCGATCGCAGCTTTTCACAGCAGACTGACCAACAGAAAAACAGGCAAATCGCCCTGCACAGCATTACTGAGCATGTGAATAGTTACGCTTGTGCTGATATCGTGTGTTGATGATCGTTTGTTTACTTGTGGTATTAAACAAACTCTATTGTGGAACGTTAATAGCACTTTTAGGCGCCATAAAATCGTTTATTTTAAGAAGTTGATATTTTTTCCAACCACTCGCCAAATCGTTGCTGGCAGTGATAAAAACTATGCAATAATTGAGTTCACTTTTTTCTTCTCATTGCTCATTTTTCGACCGCACCGATTCAGCTATTGAAAATGTTTTATTTCTGTTACCATTTCCTAGTCTAGCATGCAGAAAGTAAGTCTTCATTTTCTATCCGGTCACTGTTGCAAAGAGAGCAGAGCAGGCGGGGATTTCAAATATCTTCCGCAGCGGACGGACCAACAGATGAAACCAGTGGAAGGCACACTGGTGATTGTAGATCATCTTCCACAGCGCTAACTTTTGGATCTTCCGTCTGTGTGGGAATCAGTGTCCCAGGGTTATTAAAACTGAAACTAAAAATCGACCTGCAGGCACTTAACCGGTTTCTGGGCAACCGAAGGCGTAATATGGAATATTTTAAAACTGGCTTCTAAACTGACTAACAATTCATTCCAAACTAGATGTAACGTATTTTATTATTATCATTATTATTATTCATATCTATTTCCATCTGACCCGCAGTGGTCTTAATGAAATGTTGATACACTAATAATAACAAACCGGAATGGCCGGTGCATCAATTCGTCCAGCGAAACGTTTTCCCACAAAGAAGCTCCTTTTTGCCAAAGTGTTCATATCCAGTAAACGGCAGCGATCAATGTATAGAGGAAGCTCACTCGGGTTACTCCATGGTTGAGTACGTAGTGTATAACGGATAAACCTGCTTTGCGCTGACTCAATTCTACTCTTCCAAATCTCCGCATTAGGGCACCAAACAACAGCAGATGTTTCTAGCACCGAACGCATCAGGGAAAAATATAATGAACCGGGCTATATGGGTCTGAAAATTTTTTGGCGACTCGAATTATGGATCCTAGGTTTCTATTCGCAATTATGCTCGTGTAGTGATCTTTAAAGGTCATTTGAGAATCTAAGAGCACATCAAGATCCTTAACTACAGTGATTCTTTCAAGCGGCTGACCGAAGGTTTTGTAACTCCATAGGATTGGTGTTTTTCTACGAGTGAATAAAATCACAGAGCATTTGGAGATACTAACTGTCAGGCAATTGCGTATACACCAGTTGTAGAAAGCATCAATGTACTGCTGTAGTTCCTTACAGTCAGCTGTAGATCTTACGACGAGGAAAATCTTCAAATCATCGGCGTAGATTGATTGACATCCTGGTGGGATGACAAAACAAACATCGTTAGAGAATAAAAAAAATAACAGCAGTCCAAGGTTGCTTCCTTGAGGCACGCCTGACAAACTGTATGACTCGCTGTTTCCTAGTTTTACAGACAGAGTACGATCAACTAGGTAAGACTGTAGCCAGCCGACCAGATTCGATGTTGCACCTAGCCGCTACGGTAGCAATGATTGAATAAAAGAGAACAACGTAAAAGGTCAAGTGTTTTCTTGCTGTCTTTAGCGATACCGCTTACCGTGCAACGCGCGTGCTGCAAAAAAATCCGTTGCTTAATTCAGTCAATGGTCAATTCGAGAACAACATGGGGTGTACAATAGGGTGCCAATCCAAATCGACTTTTAGAATTTCGTTCAGCGGTAGGTATCAAGAGTTACTGTTTTGAAAAAAAAAAAGCCCCCATGAAAAGTCCAACTCTATCGTATAACAATTCTTTCCCAGAGCCAGGTATAGTTACAAAATTACATTCCCACAGACTGACAAACATTCGAACTAGCCTTCTGTCGCTTAGTCTGAAAAAGAAGTTTTCTTGCTTTCTGAACTGCTGACGCTAGACACCTTGTTTTCCGTGAGAAAAACAACGACATCCGCATATTAGCGAAATAATTTCTTTAACGAAATCAATCTAGCAATCGACTTGATTCCGGGCGGTCGTTGTTCTCTCCACACGTACGAAAATTTATAAATTACACGTCTCTGACAAAGGTCTCGAAGATTAACATATCCCTTGTAATCGGACTTCCGGAAGCCGCAAAAAAACCGTCAAGTTTCCTTTTTTTTGACCGATGAAAAAACATGGAATTTTTTATGCTTAATGTCTTAGGAAAACATTAAACGTTGCGATCTGGTGCTGTCTCTAATTTTTTTATGCTTCGTCTCTCAAGGAGTCAGAAAATTTTTGAACTGGAAGTCTTTCCCAGAAAGTTGTTCATTTTTGAGATTTTTTTTTTTTGAGACAACACCAGATCTTGATGTTTCATGCATTTCTTGGACCCTTGGTTTGAAACATATCGATCTTAACAATTTCAATTTTAATTTCACTTCGAACCCGTAAGACCCCCTTTTTTTAAGAAAAAAAGTTTCGTTTTGGGTCTTTACGGGCTAACGTCATTCTACAATATGAGTTAGTAATTTGAAGGATGATTATTTCCACCAAAACTTGTCATTGAACCTATTTGGATCTATCAAGTATTAAGTCTTTTGAAGATACGTGAACGATAAACTATGAATCATTCAATAAGTAGATTGAAATCAATTTTCAATACCTGCGAAGAAATCTTTTCTTTTTGTAGAGCCGTGGGTAAAATTGAGTTTCACCACTATCCGCAATTTTTTGGTGCGCGGCATACCATTTTTCAACTGCTTCACAAATTAATGATTTTGGAGCGCTTAAAAGCGCCATTGGTGTGCCGCAACAGTGACACCCGGAAATTTTGTTTAATTTCTCTTCATTACGGGTTCATATGACGTGGGATTATTCTCGTTTATTTGTTATCACGGCAGCAAAAACACGGATACCGAGAATGGGATCTCGGCACGAGATGAACGGGATTTTACCTTTCTCTTCGTTGCCGTGACCAGATGTCTCCCTGCATTTTATGAATACGTATTACGAACTATGCTTTTAGCTGGTTTGAAAGTTATTTGTCTGACAGACCTGAACGGAGTATTTAATGGCTCATGATCTTGGAGTTCCACATGGAAGTATATTAGGTCCCTTTTTGTTTATCATGAAGTTACTGCGTACTCTCGCCGTTATTTTAATGTTTGAATGTCAATCAACATGCAGCGAACTTCATATGACGGAAGACAATGTGAGGTTCAGCCTAGCTTACGAAGAACAGTAGAAATCAGTAGAAATTGTTTATGTACCCCAAGACGAGAAGACCACACTATGATACAATATTTCAGTATTAACTTCTTATAGGCGATATACAAAGTTTTGATAGTGTACGGCTATAGAAAACTTTAGCAGAAGCGTTTGATTAACCCTAACTTGGCATTTGCCTTGTGTATGATAGTGTTATAAAGGTCGATGAAATTAAGTTTAGAATATAAGAATATTCCTAAATCTTAAATAAATACACACATCACATTTTTCTACATTCTAAATACTTATTGAAATTACAATTTTGGGCGTTGTTAATTTTCTACTAAAAGATATTACATTGCATTTTTCACACTTAATTCCAATCGGTTTATATTACACCAGATGTGAGATGCATGGATGTCTTTCTAAAATATATTGATATCTTTTTGGTTTTTTATTTCCAAAAACAGCTTCAGGTCGTCAGCATATATTGAAACTTTAATATTTTGAGAATAAAGGAAATGTCGTTCATGTACAAAATAAAAAGAAGTGGTCCTCATTGGGAGCCTTGGGGAACACCTGAAGTACCTTGAATGGGATTTGATTTCTTTCCATTGAATTTCATTGTTTGTTGGCCAGACTCAATTCCAATTTTTCGCAGTTTAAAAAGTAGCATTGGTATGCCAATACGGTCAAATGTTTTGCTAAAGCCTGTATAGAGTATAGCTTCAATATGCTTGCCAATATCCATTGCATTCAGTGAGTAATCCACGAATTCAAGTAAATTAGTGGATGTAGAACGACCTTTGAAAAAAAAAACGTGATGTTTGTCTGTTATTCGATTTTTGAGTTGAGCAAATATTTTTTCATTGACAATTGCCTCAAAGAGTTTAGGAATGTAAGAGATAATAGTGACTTCACGATATTTACATACTTGAGGTTTTCGCTCAGGCTTGAAACTAGGCACCAAAAGTAAGCTTTCCATATATTTGGGAAAATTCGAGTTTCCAGTGGCATATTGAACAGCCAGAAAAAAGGAGATGTTAGTTCCTCCGCCGAATTTTTCATGAGCGGCGAAGGTATTTCGTCAGGTCTAAGACCATTTGAAGGGTCTACATTTTTTAGACCCTGTAAAATATCCTGTACCTGAAGTTGGTTGACAACAATATTCCTTGGCTATGCTGGATAAAATGCAGAAATCATCGGAATATATGGTATATATTTCTTGAAAAAAAAAATGCAAAAAAAATGCGATTTTTCTCCGAGTTATCACCAACACGTTCGTCAAGTTGCATTATTGATGGAAAATTGTCTGATTTCAGTTTTTGTTTTGACGTAGTTGAACAAGTTTTTTGGACAGGCTTTAATTTCTAGCTCAGTTTCCGTATTGACTTCTTCAAATTGCATTACTGATTGCAAAGTTAAAATGATCACATATTTCCAAGCAAATCGCTGAATTTTCACTGCTATTGTGTCCGAAAATTTTTGTGGGCCTTTTGTTTGTGGTTCTTCAAATTTTTTATTTATCTGTGTGAACCAGACTGGATGTTTAGTATCACCGTGCCGTCGTCGTTTTCTTCTTCAATGGAATCTCTTGAGAGATGGCGTTGTAGTGGAATTCTGTGGAAGACGCCAACAGATGATTCGACATTTTCTTTATCTCTAAAAACTTTTTGCCAATTGACACAGTTGAATTTTTTTTGTTATATTGGCATAGTTCGTGAGTTTGTATTCAAGGACTTTTTCATACTCGCAGTCGTTGGGTATTGGGTCTTGGATAGGCATGTATAAATAAGGAATATTCAATTTCTGTGTGAAACTTTTGGTTTTTTTCCGCAATGGATTGAATTATTCGATCACACAGAAACCTTCATGAATATTCGTTAAGAGTAGGTCTAAATAGCAATTTCCATGGTTTCCTACATGGTTAACCTGGTTTAAACCTAGCTTAACTGTTTCGTCAAACATGAAATGTAAAGTGATATTTTCTCCAATGATTGGGAGAAAGATGCTTTCGTTTTCAGAGTCCGAGATGAAGTCAGCGTTGTTGTGATTAAAGTCCCTATAGATGTGAACTTTCACTTCAGGAGGTATCTCAGATAAAATTTCTTCGCCGCAAAGGAAAACTTTACATACGTAGTTTTATTAGCGTTGTGTGAAAGAGGCAAACACGTGTGTTTCACCAGCTATGTGCGATTTTACCCAAATGTGCTCAACTTTTTTGAATTTGGATGTAGCAACAATTTCTGAAATAAAATTTACAGAAACTGATTCATTGAAACCTGTAATTGACGAAATTTTTTATGAACAGATCTTTAATTATTGTAAAAAAAATTTCCATTACACGAACAAAAACTACTGTGTTTATCACAGCGATGATGATGTTTTTTTATGTTGATGTAAGATAAAATAAAATAGAAAATAAAAAAAAAAAACAGAAATAATAAAGTAGTTATGGTTATTCTGGTAAATCGTCCAGCTGAAACCTTTATGTATGGTATACGGCGGGACCATCATCATCCGTATGGTATTGTCTTAGGAAAAGAAATAAGAGTAAAAATTTCTGTTTGCTACCTTTTATATCAGGTTTTAAAAGGATCCTTTCAGAGAAGAAGCAGCCTCGAGGCAACAGAATGAGAAACATTTGTTTGCCGTTTTCAATAGCTCTACTGGCTGGTACACTATTATGATTGTACCCAGTATGATCACATAATTTTCCTTTTCATTTCCTAAAATAAGCGAAAGGGAGATAGTTTTTGTGTTCTATACTTGAATAGATGACCTGTAATTGAATATATATAAATAAAAAAATTTTGCGAGCATTTCTTCAACATTGAGCATTGAGTTATTGAGCAGTCAAACGCAGATGAAAACTGGCAACAAGGCCAACAAGGTGTTATGTGCGTTTTTACTTTAAGTAAGGTTTAAGAAAAGAAAAGTTATTTTCCTGCAAATGATTTGCTGTAATTAGTATACGTCCTACGTTAAAGTTCTGCTGCTACCCATAATAGTGGAGAAACGGTCAGCGGATCCTTTTGAGTAAGATAAGTAGCTTTTTTTCAGAGTCTTTTGTTTGACGTGATGTCGCACTTGAAGAAGATCAAAACAGACCAGTCTTCAGTTCAGCAGTTGAAGCGTTGAGAACACTAAAAAGCGCTTGAAGCATCAACAACATGTTGGTAGGCAAACTAAGCAGTAAAGTTGCTCATTAAAAAACTGTGATCTAGGTATTTTCCATGATTCAAAAATTGTCAGATTAAATTTGAGTGTGACTGAACAATGTAGATAGTATACGCGTTTGAGGATTGATTTTATACGTTGAATTCTGAAACGAATAAGTGTTTTATGACGGTGGGTTAATCAGAGATTTTTAAAATAAAAATACCAGAGATTTACATTCGGCAACTTAATACATGTTTTCCATATTTTTCATTTGTCAGGTAGTTTTTGCGTCGACAAGTAAAAATAACAGTTCACATTTCAGGTCTGCTGCGGCAAAGACTTTTTACAATCCGCGTACAAGAAAAAAAAAATCAAATACTGCAGAAGTGATCAGAAGAGATCCAAAGACATCTCACGCTTCAAATATGTGCAAGTAGGACAACTGAATATGTTAGTTTAAACCTTCTAGTGTCATATTATAGGTATGTCATATTATAGGTAGATTTTAAATCGGTTTCGTTTTTCACCAGCAGCAATGTGGAAAACCTCAACAAAACCTCCACAAAAATTTCACGTTGGTTGTATTTTTCGTAATTTTTCTTCCTTACGCAGTTGAGGGAGACTGTACAACAACAAGAAAAAGATTAAAAAAAAGTGTTACAAGATACAACTTCCCCAACTCCTACAGGGATTTGTCATAAAAATGTCTAAGAAAACATTCTTCAAAAACACATTCTCCCATTTGCTGATCAGCCGATTAGCTTTTTGATTTTTCCCTATCCCCATCATAAACAACTTTTAATTCGATTTGGGACAACCAACGGGCAAACCTCAAGCAACAATAGAAATTAACACAACACAATTAAGCCGATTGTTTCTAAGGCGGGAGGAGCGTTTCCCGCGAAGGTTGTTGCACAAGCTGCGTGGAAAAGTTCGACAACTTTTCCACCGGCTGACAGCTTCCCCTGGGAGGGGACGAATTATCGCATTTCCGACAATGCGTTAGTTCCGAATTCGCTGATTGCTTAGCTTGCGCTGGATGCGGGTGAGCAAATAAAATCACGCAACGATTCGCACTAATGGAACCGGGAAGCACGAACGGAGAAAATTCCGCAGGGAGTTCGGTTGAGATGGCAAGGAGGGCGATAATTTTCTTCCCCGCCCGCCTACCGATCGGGGAAAAAGGGATAATTTTGCGGCAGGTGAGAGCAAGGGGAGAAAACTTTCCTCCGAACGTACAGCGAAGTCAGATAATTGTTGCGGGGAGTATAATGGGTAAATTATGAAATACTAAACCTGTAGGTTGACGTGTGTAGAGGCAGCAGCAGGATGAGGGAAACTAGCACTTCAGCTAATGTTATATCTTTATTGAGCTTCCGTGGAAGCAATCACGGAGTGCGTTCCCCAGTTTTAGGAGCGGCTGAAGGCTACGGTCTAGCTATCGTTACCGTGCGATCCAGAAACTAACGTAATTCCTTCGTCAAGGACAACCAAAACGACGATGATGAGGAGGGGAGAGATAAGCGGATCCAACCTGGGTGCGATGATTTACGCTTCACAGCTCTGAGCAACTGTGCAAATAGAGGTGTGCTGAGTGGTTAAGTTGATATATGCGGCAATATCAGATTGCTTGGAATAGTGATTTAGTTGTAAGCTGAAGATTAGAGCCAGAACTGAGGGCCCACCCAAGCAAATCCGAACTAAAGAGGATTGCAGGAATTGTACTAACAGCTGTTGGAGCACACAGCTTAGTATTGCTTAATTGCTGGATTACTCCGCAACATGTGAATTTCATGTTTCCAGTTGTAAACAGTAAGAAGTATTTAATGAATATAGAATCAGTGCAATCAGGAAAGCCTGCTTGATAAACCTGAATTCCTTTGTTTCCAAAAGGGCTTTGATTTTGTTTTCTATCACACCCCACTTTCTAGATCTATTGGAGTAGCATAAAATCTCGCTCCTGTTCATGTCTATAAATAAAAATAAACCCCCTTCTGACTTCAGCGCGATAAAAATATTGTTTAAAACTGCGTAGGCTGAATTGCTTTTGAGTCCTCAATCAATTTTCTGGGGATTTCAATCTACTTTCAGCCTACTCTGATGGTTAAATTTAGAGTCAGTGTTGGAGGCCGGTGTCGGCCTACTTTGCATCGGTTGTTTGTGATCTAACAAGCCAAAGCTGTTGTACAACCTGTTGACATGGGTTGCTGTGGCCCGAGCTGGTAAAGCACACTCCTCCCCCCGGTCTGCTGCTGCACTACACAGGTGAACCCCTTTCCGGTGCACTGTAATCAAACGCCATTTCTGTGCACTGTGCAGTTTGTTATGTCTTGTCTTGTTTGCTTCAATCGGTGATTTGCTTGCCCTGAAGGCGACTGCAATGTTGATATTTCTAAGCAAAACATTGGCAGCTATTTGGGGCGAGCAGACACTCTGCTGGCTGGGGACGGTACACTGGAAACAAAAAGGGACCGAGCAAATGTTTGATCTGAGGATGTTCGGTTTTGACTGATGCGAACGATTATTTCAAAGCAAACCAGTTGCATCAGTCTTGCGAAAGTTCTATAGTAACTCAATTGAAAAAATAAAACTTTTTTTACCATTTTCAACATGTGTGAAATTCTCAAAAAAATGATATTTTATAAATTTTCGCACTTTTTAATTTTGACTTAGAATTACGTCTTACTTCAACATGGTGGCAATTCGAAAAATCGAAAATAGAGTGAAAGGTTTCAAATGCTTACTGCTTTGTTGCTAACCAAAACTTTCAGATCTTCATCGCTAGAGTTTTAATAGTAAATCGAATATCGAAATTTGTGAAAACATGGAATGTGTATAGGACTTTTCCTTTAGGCGTTAAATGGTTCTTTTAATAATAAATAATAAAAGTTCTACAGGTTGTTCCTAGAACGCAACTTAAAACACTCGTGAGATATAGAGGTAATGTTTTGGTAGGCTAACACCAACACTTCACAGAGTACTGGGTTTCAAACAACAAAACTGACGGAAGTTTTAGCTTATCAGTTTCTCGTCAGGCAAGTTCATGCATTGCAACGTATTTTTAAGTCAAATAAGGGAGCAATCTCCCTGAAAAAGGGTTTTGATTATACTGTGCCTTTCCCGATCCTCAAACCCATAAGTAAAGTCTGCTAGGCATATTGAAATTGCCTGGGAAAAATAATAAGCCAACAAACATTTTATGTTTTTCTTTACAAAAACTTTTCCGGACAGTCGAATCCGAAACGGATCCCACGCGGAAGCCGTTACAATGTGAAAATGTCAGTTTTGGGGAAATAGCCATCGACGGTAGCAATCTAATAGGGCCCCCGAAACCCAACATCCACAACTTTTGCCACCGTACTCCCACGGACTGTAAAAACTTTCCTTCCCTGTCCGTCAGTATGCAGCGTGGATACACAATCCGGCAGCGAAATTTTTGGGACGCCCCCATATTCCCATATTCGATCCAAGAGCTGAAGTCATAACGAAGTTTTTTTTGTTGTACCTTTTTTTTCCCACCCCTGTGCTGAAACCTGATGACTTTCGTTGAGGTTTCTTTCACTTTTTTACTATTCTGGGAAATTCCACCACGTTTGCCCTATCAAATAGAAATGGTGCGCCACTGCTGACTAACCAGCCGTCATTGTTTGGGGAAGGTTGTGTCCTTCTGTTCGCGATATGCGGATATTCCGCTGGGAGAGTAGAAAATAAAATCATGTTGTCGTGGGTTATCCACTTTCCCCGACAGCCTCTTCGCGGCACCCGGATTTCGCGGCCGAACGGTGTCGGTGATGATATTTTATTTATTTATTTCGCTATGTTTGCGGCATTCTGGCGCGTCGTCTTCGTTACCTGAGTCTTGCTCGCGACGCAGTTACCTATCCAAACACGTTGCATTCTTTGCCAGGGTGGTCAATTCGAACATGACTACTGAAGACCGCTTGTTTTGCTTTTATAGTTTCTCGTTTGGGGAGGTTTGTTTCAGCCCTCGTACTAAACGGCCTGCCAGGAGTCTCATTATGTTTGGGAACCAAAACAAAAAAACGCAAAACTTTTAATGACATTTTTTGTTGTGTTTTTGTGCGAAGACAAATGTTCCAGCCATCAAGTTACTGTTTTCCGGCGTTGGCTGGTGCTTATGTTCCCCTTATACAGCGAGCTTTTATGTTTCTCCGGCGCAGTTTAGAAGCTTCGTTCACGTTGACCAAACACGTTGTAATGTTTCCGTCAGTTAGCCAGATTCGTTTTAATTCACAATAAAAGAAATCCTCTCAGCTTGTTAGTTGGTAGTTAGACAGTTTCCAGAAAAGATTTTATGAACTTCAAACAGGGGGAAAACAAATCTGCTTGCATCCTGAGGTTTCATCATCGATTCTAATGAGCTTTATGAGCACTAAACTGGGCAACCAATTTCACGAACATTTGCCATATATGACAGCACTTCAGGTGGAAATCGGCTTATCGCTTGCTGCCCACCTGTTCTCTCCCTCACAAGATTAGACACATGGCAGCAAAGCCGATCAAACTCGTTTACGTTGAATTTATAACCAAACAAACAACCCACCATCGGTCGGAAGCGCCTCTTCGAAAATCGCTTTATTTTTTCACCTTCGACAGACTCGCCGACGTTGGCAAAACGATTCCCAATTTTGCTTATCTCTGATCTGATGTCTCCGAACTAGCGGCTGGTTGATGTGCTACTACCAAGCCTGCCACGAAACTGGAGCCTCATCATTTAATTAGTGCCTCATCAACGTTCGTCCGTCCGTCGTTGTTATGCCTAACCCTGGTGATGTCCAAGCTTTGCTGAAATCCGGTGGTGGTTTTGGTCTGGAGAAACTGCTCTGCAGTTCCTTTGGGGGTTAATAGGCATCCAACGTTGGGTTGGCAACTTAGTTGCATCCAGGAGATTTACACGATTTGTATTGAAATTACTCAAAATAGAGGGAAATTCACAAAAACAGGTACAATACTTTCTATCACAGTTTAAGCTTGTGAACTATGGAAGGATTCTGGGAAGTTTATTTTTGACTGTTTGCGATTTACCGTGCTGGCATTTATCAGCTGAACAGTAGACAAAGTTTCCAGTTAAACGCAGGAGAGGGATAATTGGTGAGTAGGTGTAAATAAATTTCATTCAATTAGCAAACGATTTGTAGGTAAGATAATAACCCCCACAGCTAAATAATCCTGTTGAGCATGAGCATGAGCATGAGCATGATTGACCGCCCGCGGTTGCTACTCCGTTATTGCCAGATCAGCTGTAATTACACAAAGAACAAATGGATGATGCTTGGGATTAACATTCATCCTCAATGTGTAAAAACTGGTGACCTTAATCTTTATATTAGGCAATACCAGCGCCGGCCGCATCCGAATGCAAGTTAAAAGAAGGAGTGTCTATAGGAATATGTTGACGTGATACTCGCTTTATTGGAAGCCGAGAACACCTCTGCACTTCCACGAGAAATCACTGGGATGTTGGAGAGAAGGGTAAGGTTTGCAGCAGGTTTCGTTTTGGTAAACGATGCGCTGATTTCTAGTACCGGGTTCATAATTAAAATATCGCGCGTACGAGTTCATTATATCTTCTACGGAAATCATAACGTGATCCGAACTCATTCCGGTTGATGATGTAACACCGCAAAAATAAAGCGCACGCGAGGATAACGGACCTATGACTCAATCAAGACAGATTCAAATATTTTAACATCTGTTTATGAAGTCATTATGCAACTACCGAAACGTATCTCTCATTGATTTATCTCAGCTGACTACACAATGTTACGAAAGCTACGAGAGTTGAGCCTACGTTAACGCCTCGCTACTCCTATCACTTGTTCGTGAAGTGACCCTCTTTATACCGAAAATTATAACACGGTTATAACCAATCTGTAGAAAATACGACCTCATGAAAGGTATCGACGCGAAGTCTCTAGATATTCGATGACCCGGACATCTGGCTTTGAGCTTAACAGGTCGACTAACGACGTTTCTTGTAAATTGTTCGTTTGTTCTTGAAAAGCGATTTCCTGATTTGAAATCGATTTAAAGCAGAAATAAACGATAGAGTGTTATTAGAGCCACGCACAGGTGTGTGTGGTATATTACACTACATTTCGAAAACATTTATATGAGCAGAACTCTCCCGGGCCGGAGACGCGTTTACACCGAAGCATAATGCACGAACGCTCAATCCACGCCAACCGACGGAGACGCTCGGGAGTGCGATATTTCACGCCGTTTCTCTATTAGCTATTGATGCGAGTGTTGCCTATCAAATAGAAAAATTGGCAAAGTTTCATGCATCCAAAGCCCCAATAGTTTAAAAAATGCAGATGTGCAAATTAACCAAAATATATATCTTAAGTTTGTCGACAAAATGCCAAACTAGTCATAATTGGGACATAGTATACAAAAACCTCTGCTCAAAAGCTAGAAAAATCGAAAAAATTGAATCATGAGATTCTAGAGAAACTGGCGAATCTTCATGCTCACAAAGCCGTAAAATTTCAAAAAAAAAAAAAAATATTTTCACCAAATTGCCTTAAATTTATGCACAGAATGCCAGGCTAGCCACAATCAGGATATAATTGTCGTGAGCTCGTGTCACCCTGAAACAAGAATTGGTCATAATCAATAATCGATCAAAAGCTAGACAAATCGAAAAAAATAGAAACCGGTTAGTATAAAACCTTATACTGGAAATTTTTTCCTTATTGCGCCAATACTCTATGAATGACATTGCGAATAGCCTTTGTAATTATACTACATGTAAAGCCATATCGCGTTCTACGCATTCAAAATCGTAAGAACATAAAAATCCAGATATACAAACTAACCAAAAGTCTAAGGCCTCTGCCAGGCCAAACGCGAAAAAACGCGAAAAGCAGCGCTCTACTTACGGCTATACACTAGCCCACGGCCCGGCGAACCGGCCCGCGCCGCCCCCCGCACCCAGCCTGGCAGAGGCCTAGCACGTATTGACAAAGTATCAGGCTAATGACATACTGAGGCGTCAAATGAAGCGAAGCAAAAAGCGTCGCAAAAGCGTCAGAGCTACTTCTTCGAACGTCTATATGAAACGCTCAAACCGGTCATACTGGAGCGGCAAAGACGCGTCGATAGAGGCGGCGAAACAGAACGAGTAGTGTTTTGACGCGCGTGTATGTACGCGGTAATACCATATTCAGACTAAATCTTTTATCACCAGGTGCTTCATATTTGCTTTGTTTTGGTTTGGTAATTGAAAAAAGCAAATAAAAAACATTTTCGTTTAGAAAAGGTTAAAATGTTTAGAAGAGGGTTGTGCAGTAAATTCATGTTCAGACTAAACCTGATATCGCCAGGTACTTATTATTTGCTTTATTTTGGTCTTAAATCTTAAAAAAGAAAAAAAATAGTGGGAGGGTGGTATCCAAGACACGACCGCATAGTTGACGTAGGACTACAATAACTTTATATTTTTATTTTGAAGCTATGTTTAATTTGAGCTCGTTTAACTTTTGTAATTTGCTTGATTTATTTTTAACAATTTAAGCTCAACATTTTCCAAAAGGAAGGCATTTTGGTTTGGGTGGTAATATCAAGTATCTACGTCGTCAGCCAAAATTCATCAAGCGACACCTCGAACGACTTGGAACTAAAACTAGTTCATTGTTGGCCATTTCTACTGTTAAAGTCGCCTTTGACCATTTAAAAAGTCAAAAAAGTCATGAAAAAAGAACCGTTCATTATTGGCATGGTTCGATTTTGGCAACATAAAAAATTCTGGTGTTTTGCCAAAATCGAACGGGGTCTGTAGCTTGATTATTTCTTTGCAACACTCTATCTTAGAAGAAAAAAAGTAGGAGGGTGGTATTCAAGACACGACCGCATGACAATGACTACCGTATTCTTATAAAAAAAAAAAAAATATTCCATTGAAGCAAGTAGTAGAGGGAATTGCAACGCTTCTTTTACAAAACTTCTGTAACAAAATTTCGAGGCACCAAAAGGTACCAGTTGCCGATTATTCTCATTTACTGGTTAGTCCGTCCAGAATTCCAGCCATTTTAGTATTTTGCAGTAGCCATTTATTACTAACAGCCACCAGCATAACGGGTGAAACCGGCACGAGAAGACCGGTACTATTTTGTCTTTCCTCCTTTCAGCTGCTAACACCTAGCGCTGTCGTGAAATTAACATCAACATAAACATGCATTTTTGCAAGGTTTTTTTCCGCTAGCAGCAGCATTTTGTAAAACAGAAAATTCAACTAACCGCTTCTATTATAAAACTGCGAGGCACCAAAAGGTACCAGTTGCCGATTATTCTCGTTTACTGGTAGTCCGTCCAGAATTCCAGCCATTTTAGTATTTTGCAGTAGCCACCAGCATCACGGGTCAAACCGGCACGAGATGACCGTTACTATTTTGTTTTTCCTCCTTTTAGCTGCTAACACCGAGCGTCCGTATGTATCCGGTACGGTTTAGTAGTGAAACTGATGGGGTGAAATGTTCGAACGATACGTTTTATACCAAGGCTTCGTCAGATAATTAGAAAGAAGGCGGGGCTACATAGATGATGGAATGGTTAGAGACAAATGTTTCTTGAAAGCTGCGCCGGCCGCTGTCGTAATATTAACACCAACACAAACATGCATTTTTGCAAGGTTTTTTTCCGCTAGCAGCAGCATTTGGTAAAACAGAAAATTCAATTAGCCGCTTCTGTACCAAAATTTCGAGGCACCAAAAGGTGCCAGTTGCCGATTATAGTTTCCTGGTTAGTCCGTCCAGAATTCCAGCCATTTAAGTGTTTTGCAGTAGCCATTTACTACTAAAGCCACCAGCATAACGGGTGAAACCGGCACGAGATGACCGGTACTATTTTGTATTTCCTCCTTTCAGCTGCTATCACCTAGCGTCCGCATGTAACTGGTGCGGTTTTGGAATCAGAATTATGGGGCGCTGGCCGCTGTCGTAATATTAACACCAACAAAAAAATGCATATTTGCAAGGTTTTTTCCGCTAATAGCAGCATAAACATCGGAAACAGAAAGTGACAACAACAATAACAACAAAGTCAGATCGATTGTATCCGTTAGTGTCGACTGTGCTTGGGAAGAGAGGTAGTGATTGGCTGCGCGGTATGATTTAGACAATCGATCTTAATTACCAATTTTTCAATAGTGTATCTCAAACAAAAGTTTGTTTTTAATACATAAATTTAACCGTAAAAGAATTTCTGATCGATTGATGCCAAAACCTCTAAAACCTGATTATAGATGACTGCAAAATAAGCGCTCAAAACCTGACCACTTTTCTCTGGTTTTCCCTGGTTGAATTACTAGATTTTCAAATTCAGGGGCCTAACTTCGATATAGACGTTAGTCAACGTCAAAAATATTCTCTTTAACATTCACAATGGTCCAGAAACCAATTTAGGGGGAAATTTGGGTCTAGCGCTCCATAGCAATGTTTTAGAGAAAAACTTTTTTTTTACTAAGTTACTTAAAATTATGGTAAATTTGAAATTGAAATTGAAGTTTATGAACATGTTAACATTCAATTCAGGTCAATTTAAATATTTTATCAGTATACAGAATCAATCAGAAGAAAATTGGTCAGTTTCAAGATACCAAAGAACAACGAAAATACCATCTTTGAAAGTTATATGTCTGTTATCTTCGAAATAAACTGGGCTAGAGTGATGCACAACATTAGCCCCAGCAATTAATGTTTGCATAGCGTTGTTCAATTAGAAGTAAGGTTATGGATTGTAATATTTTCTTGCATATGCTAATTCAAAAAAATTTTCAATTGAAAAATACAAATACTAATGTCGGAACTCTAATATCAAGATGAAACGAATTTGGTTTTCCTCTATACCACCACCGCGGGATGCACCTAGTATTGTCATATTGGACTAAATTCATTTAGCTAGTAAAATATAAACATCAGTACCGCTCGTTTAACTATCCATTCGAAGATCTGTACGGAGCATTTTGGTTTTCTATTGTCTGTCTTCTAATGAATTTTAAATATTCAGTTATTAAAATAAATCTGAAAAAAGCAGAGTGTAGAGCTCAAAAATAAACAACGCATTTTGTTGTCCCCGCCGGCGCAGCTTATTTTGCGGTACCCGCAAAATCATATTGAATTCTGATATTTGCTGCTATACGAAACAAGAAGAAGAAGATGCGCACTGCATAAACACTCTCAGGCTACTGTCATACTGAGGCGTCAAATGAAGCGAAGCGTTGAGCGTTTGAGAAGCGGAATAAACAGAAGCGTTGGGTGAAGCTTCCTATGACATACTGGAGCGAACGTCGCAAATGCGTTGTGTTGTCATATTCCTAGATTCCAGTAGCGGTTTTGTTTGAAGGAAATATGAATTCGTCCAATGAAGATTTTTTTGCTTCTTCAAGCACGGAAAATTACGTTTTAGTAAACATAGAGATTTTTTCATGAAATAAAATAATATTACTGAAGGGAGTTGCGCTACAGACGTAGTAAAAAATATAAGAAATTATTCTGAATTTTAAGCCCGTTGACCCCGAGCAACGTTCAACTAGTTTATAATATCTGTTAGGATTTCAATAACCCATGTGAGCACAGCTAGTTACCCAGCGGCTTGCATTTTCGCGACCAAAGAAGTTCAGCATGCTAAATTTCTGGCCATTCGAATCAAAACTCAACAATATCAATCAATAATATCAGTGCTATTTTCCCGACGACCTGAACATTTTTCCAGATAGTATTTTCTATCCTACTTTTTTTCTTTTTTAAGATTTAAGACTAAAATAAAGCAAATATTGAGTACCTGGCGATATCAGGTTTAGTCTGAACATGGATTTACTGCACAACCCTCTTCTAAACATTTTAACATTTTCTAAACGAAAATGTATTTTATTTGCTTTTTTCAATTACCAAACCAAAACAAAGCAAATATAAAGCACCTGGCGATAAAGATTTAGTCTGAATATGGTATTACCGCGTACATATACGCGCGTCAAAACACTACTCGTTCTGTTTCGCCGCCTCTATCGACGCGTCTTTGCCGCTCCAGTATGACCGGTTTAAGCGTTTTATATAGACGTTCGAAGAAGTAGCTCGGACGTTTTTGCGACGCTTCTTGCTTCGCTTCATTTGACGCCTCAGTATGTCAGTAGCCTCAATGTCAACGAGCTGCGTGCCGAAGGCACAGAAACACACATTCAATATATTCCTTTCTTCATTCACCACCACTCCACTGGCATACAGCCCCATCAGCGTCAACACACATACCACTGCCGAGAAATCGAACGACAAAACGGCAACAGTTCGCACTACACACGCAAACAAATTAATCGTGTCTCACTCAACCGGTACACAACTGATGCACACAAACACATTAAAAACTGCGTTCTTTCTAGTCAGCCTATACACCAGAGAGACGCCGAGACACACAACGCCGTTATCCGTTTCGGTGAGACAGTCGCCACAACGGCGAGCGCCCCGACGCCCCTCCGGTGCACAGACTGACCAGCTCTTTCCTATTCAATACAATGATGATATCAATTATTTATTTGTTTTATCTGGTACTTATCTGAATGACCGTATAAACTCCAAGTAATCCTGATGGTTTTCCCTGATCGCAGTATTGTAACACTGAGATGCTGGTGTATTCACATCTACTCCTTTACTCTTTTGCACACCTACTCCTACCACTTCCATTAAACAAATACACCTACAGAGGATAAAAAAAACTGGCAAATTTTCATGCATTCATAGCTCGAAAATTTATAAATATGGCAATATGCATATCGAACATGACAAGGTTTTAAGTTGGTCTACAAAATGCCAAAACAATCGCAATCAAAATAATTTATTTTTTGTCTATGTGTTTCAAAATTTGTTCAAAAGCTAGAAAAGTCATAAGACAATGGCATAAAACTGGGCAGAGGCTAATTAACAACGGAGGCAGGATGTATAAAGTACCTCTATCGACGTCAGTTCACTGCGCACACCGCACACAACTTGATGCAACGTAGAAAAATTAAACATTTAACACAACACATGAACGAGATCATCCTCCTGCCCGTACCCATAACACATACTGCAAGCGATCATGCACGTGAGAGAACTACAGAATCGACATGTTCGAAGCTGCAGAAAGAATAAAACTATCTCTTGCTAGGCTACTGCCGTCCGAATCGAATGAAAAAAGATTGTGTGCGTTAACATACGGTTGCAAAGAGAAAGAGAAACGAAAACAGAAGAAATCACAAACTCGCGACAATCCTACAGTCTGTCTGAGCCCCTCAAGTCTTAGCACGCACACTATCCATTCTGCCATTCAAATTGGATAAGAGAAAACAAAACAACAATCGCACACAAATCTAAATTGATTAAGTAGATACTGAGTTTGAAAACGATTCTCTCATGGATAGCTCCGCCGCCTTTCCGCGTTTGGTGCGTGCGATCTCAAAATAAATAAAATACCTCGAAAAAGGAAAAAACCAAAGGTTACTTATCTTGCTCAGAAGGTTTTCAGTCATCCTCTAGTACATTTTCGAACAACTGAATCATCTTGATGTTCATGTAATCACTATTTCTCTGGCTTTACACCCACACTACAGCGACCATAATAGCATTGCTGCTTGCTTGTATATTCTTCGCGGTTTTCATTTTTCAACTTTAGCTTCTTCCCTGTAATTAATTATGCATGATGCGATCGACTTCTGCTAGCGTATCTATCAGTTTTATTTTATACAATTAACACAAGAAAGAAGAACAGAATCACCCAACTTAACCCGAAAAACCATATCTGTTCGATTTATGTTGCACCAACGCACGATGTCCCTTCACAGAACCACTTTCATCATTGCACAAATACTACTGAAGCTACTGAATAATACTTCCATTGTATGCTGGGGCTGGGGCTGTGCGTAATGGCTATCACTCCCAATTATACTGCAATTTTCAATCAACTTTTCACTGCATTTCTTCAACTATTTTCACTACACCTTAATTTTAAATACTACCGTACATTGTTAAGTAGCACTTACAGCCCTTTTAGCACCCAATCTCATCAATTGACACAATTAAAACACTGATTAAACAACCGCGATTGGAAAGCCCGACTTTACTTGGCCGTGTTGCCATCCCCACAGCTAAATGATCCTGTTCGGGATAATAATAAAAGTATATCTTGCGCTTGTAGGAGTTAGTTATTTCTACTCTAATTGCACGCCAAAGTTGGATGATTGTATGTTCTGATTGGAAGAAAGATATAATTACTCAGACCTGAACTTTTGCGTGTGGTTATCAATTCGAAATTTTCTGAATTCTGTTTAAAACCTAATTTTTCTGAAAGTGCATGAACATTTTAAGGGGTAGGCGAAATACTCTCCTCATGAAAATAGGTTTGTATTTGGATACAGCTCTTAGCATAACTTTTTTTTCAATCTCGCTTATTTCCCGTCGGTTTAGTCCGACACCCGGGGAGGTGACTCCACCCAGTACCTTAACTTACGACCCGTTGATTAACGGACTGCCGCCAACGGCTCTACTTTCTCATGCGATGGAAGGCGTGATCCCGAAGATTTTTCGGCTCAGAAAACCTCCCGGTGTCAACTAGGCTCGAATCTAGACCAGTTGGGTTGGTTGTGAGTGGATCATGCCACTCCATAACCATCGACATCTAGGTCGGAAAAACAGCTTGTTTGATTGAAATGTTGTCTTCATCAAAGTTGTACGTAATAAAATTGCGGTTCTGGAAAAAATATATACACTGTAGAAAAAATTCTTTTTCTGTGCCAAATTTTCCAAATTGTAGCAAAACATTAAATATCTCAAAAAGTACTTGTTTTTAAATCAATTACGTATACACATTGAAGATGACAAATAAATGAAATGTAAAATGAAAAACAAAAAAGTTATGAACGTTTGAGTATTTTGACATATTCACTCTGAGCTTTTTTTTGAGTGTTTTTTTAGCTACATCCGCTACATCACTAAGAGCATGATACCGATCCAACGCCCTGTTTTTCTGCCATAATCGAGCATTTTTATACTGGCTCTGTTGAATTTGTTGATGCTCTTGGTGATAAATTTTCAACATTGTTATATGTATCTAGAAAAAAAAAAACATCCAAAATAAGGCTACTCCCTCCCCTTAACATTAGTGCAAAATTTTATTTTACTCCCATGAAAATTAAAGCTCAATTGAACTTCGAGAAATAGAGCCTTGGAGCGGTCAAAGTTTCACTTTTTTGTCCGATGAAACAAATGCACAGATAGTAGTTCATGAAATTTTCGAAATCAAAATGTTTGAAATATCGAGATCTGGTGTCATTTCAAAAAAAAAAAAATGTTTCTACGCAGTTCGATTTTCTGAGGTACGATGTCAGTTCTGCACTCAAAGATTAGTTCTAGTACTACAAACTACAATTGAAAAAAATATTTTGTAAACGAAAATTTGATGGGAACAAGAACATATAATTCTTAGATTGATAAAAAATTCAGAATTCTTCTTTTTAATATACAAATTGAGCTCCGAAATGGACAGTTTTTTCGCTTATCGTGGGTCCGAGAGAGATTTGTAAGAATTGTACTATTTTTCTTAAACCCTCTAGTGCCCAAGACCGCCATTTGGCGGGCTTCAGTCGAAGTTCCGAAAAGCTTCAATAAATACTTAAAAAGTGTTTATAATGGTTTATAATGATTTTACCGAAGTCCGTTTAGAAATTAATTTGGGCACTAGAGGGTTAAACATCATCTATATTCAATAGCATTGGAAGCCAATGAGCATTTTTATTCTCTACTGCTCATGATCGTATCACTGCTACTGGATACCAGTCTGTGCTCTCTTCACGGTCATGCTCTTTTCACGAGGCAAACGTTATACACGTAAAGAAAAGTTTGACCCTAAGTTTTTTTGCTGCTGCATAAGTTTGATATAATTATAAACTGTTTTTGTATCATATTGATGATAATAACCCTTTATAGCACTTATGTCCATCTCATGGAGAACTGACATTAAATTTAAAGCGAAAAAAACTCATATTCTTGAACTACATTACTCTACTGGTTTATGGAACGGTATCCTTTTAGTCTACATTAGGTTTCTCGTAAACCTTACAAATGCGCTTTCACAGCTGCCATCTAGTCTATTCTACAGCCAGAAACTGTTTTCTGCCTTGTCGCGACCGACAGCAGAAGATCTATTTGACGGAGGGGTTATATAGCAAATACGAACGGTGCTGTCCGATTTTAGAAAAAAACCTAATTAACAATGAGAGATTCTCTGCTCTTGCACTTTCATTCGTTAAATACAGCGTCACTATAAAAGTTTTCGACGGTTTCTGGCCACAAATCGAAAGATTACAACATCGCCTAGCTTACTATGCAAAAAGTTTCATGAAAAAATAAAAATAACTTAGTTATTAATCGTGGAGAAAGTAAATAAAGAGAGTCTCTCAATGTTTTTTTCCGTGTGGACTCATCACTTCGACCAGATCTATTGTGATATTGCCCAGGTGTTCTGTACTCCACATTTCATATTATTGGCAGTATCATTATCGAAGTAAGTGATACGCTTATCATTCATATCCGTGCTTGTAAGTTCCGTGTAAGTTTTACTCTACTATACCAAGCCTCTGTCCATCCTAACAATATCTCCTAATTAAAATTCCCTGGAGAGAACCTCCATACGTTACTCACACCAGTTTTTTTATAACAGAGACTTATTTTTGTTAGAAGGAGAGTAAACAGAGGTACTGTAGAATTCAGATTGAAGGAAGGGTGAGGAAGCCTGAGAATAAATCCATGCTAAAGTCCTTTGGCAACCAAATGGCCTGATTCTACTAAGATTCGAACCCACGACCACCCGCAACCTTGCGGCTACGGAGCTCTCAATGTTACTTAGGTCCTTTTGAAAAGCTACGCGAGAATCAGACTCTCAATGGTTGCTGCTGCTGGCTGATGTTGCTACTTTAGTATCCAATTGATGAATGTAAGGCCGGGGGCCTAGCGTGGTTGGTAACGTCTCCGCCAACCACGCTCGACGCTTGTGTTCGAATCCCACCGCCGACATAGGTGTCGATGGTTGTGAGGTGGCGTGATCCACTCACAACCAACCCAACTGATTCAATCCTAACCGACACCGATAGATTTTCTGAGGCGAAAAATTTCTGGGATCACGCCTTCCATCGCATGAGGAAGTAAAGCCGTTGGCGCCGGTTCGTTGATCAACGGGTCGTAAGTTAGGGTCCTGGGCGTCGGTGATAGGCACAACAGTGCAGTGGCGGAACTAGATCGACGGAAAATAAGCGAGAATAAAAAAAAAGATGAATGACGAGAATGCTCTTGGCAGAATGAAGCGAAACCCTTCATTGCCTTAGAAAGAAAAAGACCAGTTTCGTAAACGTAGAAACGAGAATGACAGAATTTGCGATATCTGTGTATGAGATGCACGTTAAGTGAATTTGAGTTTGAATAAATTTTAATTTGTTGATTGTTTTTGCCTTTCTCCTGGAAAGGTGTAGCAATCGCTGCAAAAACTAAAGGTATGAAAGTGCACCAAAGGGCCGAATGTCGTATATCACTCGACTCAGTTCGACGAGCTGATTCTGTATGTATGTGTGGGGAAAAATGATTGATTTTCCAGAACCAAGCTTTTTTGGTTCATTTTGGGGTCGATTGGTTTTGTCTCCGCTTGGCGCATTGCATTTCAAATTTGTATGAAAATTTATATGGGAAAACCTACTTTTTTGCATTTACCTTTCTAGAGAGCTCAATAATACTCTAATAATGCACTACATTATGTTAAAGTATAGTATTTTAGATGCCTAACAACTTTGCCGAAGACACTGAAAAGCTAGGATGTCCATTAGAAGAGCTATAGCTGTTCAAAGTTGAGTATGTCGATTTAAATGCAGAAAATCTTTGCAGTGTTGGCAGAAAAAATGATTTGCAACAAAAATATCAACATACTCAACTTTGAACAGTTCTAGTATTTTTTGGGACACCCTAGTTCTTTAGTGCCTTCGACCAAGTTGTTAGGCATCAAAAAACCTACCATTTGAAGTCATGAAACCTTTGGTTTGAGCCATTATGAGCTCTTTAGAATGGAAAATGCAAAAAAGTTGTTTTTTTTTTCATACAAATCTCCATATAAATTTAAAATGCAATGCGCCAAGCGGAGACAAAACCCATCGACTTCCGATAAATTTAGGATTGTTAGGGGCCCCAAAAAGAACAAAAAAAACTTGGTTCTGGCCTTCTGCTATCAAGTTTTGGTTTTTCCATATAACGATTCCCCACCCTAGTGTGTATGTATGTGCAACTTTTTTATCTCACCCAATTTTCTCAGAGATGGCTGGACTGATTTTCATAAAACTATCGTAAATGAAAGGTCTAGTTGCCCCATAGGTTGCTATTCAATTTTATAGTAATCAGAATTTTAGTTTAGAGGTTATGTATTAAAATGTAAAAATCACGAAACATCAATATCTTAGAAGCCACACATCCGTTTTTAACAAAACTGATGTTAAATGAACGGGCTATCTCCAGAACCCTTTACTTAAAAATTTCATATTGATTAAACATATGGTTCAAAAGTTATGTAAACGAATGTTTTCCAGAGGCTGTTTGAACTCACTCATTTTTCTCAGAGATAGCTGGACCGATTTTCGCAAAATTAGTCTCGAACGAAAGTTCTAGTTGTCCCATAAGTTACTATTGAATTTTATTCTAATCGGTTGGTCACTCTATGAAATGTGAAACCACGTTATAAAAGCAAAGCTTATACCAAAGCCTGCTTAAACTCACTCGCTTGTTTCAGAGATTATTTGACCGATTTTCATGAAACCATTTGCAAATGAAAGATCTATTGGCCTTATAACACCCTATTGAATTTCATTGTCTTCGGATTTTTAGTTTAGGCACCGTGTTTAAAAATGTGAATATGATGAAATTTCATTATCTCAGAAACTACACAACCAATTTAAACAATACTGGTGTCAAATGAACGGGATGCCTTGAAAATCGTTAACTAATGATTAAACATGTGGTTCGAAAGTTTTTAAAAGAAACGTGTTCCAGAGGCTTTGAAACTCACTAATTTTTTTAGAACTAGCTGAATTTTTTTTTTCAAAATTAGTGTTGTATTGAAGGTCTAGTTACCCCACAAGACCCTATTGAATTTCATTGTTGTTGGACTATAACTTTGTCCGTTATGTATAAAAGAAGGAAACCACCTTTTGAAAAGAAACATATTTCAAAGACTGCTTAAGTTTAGCAAAATTTTTTTAGAATGGTTGAATCGGTTCACAAAAATAGTCTCAAATATGCTTAACTTAGTACGTTATATATAACATCAAAATTCTAGAACCCAATAAGAGGATATACCCTCATTGGATTGTATTTGACAACTTTAGGATGTTTTCCAGAAACCTCTAAAATCTGGTTTCAAACTGAACTATAGAGTTCACCCCGGCTTTCGACCATTATCCCGGTTCCTGAAAAACATTGGCTAACGTTTTTCCCTTTGAGGTTGTTTTCTAGAAATCGGAAGCTACTATCTAGAAATTTAAAATAACGTCCCGAGTTGATTTCTGTCCTCTGGGTATAACGCTTCCGAAATACTCATAATGGATGATATTTGGTTACTTTAAGCTGTTTTCCAGAAACTGAAAGTCGGCATTTTCGCCATCGAAATACCCAGATTAGGCAGAATTAGGCCATTTTAGGATGTATTCCGGTGGTCAGCGGCCGAGTTCCGAGCACGCATTTCTTCGAAGAGACAAAATTTTGTTCATGTACTGTCGATCAAGGAATTTTCTTCTCTTCGAAAAAACTTGTACTCGAAATTCGGCCGCAGAAGTAGTCAACTGGATTTTTCACGTGATGTATTTGAAACATATTTATTTCATGGTATTTGCGTGTGTATGTGTTAATGTATGCTCATATGTGTGTAAATGTTATGTTTTAAATGTTCGGTATAGTTGTGCTGTTGGTTACCAGAAATTCGTTATTAAAAGTGGAAAATGAATCCAGCAGAAATTTCCAACGTTTATTTTTTTCTAAAAAATTGAAGTATTCGTGTAAATCTATTTCAACAAATAATAAGTTCGAATGAGAAAGGCTAGGTCTTACCGCTAGGTGGATTAATTTGAACATATTGCGTTTTACAAAATACGAGAGAAATCTCATAATTGGCCTTAACGCTAATACAAGCTATTACATACTTTGGAATTGATTCCATTGATTCGTTGATTCGTTGATCCGCTTTTTCACAAGCTGCTCCAGCGGCAAAAAAGGAAGCGTTTTCTTCATCACATCGTGATGGGTAATGAGAAATGGATTCATTGCAGCAACCTAAAGAAAAGAAAGTAGTGGAGACCGGCCGGTTATGCTTCTATGTCTTCAACTCAACCGAACATACACACTGCAAAGGTTATGTTCGGTGTTTTTTAATGTCAGCTACTTAGACCGAATGTTACCATCACTGAGGAGAAATATCGACTTCAATTGATGCGATGAAGCTGAACACTGGGCGACAAACGGTCACGATATGAACAGAGATACGAAAAGTGATTTCACTGCATGACAACGCTCGGCCTCATATTGCCAAAGTCGTTAAAACCATAACCATTGCCAAAGTCGTACAAAGAAACGGTCAAATGGGTATTATTATTAGAGCAATACTCGCACTACGCACCAGTTAAGCATTCACGCAATTTAAAGCGCTTCTAATCATTTTAAACGACATGAAAAATACCTGCTTTTTTACAAATCGAACTCTTAATCGTGATAGAAAAGAGGGAGGAAGATGATGATTTGTATGCCACAAGTAGCTAACAAAAAATTTGGCAATACAAAGTCATAATTGGAGTAAACAATTCATTTTTGGTTTTCAATTTACTCAGGAACATTTAAAAAATATTAGTGTGAGGAGAAAACAAATTTAAAAATTCAGGTCGATAATTATTAATCATTGCAATTCACATGGACTAAATAGTATCGCTAGATTCGCATTAGAAATAAAAAGTACGTTCAAAGTTTCAAACCCAGTCTTCAATTTACGTTCCCCATTTCCTAGCTATTTACACGAACATTTATTTATATCTCACATATGTCCCTGAAATTCGAATGAAATTGACAGTGAGTCAACTATTTTCATTGCCCTAAAAAAACAGACCCAAGAGCGTGAATGATTGACTTATCACTCACCTCGCAACCACTAAAATCATCATCGGTCAAATAATCCGATCAAAGTTACAGTAAGTTCCCACAAGTCCATACACATAAAAAATCCACACCAGAAACACTCCCCACAACATTTCAATCCATTAGCTGGGACAGGAAACAATTGAACAGCTACAAATATTAACCACTAACCTACTAATCGACCGCCCGCCCGTAGGCCAACCAATCCGTCAATATTCCTGTTAACGATTGTTTGTTCCGATTGAGTCCTCCTCCGCTACCGGTGGCACCAGCAATCCACTAACCTAGATGCTCGGTCCCGGTCCCGGCCGTAATGGTGCACGCAGAGAGCATCTGTTCACGCGGTGTCCACTGAATAATTCACTGTGAATGATTTTTCCACTTCACTGGCCGTTACTGCTCTCTGCACCGTAGACAGCAGTAGTATATGTCGCACCCAGACCGAGTGGCCACCAGCGGGGTGCCGATCATTCAGTGCCGATTTCCGGCATCGGCAGCAGCAGGTAGGTCATTCTTTGTATTTGCCAAACCCGCGTTTTGCATTCGCTTTTAATTTTCCACTTGTGTGCACCGTAATTTTCGCCTGTAGATTCAATCGCGGCAACGGATGCGACGCGTTTTGCGGCGTGTTAGCATGTATCGTTTGCTCACTCGATTACAGACGGTATTATATTTGCGTCAACACTTCCTCGCGATACAGCACACAAATAACATTCATTAGCTCGGACACCTTTTTTCTCCACTGCACTGAAATCCAATTAATCATTCGATTTGTTTTCCCATTTTTTTGCACTCACTCGACTCGAAATCGATTCAATTATTCATTTAATATTGCAATTCAAGCGTTGTGGCGGCGCAAACTAAATCAATCACAACGATTTACGCTGGATAAATCACGGCACACATACACCAGTGACAGCGAGGAAGCGGTGATTCCAGCTCGTACCACACATGCTATCACTTTGAATTGGCTGCTGCAGCACAGCCTCCCACCTCCCACTGTCTCACTATTTACCCCCAAAAATAGGGACAGCGGCAACAGCGGCTTAGCGAACCATCAGTAATCCAGTTATCCTGACATAATTTATCCTCTGCACTACGTAGCACACTTCTAGCCCGGTAGGCACTTCAGCACTAATCGATTACCCTTGGGTGACCGAGTTGAACTTTCCACTCACAAAAAAAAATACCGCACACCCCGAATCCACTCCTGTCAGGTGAGCTAACGTTTATTAGCATTGCTATTTTTGCGACAACTTGTTTCTACACACTTTTTTGTGCTCTGCTGCAGTTTGCTTGTTGCGTTATCCTTCGTGTCACCTTCGTTGCACCAATTCCACAGGATCTAACAACCGTTGCAAAAATGTAGTTTTTTTTTGTTTGTTTATTATCCCTTTATGTCACACTGTCGGAATGCACACGCGACCATTCGTTGTCACGCCTTGGCTATCACCTCGGCTTTGCGGTGACCTCACTCCGCTTTAAAGCATATGCGAACCGAAAACAGGATAAGAGGACCACAATTTGTGTGGCAGAACCTGACTATGTAGGTATTATACTTCGAGAACGCGCGCGTCATAACCGAACCCACAGCGACCCGAATCGTTTCGAAGTTCGATCTGCACTGAATCTACCGATGTTCGATTGCGGGCCAATCCGACCGAAACGGAGTTGAAATTACTTTATGCTGGCTACGACGACCCACCAGGCTGACGGGAGAGAAAGAGAGAGCTTCTTGTGTCATGTACAAAACCGCGTTTATGCTCCCGAGTGCCGGTCGATAGGAGAACCGCCAGTTGGGTGGCTTGTTATGCTGTTCCGTGGTGGTATGCTACGCTTGTACTAAAATCTTCTCGCTCCGGACAAGCGCGCCGCTCTGAGCGCGAGACGTTTCGAACGGAAAAAAGGTAAACAATAAGCACTCAAACATTGAGGTTTTATGTTTGCTGCAGTTGCTAAAGGGTGGCATCCTTCGTTTACTGTGGGAGTCAGTCAGCAGCAGAAACGCTCACTGCGATGGAGTGCTCTGAGTGACACTGCGTGGCGAAACGGTTGAAAATGGAACATGGAAATGCACCCACTGCTTGGAGAACTTAACAAAATGGCAATAAAAAGTAACGTTTGGTAGAAAGGACATATGTATTCTCTAAACTGTTTTTTAGCATATTCCGAATTTTCGACATTTTTAACATGTTTGACATTTATGATGTTTTCAATATTTTCTATACATTTTCGATGCTTGCGACATTTTTACATATTCTGATTTTTTTAACATTTTCATTATTTTATCGTTCTTTTTGTTAGTGTTGATTATTAGTAAACAAATTTTAGTGAAACTAATGACAATCAATTAAATATTTTCAACGAATAATTTATGAGAATGCCACTTTCTAATGTTTTTTTTTCGATTTTATATATTATCGCACCTAATTTTTCAATGATTTCTTCAAATCACTTTTCGGATTTCGCTTGAATTTGTCCTGTAAAGATGCATCTAGCATTAAACGAACTTCCAAATTGATGTGTAAAATCATGATGGATATTCTCCCCCAAATACTGACTATTAGGACTGAGAACAAAACACCTCACGAAGACTTGTGCAAAATTTGTTTCTTTTCTTTACTGACTTCCGACAACTGGCAGTACATAGCATATATGTAACACATTGCTGTGGCACACAAAAGCTCAATTATGAAGTCATGAGATCTCTCGGGCTGCCTTCTCCCGCCGGGAATGAACTTATCATTTTCACACTGAACACAGTGTACCTATATCTTGGTTTGTCGGTTCTATAATGGTTTCATCGGGGCGCGTTAGAATGCAGTTGTTGGGTTTGGATTTGCTACGTGTGTAAGGAAAAAAATCGAATGCACAACCTGGGTGCCCGAGTTTGTATTATTCTAGCAACTGTGCGGTGTCGCAGGTTGTAATCAAATGCAACAAAAGCTCAAGCTGGGCTAAGGAAGTTTAATCTTTTCAGTCTTTGCAAGGCTCATGACTCCAAGCGCACGGGGCTGCGGACTTGTTGACCCACAAAAATATTATTGCACTGCCTTGTGCTGAAGGCTTGTGTTCCTGGTGTAATCTTAAATCATGGTGAGACTAATTTCAAAGTGGAAATGCAGTTTCGCCTGCAGGAAGCAGTGACAATAAGCATGGTCTGCCCTTTATATTGTGGTGCTATGCACCGGCTAAATTTAGCCGCCATCGTCTTTCGAGTCCATTGTTAGTGTGTGAAGGTAAAGTGACCGGAAACAGGTCGCGTTAAGGTTTACAGCCTATTCTAAAGGTTTAAAGAAAAATGAGCTTGGACGGTGCTTTTTACGACATGTGACAGTGTTATCGTCATCAATCTGAGACGGCTCAAGCACTAATCGCCTTCTTGGAAAATATTGTAAAGTCTCCCCATCCATGGAATTGATTTATTTACAAGCCACACTGAAAACCTATAATTTGCAGTTTCGAGGATGGATAAAAAATAAATGAAACGGCAAAACGGAAGCGCTGCTCGTTTGCAGACGTGTAATTTATAACGACACGCACAGAATTTGTGTTTTTTTTTTCTCTCGTCGGTAGTGTTGTCGTCACTCACTAGGTTGTAGATATATCAAAAGATCTCTGACCGGTGTCTGTCAGCGGTGGTTTCGCCAAACTATCAGCAGATCAGTTTCGAGATTTATTGCTTGCTGGCGGTTGGTAATTGCTGTTGAAAAGAGGGGGCACATTTACCCCCAGCAATTAAGATACAAACTACAACAGTATGGATTTATGGACGTTACTAATCTAATCTAAGTTTAATCGTACCTGGTAATCCTGCGAGGTAGCGTTTACCACAGATTATCGATAACACAGTGCAGAGGCAAATACGACCGACATTTATTACCTTCGGGTCGAATTCGAGCCACATTAATGGTGGGGTTTTATGTTGAAATTAAAGTCTTCGTACAGAGGAATGAAAGTAATGAACATATTTACATGTTCATGGGGTCATACCTAAGTATTTTTAAATTGGACTATTATTATTTGCATAGGCTGACCAGATTTTCTCGAAGGGAAAACGGGACAAATGAGTTTGAAAACGGGACACTTACGAAGATAGATTTCTGAAATTTAAATTTGTCTCAAGGAAGATTGAAGTTTCGCCTAACCAAGTATCATGGCTCCCATGAATCGTGACATTTCATAAGCCCACATACCGTTTACGATAGATTCCATTTCCAGTTGGGTGGTACTACCAGGAAGACACAAAGGGTACTCAATAGCTTTGACAATTTCTGGCAGCTTAAAAACATATTTTCTATTTCGTAAAATATTGAAACCCGACGGTTTGCAACTGTCACGAACTCTGTGTTCATCGACGCCCCATTCGATAATTTTTCAATGAGATTTTAACAAACGGTACAAAATTGCAAAAAGACGGGACGGTTAAAAATGGTCGAAAAAACGGTACTGTCCCGTTCAAAACGGTACGTCTGGTAAGCCTATATTTGCAGTGTTACTGCTCAGTAATTCACAGTAAGCTTTATTCTGAATGGAAAGAAATTACTACTTACCTGACCTTGCGTTTGTGCTAATGAGAAACCGGTAATAGTCGTTCCATGAATTACGTAACTTTCACTGTAGTACATGCTTTGACACACATAGAATCCAATGAAATACAGACTTCAAACTTTCTTTCGGTTTTTTGGAAAACACATGCAAATACCTTAAGGTTAAACGGCCCTAAATCCAATACATTTTACTATTCTTTTGACGTGGGACTACGTCTTTCTTCACTAAACTGAGATACATTTTGTGAAAACTGGATTGAGAATGTAATGTTTTTGGTTGGCGTAATGGAAGATTTTAGATGCTAATAGCGCTCAAATAACTGTTCCGATTTCAATAGTTAATATACCGTTGGAAAGCTAAGATGTACAAGATTTGTATAACATGAAAATTTTAGTTATCATTTTCTTATTACTCCGTGACAATTGCGGAAAAGTTTGAAGGTCGAATATCCACATACATTTTTCATACGATTGGTATATTTCCCTAACGCAGACTTCAAAAACATAGACGAATGATTTCGCGCATTCAGTTATTGGCTAGCAATGCCAGCCAATTGAAATCGCATTCATCACCCAACACCCAACATTTTCGCTCCGTTCGTTTTGTACGTTTGTTCGTTAATGTGTGTGTTCGCGTTGGAAACCGACGATACGGTGAACCCTAATATGGGTAAATCAAAAACCAGTTCCAGTACGGGGAAACGGCCTCGGCCTGACAATACGCCTGATCCCGCGGCTGGAAGGCTTTTGGCCAACAACAGATTCGCTGTACTGGAAAACGCCACGGATCCCGAAGTAGTGAAGAAGGAGAAAATCCCGCTTTTCCCGGAAGGACTACGTGAAGCAATTGTGTTTTATATCGACAAAGGACTGAAATGCACCATCCGCATGTGCACTGAGGGATACAAGAGGATGATTCCGTCGTTGAATCATTACAAGGCGATGCAAGTGATACTGCAGAAACACGAGGTGGATGACATCGAAGCAGAAAAACCCCTCAAGGTTGTTCTCCGCGGTATTCCTGACATTGAAGTTGACACCCTGTTAGAGGAACTAAAGGCAAAAGGACTCAAACCAATCCAGATCCAAGATGACGCGGCACAACAAAACTCGGAAGTACCGTGATCAGTTATATCTCGTAAACTTGGAGAAAAACTCAACGTTCCTGGCGGACCTGCAGTCCATCCGAGCACTTTTTCACATCATCGTAGCCTGGGAGCGCTACAAACCAGTGCATCGTGACGTCACCCAATGCTCTAACTGCCTGCTGTTTGGACATGGGACTAAAAATTGCCATATGGCGTACCGTTGCATCAAGTGTGGCCAAACGCACGCCCCCGATGCCTGCCAGCTGATGGAGACCGCCGATCCGGTTTGCGCCAACTGTGGGGCTGCCCACAAAGCAACCAGTAGAACGTGCCCGAAACGCGCAGAGTTCATCGAGATTCGTAAGCGGGCCTCCGCCAACAACCAACCAGGTCGCCGGAAAGTGCCCCAAAACAACACGAAGGAGTTCCCTGCCATTGGTTCCCGGCACCCCATATCTTTGCTCGCCCCGCTACCGCTAAATTCAACCACCAAACCAGTCACAGCTACCTCTACGTATGCTGAAACAACGAGATCCGGTAGCCGTTCACCCCCGCCAGGTCTCCAAGGGAACTCATCCGCAATGACGTTCTCCCAAGCTGCTACTGACCCAACTGACAACGAACGCATGCTCACCATGAAGCAATACGTTTCACTGGTTGTGGAATGCATCAACACTTTTCGCAATTGCACAAAATAGATATTGCAGCCATCACGCATCTCAAACCTGAGGTGAACATCTTTCTTCACGATTTCCGATTGGTACGGTTGGATCGAGCATATTCTACTGGAGGAGGTGTGGCTATTGCTCTTCGGCGTGAAATCAGCTGTCATCTGCTACCAAGTTTCCAACTTAAAGTCATCGAGGCCGTGGGATTGGAAGTAACCACTGGAGTCGGTCCCATTACCATCATCGCAGCCTACTGTTTCAAGCAAGTCAACGTAAGGGACGGGACGGCAACGAACCTAAGAAGCGACATCATCAAACTGACTCGGAGGCAGGGACAGTTCATCATTGTGGGTGACTTCAACGCAAAACACCAAGCCTGGGGCAACAGTCGACGCAACCAAAACGGCCTGATCCTCTTCAACGATCTACAAGTAGGACACTACAACATCTTAGGTCCGGCCGCTCCCACCCGGTTGAGCAGATCCGGAGTATACGCAACCATCGACCTGTTCATCTCCAATATGAGCAACATCACCAACCCGGTTGTACACCAAGAACTCAGCTCGGACCAATTCCCAGTGGTAATCGAAGTTGGATCCTCTGCTAACCGAATCCAAGTCTCTCAGCGTAACTACCATCGAGTCGATTGGGCGCGGTTCCAGCGATGTGTGGACAACGCAATAGACTACAGCGTCCAGCTTGAGTCCTCAGAAAACATCGACCAGTGTCTTCAGTCCATCGATAAGGCGTTATCCCAGGCTCGGGATCTACATGTGCCGGCTTCCAGTCTGGTGAGTAACTCACTGAACTTAGACAACACAACCAAACGATATATCCAATTCCGTAATACTATTAGACGACAGTACCAGCGCTCTGGCCTGCCTCACCTGCAGACCAATATCAATCGTCTCAACAAAATCATCAAAGCCAGGTTGGTGGATCTAAGAAACAAACATTTTTCTCAACATCTTCGCTCCCTCCCAGTGCGTGGAAAGCCGTTCTGGAGACTTACCAAAATTTTGAAAACCAAACCGAGACCTATTCCCCCTCTATCACCCCCAACACCAATCCCCGGTCATTTCCTTCTAACAGCATCTGAAAAAGCCAATGCACTTGGTCAGCATTTTGTCAACTCTCACAATTTGGGTCATGCCATGGTTAGCCCGCACGAGCATGCCGTCCAGGAAGTAATAACTAGAGTCGCCGATCTTCCCTCAGTCATTCCCGATGAATCTGAAACATCTGCTGATGAGGTGTTAGCTGCCATCAAGCGCACCAAGAACATGAAGACTGCCGGCGTCGATGAGGTCCTCAACCTTAAGCTGAAAAACTTGAGTCGAGAATTTTTCGAACACCTGGCAGTGATCTTCAATAAGTTTCTGGAGCTCAGCTATTTTCCGTCTCGCTGGAAGCTAGCTGAAGTGATCCCCATCCACAAACATGGTAAGGACCCAACCAACGCTAAAAACTATCGTCCCATCAGTCTACTATCGTGCATCTCGAAGTTGTTCGAAAATTTGATTCATAGTCGCTTACTAGAATTCGTAAACCAGAATAACATCTTCCTCCCAGAACAGTTCGGGTTTAGACAGGGTCACTCCACCGTTCACCAACTGACTAGAGTTACTCAGATCCTAAGGCGTTGTTCCGTTAGTAAAACATCTGCCATGGCATTGTTGGACATCGAAAAAGCGTTCGATAATGTCTGGCATGATGGCCTGGTGTTTAAGATGCAGCGATTCAACTTCCCGATCTTCCTCGTGAAGATCATCAAGAATTATCTGTCGAATAGATCATTCCAGGTCTTCCTCAACAACATTCCCTCTGATTCGTTTAACGTAGATGCTGGGGCTCCACAGGGAAGCCTTCTTGGTCCCATCCTGTTCAACATATTTACTTCAGATGCTCCTCCCCTTCCGCGTGGTGGCATCCTGTCTATGTTTGCAGACGACACTGCCATTATCTACAATGGTCGAGTGATTAGAGCTTTGACGCGTAGACTACAAGAGGGTCTGGATGTTTTGTCCGACTATTTCCACAGCTGGAAGATCTGCATCAATGCAGCTGAGACCCAAGCTATTATATTCCCGCATTCAAAATCAACTCGACTTGTTCCACCTGCCAATGTGAGAATCCATCTCAATAACACTCCCAACGAATGGTCGAGTGAGGTTGTCTATCTTGGTCTTTCCCTGGACCAAAAACCTAAAAACTTGAAAACAAGTCCTATAAAGGAAGAACTGTAAAAATCTACACAAATAATGTAAATCTATAGAAACAAGTAACCAGCAAACCTCAGAACAAAGAACAGAGCCTTGAAAGGCTTAACAATTATAATGTAAACCATATGTAATCATATAAAAATATGAATAAATATATTGAGTATTTCACCCCATCAGTTTCATTACTAAACCGTACCGATCACATACGGAGCAGCTGAAAGAAGGAAAGACAAAATAGTACCGGTCATCTCGTGCCGGTTTCACCCGAAATGCTGGTGGCTGTTAGTAGTACATGGCTACTGCAAAATACTAAAATGGCTGGAATATTGGACGGATTAACCAGTAAACAAGAATTATCGGCAACTGGCACCTTTTGGTGCCTCGAAGTTTTGTAAAAGAAGTGTTGCAATTCTCTCTACTATTTGTTTAAATGGAATATAAGAATACGGTAGTCAACGTCATGCGGTCGTGTCTTGAATACCACCTTCCTACTATTTAAAATATAAACTCGTTTTTTGAATTAAGATTGATGATTAAGCTTCCTGAAACGACGGATAGTATCAAAATAGTGTCTTGATTATATTCTACTGTATTTTTTGGCAGAAGGCTCAAAAATATAAAGCAATTTAAACCTTATATTACGAAAAATATTTACCGAAACGCATTTTGAGAAGGTATTGATGATTACAAATATTTTTAAAGCCAAAACGATTCATTTGATCGATCTGACGTCTTCGGCAAAGTTGTGAATAATAATTTTGTGTTTTCGAAAAAAAAAATATACACTCTAAAAAAATATTTTTTTCAAAAGAATTTGAAAGAAAAAATTAAAATCGATTAACAAGAAAAGCTCATTTTTTTAAAATCTTTTTTTTTAACTACAAAAGATCATCTAAACAATGCAACCAGTTCGATCATTGAGAAATCAAGAAAAAAAGTCACGATCGATTGGAAAATAATTCATGCACCCGAATGCAGAAAACTGTAATTTCATTATTGAAACTATTGTACCATTGAAAATTGTCTCGGTAAAACACAGATTCCAACCCTTGATTGATCGCTTAATGCATGCCTTTTTTAGCATGGTCGAAAAATTTATATAATAAGTAAACCGGACATGCATTCTTTGGGCTGTAAAAGAACCTGTTTCTGCTCAAACCAATCGTTTAACTAGTAGATAGCGACTAGGACGGTGCTAACTACGGTAGCGCTAGCTGCAACGGTAGTAGTAGCAGCGTCAGCGGTATGTGTAGCGGCACTTCTTCTATTAAATAACAGAAAAGTTCTGTGCAAACCTACGACCGCAAGTTTGATGAAGCATTTTGTAGGATTGTTCAGGCGTATTTTGCATATTGAAGGACAAGAACAACGATACACCGTGCCCCAGTGCTGGGTCGAGAAAATTTCCAGCTCGAAAAGATCCTCGACCGGATCGGGAATCGAACCCAACATCACAGCCATGTGGGAGAGCTAGCATGATCGTGGATTCTTTGAATAATGGGCGCCTGTATTACGATAGACTATCCTATCTTAATGGCAATAATTTTTATACAACACTATTTATTAGTGTGAACCTCTGGAAATAATATGGTAGCCCTGATAAGATTCAAAATGGCGATTTGTGTCGGTCACGCCCTGATAATATCATTCCGATTCCGGCAATGCTCATATAAGCTGGTATTTGGCCATTCTTGGTTACTTTCCAGGAACCAAAAGTCAAAACTTGAGTTTCAAAATGACCGTAAATCGAACCCAGATGCTAAATCGAATCTTTACTGCAACAGTTACAAACAACGATATATAACTCTACGTCAATCTTCCGCTCGTGGCTTTGCGTACAAATTTTCTGTTATTTGTGTATAGATAAGTAACGACGCTGGCTACGTTTTTACGGTCAATTAGGTAACGAAAGAAGAAAGTATTACAATCGTTGTTGCCAGAGTTTACCTCTGCATCTCTAGCGACTATAACGGAAAGGTAGATTACTTTTGTCACCGTCAGTGGTGGGTACCATTCCGCTAATTCGCTAATCGCTAATTAGCGACGCTAATACTCAGTTAGCGGTTTAGCGATTTCGCTAATTTTTGAGCTGGTTAGCGAAACTGTTAGCGTCGCTAAAATTTTGGCCTTCGAAACGCTAATTCGCTAAATTTTGTAGAGAAGTGACGATATAACTATTTAGAAAAACTGTGAATTGCTAATGGGGTACGTGAATTGCTTCGAAAGATGAACATACTTTACTGCGAAAGTTACTTTTGGAACGAATATTTCATTCAAACAACGTTCAATTGTCTCAATTGTCTAGAGTTCCTCTCTTTACGACACAAGAGCAAGTCAATCTTTTTACCCTAGAATGGAGTTCCAGTTATCGTACAAGCCACAGGAGCATTTTTCAGAACAAGCTCAAGGTCTAGATTGAATTTTCGTCAACCAAGAAATTTTGTATTTCGGCTTGAAATTATGACAACTTTGGTTTTACCTTTTTGATTCAAATAATAATTGAATTTTTATGAAAATATTCCAAGGTATTTATTTTTTATGCAAGCTGAATAACTTTTGTTACTCCTTGTTTTTCAAAATCAAGTACCGTGCTGGACCGAAATCCGTACACCTAAGCACATGATAATCTTCGACGGTCAATAGAAAATCAAGAAATCACATATTGCTTTAAACTGACATGAATAGATCTACTTATATTTTAACACTGTTTTCAAGCAAAATGATTAAAATCACTCCGAAACTCGAAAAAAATATGTTTAAATAGAACATGTTTTGAATCGAAATCCGTACACAGTTTTTTGTCTGAATCAAAACCCGTACACTTTTGAATCGGAATCCGCACACACGCGATATAGACTGGATCTAAGTCCATACAGCAATGAATTAAAATCCGTTTAGATATTGAAGTACAAAAATGTACATCTTTTATTTATAATTTATCTTTAATTCTAAGAAAATATATATTTTGAGGATTAATTGGTTCCAAAAGTTTCACACGGTTTCATATTTTTTTTATCAGCTGAAATAGTGCAATTTTCGTAGCGTTTCGTTGCGGTACGCCTTGTCGTAGTAATCGGAACGCCGGAACCTTTCGAAGCTTCCCGGTACGACTTTACCTTGCGCACCTCAGTCACAGCTCGAAATTGATTGCCGTATATTTATACTTGTTTTCTTCCATTAAATGCTGAAAACAAGAAGGAAGTTCAACAATATAGGCATGATACATACGCTGTACGGATTTCGATTCAAGCAATTAACAAGGATCACAATCCGTACGGCACAGTTTTTGTTGAATAAATACAATTTACACTATTTACCAGACAATATACAGCCCGAAAATGACAAAGACTTACCTTTTCCATCAATTTCAAAAAGATTCACAGAGTACAACACGTATATCCACTTGAAAAACGTTTTTATCTGAAGAACGTTTCCTTAGTAAATTCTCTAACGAGACAACGAAATGACAACTGAAACCGATACACGATTGATTTTTCATTTTTAATATTTTTATTTCATGGCCTACTGGCGCATAGTTTAATTTAACAGAAAGTCAACAGCTCAACGGACATGTACATGTAACTATCATATGAATTTTCATTCTCATAATGCTTAAAACTGAAGAAAAACATCAAGGTGTACGGATTTCGATACTGTACGGGTTTCGATCCAGCACGGTACCGTATTGTGAGCCTCTTATTGTAAATAGCTCTCAAAAGTATTTGTTTTCGTTTGTTTTACCACAAAAGATCAAAGTGGTCCAAATCTAACAAAACACGAGCAATAAATATAGCGGTATGACTATCTACATCTTAATAAGTTAGCGATTAGCGAAATATTCCGCTAATGTGGGTTTAGCGGTTAGCGTTTAGCGATTATCGAGCTCAACTTTCCGGTTAGCGACTTAGCGATTAGCGTCGATCAATTTTCGGTTAGCGGTGCCCACCACTGGTCACCGTGGACATTGACGGATTTTTAAAGTTTTACCCTTCCCTATATACACTTACTTCTCTATCGAGTCTCGTTAGTTACTCAGCCAAGTATCGGAAATTACAATTACCTGGAGAAATATTCCTTGAAGTGTGCATGGTTGTTTTTCTGGAATTTAGAGTGATTAAAGGGTGGATGGAAGGAAGGTTGAGAATAGTTTTTCAAACGGACTCAGTTAAGTTCACGAGCTACCCTGAGGAGTGTATCAGTTCAAAAATTAGTCCTAGTTCTAGAGTCCTAGAAAGTCGATATTTTACAATTTTTTTGACATCTGACCACTTTGCTGTGCTTTTCTGCATCAGTCGAAAAAGTGAAACTTTCACCACTTTGAGGCTCCACTTCTTCAATTCTGATTCAAACGAAAAGAACAATATCAACAAGATAATCTGCGTTATAGAACCTCACATTCTTATATTTGATAGCAAACGTAGAACCGACGAACCTGGCGAGCAATTATTCTTCGACATTTTCAACGCACTTCTATATTTACTAGGGGCACTAACATTCACAGGAAGAGCAAATTGTTTGAGCTTTGGCCAGTGTTATGAGCGCTCGAAAATGTGTAATCTATTTCTGATCCATTGGTCTCAATTCTATTTCTGTTTGATGTCAGGTCTTCAATCAATTGTTTTAAAATTTATGACTGTTAAACATCGAACATCGCTGGAAAAAGTGTGAAAAATTTCTGAACCTCTATCGAATCAGTGTTTCGGAAAACAAAACAAATTTGTAAATTTTCATTTTCTGGACTTTATAATATTCTGTCAAGAAGATTTATTTTTAAAATCCCATGGCAGCGCAAATCGTATTACTCTCCGCCCTGGGCTCAAGACAGAACACAGAGAGCAGAATTGTATAAAACTGGATAGCTTGATGGTAGCCATCGTAAAAAACCACCTGTGATATTTTTTTCATATGTCTTTCTGTAAAAATAAAGCGTTTGAGAAAACACATGTAAGCAAGCGGACACCCGAGGGCTCACGAAGTCGGTAGCACTCTGGCCTGTGCTTGCCGAAGCTGCCGAAGGGCTTTTCATTTAGAACACTGTGGGTTTACGTTTGTATAAGCACTGAAGGGCAATGAAAATACCCTCCGTAGCATACCTTAAAACACGCCGGTGGTGTGGTGGGTTTGGACATACCTGCCACAAAGGATAAAAATCAATTGTTTTGTGCTGTTCTGTATATCAGTTTCAAGTCAAAAAACATAAACACTGAACAACAATCAGCTTACAAGTCGTATAAAAATTAAGCGGATGATGAAAATGTAAATTGCCTTTCATACCTCTAGATTGCAAAAGCTCTGCTGTGCTGGCTCTATGATTGTTTAAGCTACAAACTAATTTCACGTTGAACCGGAATCAGTGCTTTTGTGATTTTAACGATGAACACAATTAGTTACATTTCCCATCAACTCTCACAAAACAGTTGATCAACTATGCATGTTTGTTTATTATACACTGATCAGTGAAATGCGTGCTTTTTGCACGATGTGTAAATAAATTACCCAAGCTCGGCTCACAGTCGACGCAATTGTGCAGTAATTAGCCGATGTTGTAATTAATCAACCAGTAAATATAACAATAATCCTGGCGTAGAACTCCGCTCAGCTGCAACACACACGCCGAGTGCATTATTTAGCGAACGCACTGTCAGGTTTGCAATAAAAACGATTAATTGACGCATTCGTAAAGGGGACTGAGCGCTGGAGCTCAGTATCAACATAATACCAGACTATCGACAAATACTACGATTTCAGGGTACAAAACACAACTTTTTTTTAATCTGTGGGATAACACGAAAGATCACCAAACATCGATTGCCAAATTTGCGCACCAATCTCCATACCTCAAAGATTGATGGCTGTCGGTGTCAATACTTTTTTTTATCACCGAAATAACCCCCCCCCCCCAGTACTGCTGCGTATTTGCCGCTAATTTTATGCTAATTTATGCGCCTATGGCAGTAAAATCGGTGACAAATATTAGCTCAATTCCGCCGCACCGGTAACAAAATCAATTAACCCTCCGCCTCCTCTGCGCTATAGAATTTCACGGTCATATTTCATATCTACGTGCGCCCCGTCGTCACCGCCGCCGTCGTCGTCGCCGTTAGGGAGCGCCTACATTTACATATGTATATACCTTTAATGGTCTAATAAAAATGTTTCATGAATACAAATCGATTTCCCCACGCTGGGGACGTTCGTTGTCACATAATTCGCTCATCCAATTCGGCGCACATTTTGAAAAGAATTCCGCTGGGATTTTTGGTTAGACCTCGAAGTTAGTCAGTTTTTTTATTGATTTGTTCGTACCATACGCACAAGAGGGAATTACTATTTCGGCCCGTCCGGTTTTGCTTTGGGGTCCCGCATTGTACACTCGACAGGAGGTAGCCATTAATGATGGTTTTCTAGTAGAAGTCGGCCACTGGGGATCTTTTTTTGTCTAGATCGCACCAGTTCCCAGCTGCTCTGGAATCTGGGCTGGGTGGTCTCATGTTGGAAACCGTTTATTTAATTAAATCTTTCAAGTAAGTCGATGGTTAGGGAAATACTTTAGCTGCTAATTAAGAAAAATAGACAGTGAGAATCATCGAATTTGTGTGTCCAGACGGCGAGACAATTGGAGTGTGGCATGGAAGTAATGACCCATATAACTTTCTAGTGTGAACCGTTTTTTCTCACCAAATAATTGAATACTTTAAACGTAATTTGTTTATGAATAGAACACTTACCACGTTAGCAAATAAACGTTGTTCAACAAATTATCCCCTTCAGTGGCCTGAACGAGTTTTTCTGATTCGTAACACGAAACGAGCGCCATAAATTTTGCTGCAAACTGCTGCTACTACACATGCATCTAACTTTTGCTTTTCACCGCACAGAACGGAACCCATTCTTTCAAAATTGATTGAAGGTCTTCCCCATACAAACTAGCAGCATCCCGTTCGTATTTTAAAAGTGTGCATTTTTTGTTGTTCGACTAAATCGTTTCGATTCAAAAAGCCATAGAGAAAGTTTCAACGCCAAAACTCGCTCTTCCGGTACGCATTTGCATGCGTACGGGCATCGATTTTCAAAATGAAAATAAATACTGGCAATTTTCACGAAACTTGTTAACATGCTGCAATTTCCACACCTCTTTAGCAGTAATTTGTCGGTGTTGCGTGTTCGGGCCGCAAAACAAAAAGCTTTCAGCTCACGTAGTGAGCGAGAACTTAGAACTAAACATGGGATGCCGCCGCAAGCAGAAACAGGCTCTTCTTTTCCGGTGTTACTTGTTTGGATAAAAAAAATTATCATAATTGTTAAGTGGGGCGTGTTTTTTTTTCTTATTTTTTTTTTGCGGCACACGAAAAAAGAAATCAACTCCGGCAAAGTATGGAAGCCTCAGACGGTTTACAGCGATCAATCTGCATGAAAAACGGCACCATCAATTATGCCACACTCCGACTCCGGCCTGATCGTGTCATTCCATCAGTGGAATCATTATTGCCGCGCAAACCATTTCCCACCGGACGGACGGCTGTATTGTGTGACATTTTTCAGCGCTCGTTCGGATAAGTGAAGGAACTGCAATGGCGAATCGGTTTGTGCAGTCCCGGAAAAAGCAATTATCGCTAATGGTGTCGAATTGGAGAATAGAAAGAGAGGAGGGAAGGAATAAAAACGAGTGTCCAGCGATTAATATTACAATTCATCAGACAGCCAGAACGATATTCATCGTTTCAGGTTAATTATATCATGCTACTTAGATAAATGCATTCGGATTTAGCACAAGGGTGAAATAATTTAAAGTAGGTTAATTACTTCAATCGTTATTAGCTTGAGTAGCAAATATATATAATTCTGTTGACTGACGAGTAATTTATACCAATCGGCTTAATAGTTGGCATCCATGCTAGTTTTGCTATAAACTATTTGATAGATATTTGTGTATCAAATGTTTGGATAACTCAGTCAGTTTTAAACGGATTTTTTCACCTTTTTTTCCTCATATATCATTTATTTGACACGGCACAAATACAATTTAATGTTTAACGGCGCCAATTATATCTGGTGACTTAAAAACTAAAAGCAAATTTTTTATCCTCGCTGCCGACTACGAGCAGAAATTAAGTCTAACTTAAAACTAGCATGAATTTTTCAATCAGTGTTTTGTTGTTGAATGGTCGTCTGATGCTCTTCGAATGGCCGATGTCATGAGCTGGGGCAGAGGTTTGTATTCTCGGGTCCTGGAGGTATTGTGCGGGGTCTAGTTGCTGGTTATGGTTCGTTGTTGTTGTTCGCTAGTGTTCAAATGGCCATTTGGTATGTGCCGCTGAGCCAAAATATTACTGAAGGCCTCGGGTTCTCAGGTCGTGGCGAATTCGAGTGGGGTGCAGTTGCTGATTCCAAAATCAGTGCTTAAGGTTCAAACGTGTTCTTGTCGTTTTGTTGGGTGTAGACGGAGGGGAACGGGACTAGACTGGGGCATGGATGGATTTTAGGAAAACGTATATAAGGGTCATGTAGGGTATGTCACGGCTCGCCAAGACATCACGAACAGGTACAGCTGGCCGTCTACCTCCGGCCTCAAGGGAAGCTACTAATTAAGACCTGGCGTCACGGTGGACAGGGCATGACCAAACAACGTGCTCTATGTCGTGATAACCTTCATTACAGGCACAGATACCACTTTCCCCGAGCCCAATACGACGGAGATGCGCATCAAATCTATAGTGATTGGACATAAGCCGAGACATCACGCAAATGAAATCTCGACCTACATCCAACCCCTTGAACCACGGATTCGTCGATACCTTGGGTATAATGGAATGTAACCACCTTCCCAGTTTCCCTCTGGTCCAAGAATTTTGCCAACTGATGATCGTATTCTGACGTACAAATGCAAAAAATTCATTAAAAGCAATTGGTCTTTCATAAATTTCACCGTTTGTTGCGCCCACCTTAGCCAAAGAGTCCGCTTTCTCATTGCCCGGTATCGAGCAGTGAGAAGGGACCCACACTAAGGTAATCTGAGAAGATTTTTCGGATAAAGCACTCAGATGTTCCCGTATTTTCCCAGGAAATACGGAGAGTGCTTAACATCTTTCATCGATCGGAGAGCCTCAATGAAACTGAGACTGTCCGTAAAGATGAAATAATGGTCCGTGGGCATTTTTTCGATAATCCCTAGGGTGTACTGAATTGCAGCTAATTCTGCGACGTAAACAGAAGCAGGATTATCGAGCTTATGGGAGACGGTTAAATTGTTATTGAAGATACCGAAGCCAGTGGACCCATCGACAAGTGATCCGTCAGTGTAGAACATATTGTTGCAGTTGATGTTTCGATATTTATTAGAAAAAATTTTGGGGATCTGCTGAACGCGTAAATGATCCGGGATTCCACGGGTTTCGTCTATCATGGATGTATCGAAAAACACAGTAGAATTAGAAGTATTCAATAAGTTGACACGATTTGGAATATTCGAAGAAGGATTAATATTTTGGGACATGTGATTGAAATACAATGTCATAAAACGGGTTTGAGAATTAAGTTCGATTAACCTTTCAAAATTTTCAATCACGGGACGGTTCAAGACCTCACATTTGATAAGAATACGAGAAGACAGGCTCCAAAAGCGGGTTTTCAAAGGTAGAATTCCAGCTAAGACCTCCAAACTCATCGTATGGGTCGACTGCATGCAACCCAAGGCGATACGCAAACAACGATATTGTATTCGCTCCAGTTTGATCAAATGTGTGTTTGCTGCGGAGCGGAAGCAGAAACACCCGTACTCAATAACAGACAATATCGTTGTTTGGTAAAGTCTTATAAGGTCTCCTGGATGGGCTCCCCACCATTGTCCGGTTATTGTACGAAGAAAATTCACTCTTTGTTGACATTTTTTCATCAGATACCTCACGTGGCAACCCCAGGTGCCTTTAGAGTCGAACCAGACACCAAGATATTTGTGTACCAAAACCTGAGAAATCGTTTTACCCATTAATTGTGTTTGAAGCTGAGCAGGTTCATGCTTCCTAGAAAAAACTACTATCTCAGTCTTCTCCGGAGAGAATTCGATACCTAGCTGTAAAGCCCAAGCAGACAAATTGTCCAAGGTATCTTGCAATGGTCCTTGCAAATCGGCAGCTTTGGCTCCTGTAACAGAGATTACACTGTCGTCTGCAAGTTGTCTTTTTTTTTTTTTCTTCACATAACATTTATTTGACACGGCACAAATACAATTTAATGTTTAACGGCGCCAATTATATCTGATGACTTAAAAACTAAAGCAAATTTTTTATCCTCGCTGCCGACTACGAGCTGAAATTAAGTCTAACTTAAAACTAGCATGGGATTTCCAATCAGTGTTTTGTTGTTCAATGGTCGTCTGATAATCGTCGAATGGCATGTATGGATTCGTTCTGCTAAGCCACGATGTCGTGAGTTGGGACAGAGGCTCGTAGTCCTTGGGTCCTGGTTCTGTTGTGCGGGGTCTGGTTGCTGGTTTTGTGCTTAAGGTTCAAACGTGTTCTTGTCGTTTTGTTGGGTGTAGACGGAGGGGAACGGGACTAGACTGGGGCGTGGATGGATTTCAGGAAAACGTATATAAGGGACATGTAGGATAGGTCACGGCTCGCCAAGACATCACGAACAGGAACAGCCGGCTGTCTACCCTCGGCCTGCAGGGAAGCTATTAATTTAGACCTGGCGTCACGGTGTACAGGGCATGACCAAACCACATGCTCTATGTCGTGATAACCTTCACCACAGGCACAGATACCACTTTCCCCGAGCCCAACACGACGGAGGAGCGCGTCAAATCTATAGTGATTGGACATAAGCCGGGACATCACGCAAATGAAATCCCGACCTACATCCAACCCCTTGAACCACGGGTTCGTCGATACTTTGGGGATTATGGAATGTAACCACCTTCCCAATTCCCCTCTGGTCCAAGCATTTTGCCAACTGATGATCGTATTCTGACGTACAAGTGCGAAAAATTCATTAAAGGCAATTGGTCTTTCATAAATATCACCGTTTGTTGCGCCCACCTTAGCCAAAGAGTCCGCTTTCTCATTACCCGGTATCGAGCAGTGAGAAGGGACCCACGCTAAGGTAATCTGAGTAGATTTTTCGGATAAAGCACTCAGATGTTCCCGTATTTTCCCCAGGAAATACGGAGAGTGCTTAACATCTTTCATCGATCGGAGAGCCTCAATGGAACTGAGACTGTCCGTAAAGATGAAATAATGGTCCGTGGGCATTTTTTCGATAATCCTTAGGGTGTACTGAATTGCAGCTAATTCTGCGACGTAAACAGAAGCAGGATTATCGAGCTTATGGGAGACGGTTAAATTGTTATTGAAGATACCGAAGCCAGTGGACCCATCAAGAAGTGATCCGTCAGTGTAGTACATATTGTCGCAGTTGATGTTTCGATATTTATTGGAAAAAATTTTAGGGATCTGCTGCACGCGTAAATGATCCGGGATTCCACGAGTTTCTTCTATCATGGATGTATCGAAAAACACAGTAGAATCAGAAGTATATGATAAGTCGACACGATTTGGAATATTCGAAGAAGGGTTAATATTTTGGGACATGTGATTGAAATACAATGTCATAAAACGGGTTTGAGAATTAAGTTCGATTAACCTTTCAAAATTTTCAATCACGGGACGGTTCAAGACCTCACATTTGATAAGAATACGAGAAGACAGGCTCCAGAAGCGGTTTTTCAATGGTAGTACTCCAGCTAAAACCTCCAAACTCATCGTATGGGTCGACTGCATGCAACCTAAGGCGATACGCAAACAACGATATTGTATTCGCTCCAGTTTGATCAAATGTGTGTTTGCTGCGGAGCGGAAGCAGAAACACCCGTATTCAATAACAGACAATATCGTTGTTTGGTAAAGCCTTATAAGGTCTCCTGGATGGGCTCCCCACCATTGTCCGGTTATTGTACGAAGAAAATTCACTCTTTGTTGACATTTTTTCATCAGATACCTCACGTGACAACCCCAGGTGCCTTTAGAGTCGAACCAGACACCAAGATATTTGTGTACCAAAACCTGAGAAATCGTTTTACCCATTAATTGTGTTTGAAGCTGAGCAGGTTCATGCTTCCTAGAAAAAACTACTATCTCAGTCTTCTCCGGAGAGAATTCGATACCTAGCTGTAAAGCCCAAGCAGACAAATTGTCCAAGGTATCTTGCAATGGTCCTTGCAAATCGGCAGCTTTGGCTCCTGTAACAGAGATTACACTGTCGTCTGCAAGTTGTCTTATCGTGCATGAATTTGCCAGACATTCGTCGATGTCATTTACATAAAAGTTGTAAAGAAGGGGGCTTAAACATGAGCCCTGGGGAAGACCCATGTAGCTAATGCGAAAAGTTGCCAAATCGCCATGCGTAAAACGCATGTGCTTTTCGGACAACAAGTTGTGCAAAAAATTGTTCAAAATTGGAGAAAATCCTTGTCGGTGAAGTTTACCCGAAAGAATGTCAATAGAAACGGAATCAAAAGCCCCCTTAATGTCCAAGAACGCAGACGCCATTTGTTCTTTACGAGCATACGCCAGCTGAATATCTGTTGAAAGCAACGCAAGACAATCATTCGTCCCTTTGGCACGGCGGAAGCCAAATTGAGTTTCTGATAGTAGACCATTTGATTCGACCCAGTGGTCTAAACGACGGAGTATCATTTTTTCCATCAATTTCCGGATACAGGATAGCATTGCAATCGGCCTATAAGAGTTGTGATTAGAAGCTGGTTTCCCTGGTTTTTGGATGGCGATCACCTTCACTTGCCTCCAATCCTGCGGTACAATGTTTTGCTCCAGGAACTTATTGAACAAGTTCAACAAGCGCCTCTTGGCATTGCCGGGTAGATTCTTCAACAAGTTGAATTTGATTCTATCTAATCCAGGCGCGTTATTGTTACAGGACAGGAGGGCAACTGAAAGTTCTGCCATCGTAAAAGGTGATTCTATCGCGTCGTGGCCCGGAGACGCATCGCGAACAATATTTTGCTCAGGAACAGAGTCCGGACATACTTTCCTGGCAAAATCAAATATCCACCTACTTGAAGACTCCTCGCTTTCGTTGACCGTTACGCGATTCCGCATTCTTCGGGCTGTGTTCCAAAGAGTGCTCATCGATGTCTCCCTCGACGTCTCGTTCACGAACCGACGCCAATATCCACGTTTCTTTGCTTTAGCCAAGCTTTTAAGCTTGGTATCAAGCTCCGAATACCGTAAATAGTCGCCAGGTATACCTCCCGTCTGGTAGGCCTTAAACGCGTCGGATCTTTGCGTGTAGACATCGGAGCACTCTTGGTCCCACCACGGAGTGGGAGGCCGTTCTTTGATCGTTACGCCGGGATATTTCTTCGTTTGGGCTTGCAACGCGGCGTCGAGAATCAAGCCCGCGAGGAGGTTGTATTCTTCAAGTGGTGAATGATGTTGAATCGACTCGACCGCTTTTGAAATCATTTCCTCGTATAACTTCCAATCGACATTTCGTGTGAGGTCATACGGAATGTCAATTGGTCGCATGCGAGTTGACCCGTTAGTAATTGAAATAAGAATAGGCAGATGGTCGCTACCGTGAGGATCGAGGATTACCTTCCATGTGCAATCCAACCGTAGCGACGTCGAACATAAGGATAGATCCAAAGCGCTTGGGCGCGCTGGAGGTTTCGGGATACGTGTCATTTCACCGTTGTTTAAAATAGTCATGTCGAAGTCATCGCAAAGGTTATAGATTAAAGAGGAGCGGTTATCATTGCATGGGGAACCCCAAGCCACGCCATGAGAGTTGAAGTCTCCCAAAATCAAACGTGGCGAGGGAAGAAGTTCTATTAAATCAAAGAGCTGCCGTTGCCCAACCTGTGCTCTGGGGGGAATATATATTGAGGCAATACAAAGCTCTTTACCTTGTATTGTCATTTGACATGCGACAACTTCGATGCCTGGAATCGAGGGGAGGTTAATACGATAGAAAGAATAGCACTTTTCAATCCCTAAAAGTACTCCTCCATATGGGGTGTCTCGATCAAGGCGAATAATATTAAAATCATGGAAGTTGAGATCAATATTTGAAGTAAGCCAAGTTTCACAAAGGGAAAATGCATCCATTTGTTTTTATTTATCAAAACTTTAAACGAATAAATTTTTGGTAAAATACTTCTACTATTCCACTGTAAGACAGAGATAGAATCCTTCATATTAGCAGATGAATTAGGCATCGAAGGATACGATCGCTGCAAGGAGGGGCCATTGAGCAATCAACTGCTTCAAAGATGTTCTAACTGTTGGGAGGAATGCTGTAAGAAAAATTTTAATTGGATCGGGTACATTGAAAGTTTCAAAAATCCAGTCCACAATGTCAGAAAATTTCACCAGTCCAGCATTTGATTTTTCAACTGGATGTGCAAAAGGAACGACTGGGGTTTTAGATGTTCCAGGAAGTGCTGGGAACTCCTTCTGGGACTTTAAATTTGCAAGCCCAGGAGGAGTTTGCTTCGGTTTTTCCGCTGCAGTTTTAGGTTTGTTTGTACCATTCATTTCATTTTGGGAAATCTTTGGACCTTTTCGGGGAAGTTTAGGAGAGGAAATATTTTTCCTCTTTCTAGACTCCCCAGGATTGGCGTAAGATGTTCCCGCTGGTGAATCGTCAGAATCGGTTTCATCAGAGGACAACATATCGAAGGGGTTCGAAGTAACGGGAGAAATGGTAACGGTCTTCTTCAGCATGTTAGCGTAGGAACGCTTTGAACGCTCTTTGAGAGACCGTTTTATTTTATCCCTGCGCTGCATGTACACCGCACATGTCGAGAGCTCATGCAGATTTTCCCCGCAGTGAATACACTTTTCAGCGTTAACACTGCAAAAATCTTCCGCATGAGACTCCCCACACTTGCCACAACGTGCCTTATTGCAGCAGTAGGCGGCTGTATGGCCTAACTGCTTGCAACCCAGGCAGTTCATGACGCGGGGTACGTAGAGCCTCACAGGGAGACGAACCCGGTGGATCGAGATGTGGCTTGGTAGTGCAGACCCGGCGAACTTAACTCGAAACGAGTCTGACGGAGTGTAAACTTTTTTGTCACCGACGAGCGATACCGACCGCAATTGCTTGCAGTCGAGCACCTTCACATCGGGACATGTGCTGTTCTTGAAGCACCCTTTAGCACTTTTCAATATACACTCCACGGAAAGACTCGAATCGGTCACGACACCGTCGATCTCCACATCTCTAGCGGGTACATAGACACGGTATTCCCGTGTAAAGAGCTCGGAGCAAGCTATATCGTTGGCCTCTTTAAGGTCATTGACCACGACACGGAGCTTGTTCGGCCTGATTTTAGAAATTTCAGTCACAGCTTTATAGTGTGACGTCAGGTCTTTCGAAATCTGTAATATGTTCAATGATTTCGATTTCGGCCCTGCTTTAGGCCTGAGGTAAACTGCCACTGGAAGCGTCGATCCGTCTGGATACAACCTGACACGTGAGGGAGCTGAAGAATTAACAGTAGAAGGAGGGGCAGGAGGGACAGGGTCGGGGGGATTCGAGGATGGTGGTGCGGGAGGTGGGGGATCTACATCCATCGCGCTAATACTAGCGCGCCGATGGGACAGACAAGAAGCACGTACCTTCCTTTCCTTTTCTCCTTCGTGTTGGATAAACGTCCACAGGAGTACACTGCATTCACCACCAAATCGTTCGAAAGCAGGCAGCTACAAAGCGACAAAGTTACACAAAGGCACTTGACCTTGAATGCGAAGCAGCAATCTAAACAAAAGACACCAGGCCCGGTCAAAGAATGCCAGCACTTGTGCACACGTTTTGAATTTTATCGGAGCGAATTCGAAACACAACCGATGCTGATGCGTGTTCGGCACAGAATGAGATTTTTTCATCTTTACAGCAATCGACAGAAAAAATTACGATTTTTATCATAATTTCTCTGTCGGTTGGTGAATGTTTTTTCTACGATTTTTATTCAAAATAAGGGACAATTAGTTTGAAACTTATTTGACATGCAGCGCATGATTGAAAAAGCAACAATAAATAGTTCAAGTTGTTTGCTCAGACTCAAGTTTCGCCCGTAGCAACTATTGACGGTATTGCTCAACAAACAAATAATTTCTTTCGCTTTCTTTGACTTCCGGAAGAAGATTAAAGGAGAAAAACACTAAAGTCTCTTTCTACGTGTATTTTCGCAAAACTATTTTCAACCATATGTTTTCAATATATGTAACTGTCCTAATAGTAATAAAAATTGCTCAAATATAAATTATGAATTTGTTCAAATAGCAATAGTTTCAAATAAGGATGAGCATTGGTCCAGCTCGCCCATCCTGTCCGTTCCACCCGTGGTTACTGTATGAGAATGTTTTTTAGGCTCTCGATCAACTTGAACTTAACGACGATTCAGATAAACTCGGTGAGTATTCTCGCATTAAGTGTTCATATTCCGTGATAATAACCGGCCCTTGATTCTCAACCTGCACATTCGAGGGCTGATTGGCCACCACCCAATTGAGAGATCGGCAGTTCCACGTCCCGAGTTTCCAATCGTTAGTCCGTTTTCGTCGCGTAGGTCTGTGCCGATTGTTCCAGTCCGAATGTCCTGCCTGCCTGCGCACCAACCCTCTGTCTCGCTGGAGGGCCATTGCGCACAACACTGTTTAGAGTCCCACGTTGGCACAAGGACGGTAATCGGCCGCCCCTAACCTGGAGTACAGACGCCGTTTTGAGCGGCTCCATGGAGGACAGACGCTCGGAAACTCAGAAGAGCCCTCCTTCCCAGCATACGACAATTTTTTTTAACACACTGCAACAATATAAACGTCACACAGTGGGTACAAGTGGGTGGTAAAATAGGCATCATCCATCCAGTATGACAGAGGCTAAAGGGGAGGAAATCTGTTCTCATCTGTCAGATGAGAGTCAAATTAATTAAGGCGCGAAAGATTGCGCAAAATTAATCAATAAAACAGCGCAAGAAACTTTCTTGGTGGTCCAAGACGCCAGCTATGATTTAAAAGTATCTAGTAGCCGTGTGCTAAACAGTGAAAAGATTTCGTGCGAGTTGTGAGTGGCAACAGGAGTTGTTATGGACCCTATGTCGTCAAATTGAACCTGAAATACACCGTGGCATACGGTTTGATTAGCACACGATCGGTCTAACGAGCCCTGAATGCACGCTACATCTATCCCGTAAAGGACTAGTAACAGTCCTCTGGCTTGGAGCTATCACTATAAAGGCGGACTTACCGGCACGGTCACTTCGGTATCGTCCTGGGCCTGTCGATCTACGTCATCGAGGGGAGACCAGAATGAAATAGTAGAAGCCAGCGTTTGAGTTCGTACATCCCCTCCGTCGTAATTACAGCAGCGTCAGCCAACAGCAGAGGTAAGTATCAATCATTCACCCACACATATATAATAAATATAGAACACACCTACAATAGAATGAATCAATGAATTACGTTGAATTCCCGTCAAAAATAGTTCCTTTCAATAAAATAGTTTCTAACATAGGTAATTAGTTGCTTTTCAAATACAATTGAGCAATTCCACAAAAATGTCCCAGTTTAAATTTTTTTTTCAAATTGTCATTTTTTATTTGGCTGAAACTTTGCATGGACGTTTCTATAGGCAAAAAATACCATTTTGTGCTATTGGTTTAATTTTTTGGAACACGACTTATTCTTGAGAAGGTATTGAAAAATGCTATTATGGGAAGTTTTTGATGATTACAAATAATTTAAGGGCCAAAACGGTTTGTTGAATCGGTGTGACGTCTTCGGCAAAGTTAGAGATGAAAATGTTATTCTTCCGGAAAAAATATACACTCTAAAAAATTATTTACTTTTTGACAAAACGGTAAATGAAAAATCAACAGTGTTATATCTAAAGAAGCTCATTTTTGAAAACTAATATTTTTGCCTTTCTCCTAGAAAGGTATAGAAATCACTTGCAAAACCGAAAGTATAAAAGTGCTCCAAAGGGCCGAATGGCATATATCACTCGACTCAGCTCGACGAGCTGAGCATTTTCTGTATGTGTGTGTGTGTGTGTGTGTGTGTGTGTGTGTGTATGTGCAGATTTTTATTCTCACTCACTTTTCTCAGAGATGGCTGGACCGATTATCATGAAATAAATTGAAAATGAAAGGTCTTGTTGCCCCATAAGACCCTATTGAATTTTATTGTAATCGGATTTTAGTTTAAAGGTTATGTTTAAAAATGTGAAAATCATGAAACATCAATATCTCAGAAACTACACAACCGATTTGAACAAAACTTCTCAAAAGAACGGGCTACCCAGAAAACCCTTAAGTTTTGAATTTTATAAAGATTGAACTTGTGGTTCAAAAGTTATGAAAAGAAACGTGTTATGAAGACTGTTTAAGCTCACTCATGTTTCTCAGAGATGACTGTACCGATTTTCATAAAATCAGAGTCAAATGGAAGGTCTAATTGCCCCATAAGACCCTGTTGATTTGTTTTGCAGTCGGACTATTACTTTGCCTGTTATGTTTAAAAATGTGAAATCCAGCTATGCAAAGGAACATATTCCGAAGACTACTTGGACTCACTCATTTTTCTCAGAGATGGCCGACCCGATTTCCACAAAATTAGTGTCAAATGAATGGTCTAGCTGCCTGAAAAGACCCTATTGAATTTTACTGTAATCGAACCGTAACTTCATTTGTAATGTGCCGACTTGTGAAAACCACGAAACTTCATTATCTCAGAAACTACACAACCGATTTGATTATTATTATCAGATGAGCGGGCTAGTTAAGGGTTAACTGATGAATTATGATTGAACACGTGGTTTCAAAGTTTGGCTGCCCTACACGTTCCCATTTTATTTGATTATAATCGAACTTAAGCAACCGTTATGTATTAAATTGTTAATAAACCAACGAAAGTCTATTATCTCGAAGATTACATGACTTATTTGAACATAACTAGTGTCATACGAACGAGTCATCTCTCAAACTTACAAATAACAAACTTCATAACAATTTGATATGTGGCCCAAAAGTTATAGAAAGAAGAGAAATTCAAAGACTATTTAAAACTATACCTGCTTTGATCGATATATGTGGCCTCAACATGATTTAAATGTGGTGTCATACTATTTGAACGTTCCAAGTTCATTGATTCCTTGCGGTTTGTTTGAAGTCTGCAAATGCACGACGAATCGGCCATAGGATATGGTCAAAGTCAAATAACAACTCGTTTGAAATGATTGGTTTTAATCGAAATGGCAATATCCTCGACTGTTGGCTTGTGTACATCGCTTTAACTCTAAATATATTTATATTGAGTGGTATTCGGTCATTTTCAGCAGATTTTCTGGCATCAATCTGACACCGGAAATACCCATATTGGGAGGTATTTTTGGTTGTTTGCCAGAAACTAAAAGTGGTCGTTTTCAAATTCAAAATAGTGTCCAGCGTCAATGTTTGGTTTCTATGCATCATCACGTTTACGGAAATATCCATATTGAGTATTATTCGGTCATTTCCGACTGTTGCCTATAAGTTGCCATTTAGCAATTCAAAATGGTGCCTGAGGTCAATTGTTAGCTCCTTGCATCATTATGGTTCCAGAGATACTCATATTGGGTAGTATTTGTTTATTTTAGGCTGTTTTTCACAAACCGGTAGTCGCCATCTTGGATTTCAAAATGGTATTTAGGATACTGGTTAAAGAAAAACTCATATTGGGTGATATTTGGTCACTTTGGACTGTTTTTCAGAAGCCGAAAGTCGTCATTTTGGACTTTAAAATTGCCTGTGAAATCAATTTCTGTCATCTGGGCGTAATTCTGGTTCCGAAATCATTCATATTGAATGGTATTTGGTCATTTCCGGCTGTTTGCTAGACACCGGAAGTCACCATCTTAAAATTCAATATTGTGTCTGTGATCAATTTTTAGCTTCTGTGCATCTTTCTGGTTCCAGAAATACTAGTATTTAATGGGAATCGTCCATTTCAGGCTGTTTTCCAGAAACCGGAAATTGCCATCTTACAATTCAAAATGTTGTCTGAAGTCGATTTGTGGCTCCAGTGCATCATTCCGGTTCCGGAAATACCCATATTGGGTGGTATTTGGTCATTTGCCGCTGTTTTTCCGACACCGGAAGTCGCCATTTTGGATTTCATGATGGCATTTGGAGACAATTTTTGGATTTTGAACGGCATACTGGTTAAAGAAAAACGCATATTGGGTGGTATTTGGTCATTTTCTGCTGTTTTCAGAAACCGGAAGTTGCCATCTTACAATCCAAAATGTTGTCTGAGGTCGATTATGGAACATATTTGTTACCACTAAAAACATTCACCTGCCAATATGGTTCCATTTAGTTGATTAGTTCGCGAGATGTGCAAAAATTTGTGAGAAAACATGTATTTCCAGAAGAGGGAGGGGCGTCAAACCATTATGGACATATTTGTTACCTCTAAAAACATTCACATACCAAATTTGGTTGTATTTTCTTGATTGGTTCTTGAGCTGTGCGAAATTTGTGTTTCATTTTCATGGGATCCCTCCCTTATAGGGAAGGAAGAGGGAGTCGGGTTTCAAACCATTATGTACATATTTGTTACCACTAGAAACATTTACCTGCCAAATTTTGTTCCATTTGGTTGATTAGTTCTCGAGATGTGCACAAATTTGTGTTTTATCCAACTATTATGGACATATTAGTTACCCCTTAAAACATCCACATGCCAAATTCGGTTTCATTTGCTTGGTTTGTTCTTGAGTTGTGCAGAAATTTATGTTTCATTTGTATGGGACCCCTCCCTTCCAGAAGAGGGAGGAACCTTTATCGGCACCAAAAACCTCTACATACAAATTTTCACGTCGATCGGTACGGTAGTTTTCGGGCCTATATGGATCAGACAGACAGACAGACTTGACTGCATTTTTATATGTAAAGATTACAACATCAATATTTTAGAACCTAAAGAGTCTATATACATTTATTGGATTGAAGCGTTCATGTGAATCTATCTTTACAAATAAAAAATTGAATGAGAAAGGCTGGGTCTGACCGCTAGGTGGATTAATTTGGGTTTTTTCATTAAAACCACAAAGATTAAGAGATTTTTTAAATATATAAATTTTTAATTTTACTCCTAACTTTCTTTCAAAAAGTAAACTAATTTTATTTTAGTGTGTATTTTTTTTCGGAAAGACGAAATTATTATCCACAACCCTGCCGAAGGCATCACAGCGATCGAACAAACCGTTTTGGCCCATAAAATATTTGTAACCATCAATAACTTCCCATAATAGCATTTTTCAATAGCTTCTCAAAAATGAGTCGTGTTCCGAAAAATTTAACCAATAGCATAAAATGACATCTTTTGCCCATAGAAACGTCTATGCAAAGTTTCAGACAAATGAAAAATGGTCGATTAAATTGGTTGCCCGTTGTTGTGGAACTACTCAGATAAACAAACCATGATAGTCCAAATAACAAGGTGAAGTAGTCCGCACAGTTGATCGCGAAGCCCGGCTGATTACCCAGTAGTGAAGCCGATTCTGGGACCATAGTTACGGAGTCTCTTGCTACTGAGCTTTTCCGGTATACAGTTAGTAATTTAAAGTCAGTTACAGCATTGCGACTCTATACTGATGACTGGGCTCTCTTTTCACTCTAACAGCTTCATAAATAAGCTATTCATGAGAGCTCACATACAGCTAAAACTTACACAGGGAATGAAGCAATCTTGCGTTGTACACGACAGCTCATAGTTTGTATTTTGTTCGTTCGGACATGTGATTATGTCTGTGTTGTTGACAACTTGCTGATCGGCTGCAGCTGTTATCGATGATATTGTACTTGCACTCCTTCGTTTCTCCTTTTTCCTCGACCGATACCATAATAAATACGAAGCAAACCGTCTCCTATTTTTTCCTATTGTTAATATTATTCCCCACGTGAGAAAAAACGTGTTTCGCCCCACCTCACTTTCATTATAGTATCGGCCTTACTCTCGTAAATCATAATCACCTGACAGACCTTTCGGATTTGTACCGAAGGATGTCGCGCTGTAAAGACTGTCATTAGCGATCGCTTGTAAGAACCAACAGACATAAGCAGATGAAAAATAACAGCCCGTTTGGCATTGCCTGTGTGCGCTATTGGGGTGTTCAGCGAACGTATGGGAAGCAGGGAGAAGTGAATTAGTTTGAAAGTTGCAGTCACGGAAAAACAGTACTTTTCAGAAGGCTGGCTGGGTTATAGTTCCACTTAACGCAGTAAGGGTATAGGTACAATCCGTGCCCTGTTACTCCACTGACCCGTTTCCGGTTAGGACATTTGTTAAACCTCTCGCCTCCCGTGCAATTCATCTCTTGGAACGGATTGCGTGACACCTTAGATTAGGGGGTTATCCTTTTTTTCACGTAATAGCTAGTACAACCATCCTCCTTTACAAAGCCATTGAACATCCGCTTTGGTTCTCAATAGATCAAGCCCATTTGTACGGGGATTAAAGCGATCCGTCGCAGGCACCATAAGTTTGAGATAGCCACACGGAGTATTGCAGCTCTCTCAAGAAATTTAGCATTTAGTTGAGGTCTATATCAAATCTGTTAATAAGGTCAAGGGCATCTGGATGGTGACAGTTTAGTACGGATTTCTACTACTAAGTGGCGCTGCGGTCTTCAGCAAAGTTGTTCAAACGGTTAAGGGCTCCCGATTGGTGGACAGTTTAGTGCACAATTCTGCTGCTATGGGCCACTAGTGTGAACGCCATTATTCACTCCGTAGAATGTATTCAGAAAAGTTGTTCGGAAGGTGCAACTATTGAACAGTGGTACAGAACTATAATTTAGGCGGAAATGAAAATTTAGGGGGAAATGTTTTACCGAATAAATAAATTGCAACTGTGAAAACCAATGCTCATTTTACAAAACAATTGCAGATTCAAACTAATTTTAATGAATTTGAATGTATAATTTATCGTTAATTTTTTGATGGAGTACACAAGTTGCCCTTAACCATGAAACCAGAAGATATTTTACTTCATTCACCACATTCAGAGATACCAACATTTGAAAAGGGCGTACTTTACTTTTCACTTTACCTTTTTGGCTAACGGACCGTTCACCGGTCCAGGGCCGAACGAATAAGAGATGTCCAGCTTCTTCTGTCTTGGGCAGCCGTTCTCCAGTCTCCCCGTACACCAGCAGATCGTGCATCTTCTTACACCGCGCACATCCACCGCGTGCGAGGCCTACCACGGAGTCGACGGCCTCTTCCTGGTTCTCTACTGAAGATAGTTATGCCGGCTCTCTCGTCAGGCATCCTGGCTACGTGTCCAGCCCACTGAAGCCTGCCCCGCTGTATTACCTTCACTATATCAGCATGTTTGTATACCTGGTACAACTCGTGATTCATGCGTCTGCGCCACACTCCACCTTCCAATTTACCGCCAAGTATCGATCGCAGAACTTTATGCTCAAAAACTCCGAGCACTCGTCGATCAGCTTCCTTCAGCGTCCATGCTTCATGTCCGTGAAGGGCCACCGGGAGTATCAGCGTCCTATACAGCGCTAGTTTTGTGCGAGTTTGCAAACTACGGGACCTTAGCTGGTTACGCAGTCCGTAGAAAGCCCTGTTCGCAGCTGCAACTCGTCGTTTCACTTCACGGCTCATATCGTTGTCACTTTTCACAAGCGTACCAAGATAAACGAATTCGTCAACCACTTCAAATCGTTCCCCATCAATCTCCACCTGAGCACCAACACCACGGGGACTCCCACGCCCTCTGCCAGCTACCATGTACTTCGTTTTGGCAGAGTTAATGACAAGTCCCAATTTCGCAGCTTCTCTCTCAAAAGGTACGAAAGCCTCCTCCACGGCCTTACGGTTGATACCGATGATATCGACGTCGTCCGCAAAACCAAGAAGCATGTGAGATTTCGTGATGATCGTACCGTTTCTTTCGACGTTTGCTTTTCGTACTGCACCCTCAAGAGCGATTTTAAACAGTAGGTTGGAGAGCGCATCCCCCTGCTTCAGTCCATCCAACGTTACGAACGCGGCTGATGTCTCGCCAGCTATCCGCACGCACGATTTTGATCCATCCAGTGTCATACGACTCAGCTTTATTAGTTTCGTAGGAAACCGTGTTCCAGCATGATCTGCCACAGCTCGTTTCTTTTCACTGAGTCGTATGCCGCCCTGAAGTCCACAAACAGATGGTGTGTCGATAGGTTGTACTCCCGGAACTTATCGAGGATCTATCGCAGTGTGAAAATTTGATCCGTCGTGGAACGCCCTTGTCGAAAACCAGCCTGGTATTCGCCAACAAAGGATTCCGTTAACGGTCTCAATCTGAAGAACAGGATACGGGAGAGCACTTTATATGCGGAGTTGAGCAACGTTATCCCTCGTTAGTTGCCACAATCCAACCGATGGCCCTTCTTATACATAGGGCATATGAGGCCTTCCAACCAGTCGTTCGGCATTTCTTCGTCCGCCCAGATTCTTAGTATTATCTGGTGGATCGCATAGTACAGCCGCTCGCTTCCCGCTTTTAAAAGTTCGGCCGGGATACCGTCCTTCCCAGCGGCCTTGCCGTTTTCCAGCTCACTAATCGCCTTTTTCACCTCCTCCTGTGTTGGTGGCTCCACAGCTTGTTCGTCACTCATAATCGTCATCCTGTTCCTGCTCTGCTCATCCGGCTCCTCACCGTTCAATAGCGCCTAAAAATGCTCCTTCCACCTGGCTGCAACCGTCGGTTTATCAGTAAGCAGGTTGCCGTCCTTGTCATTACACATGACCGGCACAGGGAAATTCCTGCTTCTGACTCTGTTGACAGTTCTATAGAATCTCCGTACGTCGTTTTCAGCATAACTGTCCTCTGCGCTGGCGAGCACCTGCTCCTCGTAATCGCGCTTCTTCCGACGGTGGGTTCTATTTTCGGCAGCTCTTGCCACCCTGTACCTCTCTCTGTTCTGACGCGTAGCCGCAGTGAGCATGCGGCTCCTGGCACGGTTCTTCTCATCTGTCGCTCTCTGGCACTCGGCATCGAACCAGCCGTTAGGCTGTCTTCCACGCGTCGTACCTACCACCTCTCTCGCAGTCGTTTCGATGGCGCCGGGCTGTGGAGCAGCCCATTTATGTCTTCCACTCCTTCCTGCTGCTGTTCTGCGATCCGTTGATCCAGCTCTCTGGCGTATTCTGTTGCCACGCCATCAGCTTTCAACCGCGTATTCCAAAATTAAAGCGTCAACGTTTTGTCAGATAGTCTGGGGGCTCAATCGGAAAATGATTGGTTATGAACAAAAAAAACTTTTGTATGGCGTCAACACTGGAAAATGTTCAGTCGACCTGTTGATTTGAGTTTTATAAAAAAATTCAATTTTTCACGTTTTTTTATTGAAATTATTTTATCACTTGAAAATCCCGTAAAACCGAAACCAAACGTATTTTTTGCAGAAAAAAATGTTAAGGCTTGTTGAGGCTCAACATTTCATTGTTACGAATTTTTTGCTCTTTTGAAAATTCTTAATTTTGGTATTTTCTGAAATTAAACCTTCAAAAAGCGTACCAAGCTTTACACTAGCAACCATCTTATACCACAGAAATATATGGAATTTGATGGGGAAAAACTTCCTGGAAAATCCTATCTTTAATCGTTGTTGAGCTATTCGTGTTTTACTATGGAAAGAATATTGTAAAATGTGACTATCTTCAGTGTGTGCAACATCAAGTCAACTTATCAACGAAAACGTCGTATAACCATCGCCTATCAAGATTTGATTTTAAGTTCAGACAAAATTTAATTTTGGATAAGTAACTCCAGTTCTCAGTATTATTAATCCTCTGTTTTTATTATATGTAGTAACTTTCTGCTATTTATTCACGCTGTAAACTAATTATTGTTTACTTCATTTAAATAGTCAACTACAGACGCCTTGACCGAGTTATTTTGATGTTTATGGTTTTTAGCCACGGTTAACAAAACTTGATACTTTTCGTTATTAGTAGTTGGCCCGAATTCATTTAAATCTTCTGCCAGCCCTGGTGCCCGTTCTCATTATTCTCACGATGGAATCGGTTGAAGCTTAATACCTCTTGTTCGGAAGGAAGATGTGTCTTTGATAATTTCTTTCGGGAAGCGCCTGTTAACATATCTCTTTCAGCTTCGTCCAGGCTTCCAGGAACGATAAATACTAGCGCTTACTATGTATATTGATACAGATTCAAAGAAACTAATGTTACTAAGCAACCGTGGTCGAGAATGGTTGCACACACTGAAGATTACACAGTGCATCAAAAATTTACTTTTTCTTCTGCTTTGGCTTCTATGTATGATTTTTTCATGTATTTCGACGCAAAAACAAATTCCCCCGAGTTTAAACACATTTCACCTTAAGGGGCAACAATGGCGCCATTTTTAATTTTTGAGAATTCGGAAATTTTCGATGTTTTTTCGATTTTGTTTTAGATCCAAGTATCAAAATTCCAAGAGTTTGTCCACATATTAGCATTTTCTTACCCGTCTTTAAAAAAAAAAAAAAACAGATCATAAATCGGACAAAAACTGAGCTCAAAACGGTGATTCTACGAAAACGGTTTTGGCATGGTTTTAGTATACTTCACAAAGCGAAATAATAACGAGGATGTATGAGCATTGATGGTATCTAAAAGTGGTAGTCAAATTATATTGAGTAAAAAAGTCTCAAGAATCGATTGGCAGGTGTCAGCAACAAGTCAATTTTGCCCCAATTCCTCTACAATACAAAAATAGGTTTATCTCGACGTTAGATTAGCTCATTTGAAATCTGTTTAATAACAATACAATAACAAAAAAAACAATAACAATTTGTCTTCACATAATCCTCCCCTTTTTGCGGAGTGGGGGTCACATTTAACTTTATCGAAGACGCGATGATTCTGTCTCATACCCGAAGTGAGAGTTTTATGTTTTGACCGGTCCAGGCCTAAAATGCTAAAATTTGTAACAATGAAATTCAACTCACAACAAGCCGTAACATATTTTTTTCTCTTGGCTTGGATTCCGAAGAATGCGCAAAAAAAAAAAAAAAAAAAAAAAAAAATATATATATATATATATATATATATATATATATATATATATATATATATATATATATATATATATATATATATATATATATATATATATATATATATATATATATATAGAAAGGATGCGCAAAAAATATAGAGCAGGAAACTGCTCTAATTTAGCCTCTTTTTTTTTTAATAGGGGGGAATGTTTGTAATGATTTATTTATGTACTAATATCTATTCAGAATAAGTATGTGTTCTGCCACAAATGGTGACATTTCAACACTATTATATATATGTATTTGTACGCTTTTTTATATTATTGAATGTTATTAGCTTTCGCAGTTAAGTTAATGTAATTGTAGGAAAATTATTAAACCTACTTGTCAAGGAAAAAAAGGAATAAAACGAAACTAAAAATAAACTTAAAACTATCTTACTGACTATAAAGTGAGCTAATCGTTGCAATTGAGGATTGCAACGATTTTTGTCGGAATTTGTTGATAATTTGGATCGACATATTTTCTAATGTTTCTACATTAGTGAGCCTATGTAGCTCGTTCGTGCTAAACCAGGGAGGATGCTTCAAAATCATTTTCAAAAGTTTATTCCGAATCCTTTGAAGTGTCTTCTTACTGGTTGCACAACAGCTTGTCCAGATGGGAACTGCATATAACATTGCTGGCCTAAAAATTTGTTTGTAAATTAACAGTTTATTCTTGAGACAAAGTCTAGAATTCCTGTTGATAAGAGGATATAAACATTTGATATACTTATTGCACTTTGACTGGATATTTTCAATGTGCTCCTTGAAAGTAAGATTCTTATCATAAATTAGCCCTAAGTATTTAACTTGATCAGACCAATTTAAGACCACAACGTTCATCTTAATAACGTGGTTATGGGTGGGTTTGAGAAATGAAACTCTTGGCTTATGAGGAAAAATAATTAACTGTGTTTTAGATGCATTAGGGGAAATCTTCCATTTCTGCAAGTATAAAGAAAATATATCTAAACTTTTTTGTAGCCGACTGCATATAACACGAAGGCTTTTTCCTTTTGCGGAAATGCTTGTGTCGTCACAAAATAGAGATTTCTCACAACCTGGTGGAAATCAGAAGTAAAAATGTTATATAAGATTGGGCCCAAGATACTCCCCTGAGGCACACCAGCTCTAACAGGCAATCTATTAGATTTACCATTTAGATAGTTGACCTGGAGAGTGCGGTCAGTTAAATAACTTTGTATCATTTTTGTGAGGTTAAGCGGAAAACTAAAATTTGACATTTTAGCTATTAAACCTTTATGCCAAACACTGTCGAATGCCTTTTCTATATCTAGAAGAGCAGCTCCAGTCGAATAGCCTTCAGATTTATTAGGTCGAATCATATTTGTTACTCTAAGTAACTGATGAGTAGTGGAATGCCCATGGCGAAAACCAAACTGCTCATTTGCAAAAATTTAGTTCTCATTAATATGTGTTAGAAAAATGCAATCACCATCTTTAAGGACTGGAATGGGCTCCGAAGGTTTCTTAAGAACCTTCGAAAGCTTCCTGAAAGGTTTTGAATAAGGTTTTAGTTTTTCAACTTCCCTCATGAAATTCTCATTTCGCAAGAGAGTGAATCTATGTTTAATTTCCTTTTGTAATTCTTGAAAAATAATTTTCAAAGCAGGATCACGAGATCTTTGGTATTGACGTCTCCGTATGTTCTTCAAACGTATAAGAAGTTGAAGTTCACTGTCAATAATTGATGCATTAAATTTCACTCGAGCCTTAGGAACTGTTAAATTCCGGGCATTGAGTATTAAGATGCTAAAATTATCTAATGCTCTGTCAATGTCAGCACTATTTTGTAAAATAATATCATCATTCAAATTTTCTTCGATCGTAGAACGATATCTATCCCAATTAGTCTTGTGGTAATTTAACTCAGATCTAGTGGGATTTAAAATAGTTTCATGGGAAATAGAAAATGTTATGGGAAGATGATCAGAATCAAAGTCAGCATGAGTTAATAAATCACTGCATGAATGGCTTTGATTTGTTAGTACCAAATCAATTGTAGATGGATTCCTAATAGAAGAATAACATGTAGGACCATTTGGAAATAAAACTGAATAAAATCCAGCCGAGCAATCATTAAACAATATTTTTCCATTGGAATTGCTTTGAGCATTATTCCAATATCGATGTTTCGCATTAAAATCACCGATGATTAAAAATTTAGATTTATTTCCTGTGAGTTTTTGCAAATCTCCCTTGAAATAATTTTTTCGCTCACCAGTGCATTGAAAAGGCAAATACACTGCGGCTATAAATAAAATGCCAATACTTGTTTCAATTTCATTTCCCACACTCTCGATAACTTTGGTTTCGAGATGGGGTAAAACACGATGTTTTATTCGACGGTGGATAACTATTGCAACTCCACCACCGGCAACATCAATTCTATCAAACCTATGAACCATGTAATTTGGGTTCTTTTTTTGTTTAATATTTGGCTTTAAAAGCGTTTCAGTCACAACTGCAGTATGCACATCGTGGACTGTTAAAAAATTGAAAAATTCATCTTCTTTCGCTTTTAAAGAGCGAGCATTCCAATTTAGAAAATTTACAGCATTATTTAAAATCATTGCTGAATTTCAATTTCATAACAATATTAGTTGTAAATTTTATACTCTCTTGAACAGCCTCGTACATCGAGTTACAAATCAACAAAACGGACATTAGCTGCAGCATGGATTTTTGTAGGTATTCAATCTTTTCTGGAGTTGGACTACCTAAATCAATACTGGCTGACTTTTCAGCACCAAACACGAATGGTTTGTTACTGTTTGAATTTGAAATATTACCTGTAAGGACACTGGCATGTGAACAGCCTGGTGTTGCCTGAACAGGATTTTTTGTCTGAAATTTGTTATTTGAATTTAAATTATTACCTACAGACACACCTGCTAATGAAAGTGCTGATGATGCCTGAACAGTATTGAAAGTCTTTTGTATACCCACATTGACAACAGGTTGCTTAGAATTTCTACGTTGTCTGGAAGCAATAATTTTTGACCTTACAGGACAATTAAAGAAATTAGATTTGTGATTTCCCCCACAATTTACACATTTGAAACTATTAGTGGTCTCTTTCACGGGGCAGATATCTTTCGTGTGACCAGTGTCACCACAAATCATACATTTTGCTGCCATATGGCAGTTTCGAGTTCCATGACCATAGGCTTGACAATTCCGACATTGAGTAAGATTATGGATTTCTCCATGTCTCTTGAAATTTTCCCTTTTTATTCGCACGTTAAATAAAACACGTGCTTTTTCCAAACATTTCAAATTATTTACTTTGGTACGATCAAAATGTACTAAGTAATTTTCCTGGTGTATTCCAGTTTGATTAATTTTGGCATTTGCCTTTCGTTTCATCAAAATTACTTGGTTGGGAGCAAAACCAAGAGGTTCTGACAAACATTCTTTAATTTCCTCAATAGTTTGGTCATTTGAAAGACCTTTCAAAACAGCCTTAAACGGTCTTTTGTTTTTGGCATCAAAAGAATAAAATTTATACATCTTTTCAGTCAAATACTGTAAAAAATGTTTATGGCCATCAAGAGATTCGGCCAAAATACGAATTTCGCCTTGGCGGCCAATTTAAAAAATTAACTTTCACATCCGACAGAAACGATAAAAGCTCTGATCGAAATGCTTTAAAATTTGCTACATATACCACAATAGATGGAACTTTAACCTTCTTCATAACGGTTTTATGCTCAGTATGAGAAGTTTGAATTTCTTGATCCCCAACGGAAGAAAGAATATCATACCTGTTAGTTGAAATTTCAGTGTCACTTGGAGGAGATGCCTCACGATTCCTTGAAGCCGCATCAAAGCGAGCCTTTTTTATTTTTCCAGGCATAACTGGAAAACTTCACTACACTTTCACTTCACTATAGAATTTATTTAGAAATATCTCAAACCAAATTTACTCACTAAACACTCGTTAACGTTAAAAACAAATTTATTACTTTGCGTTTCAACAGGTAGTCTTTCAAGAAGATCGCCTGTTGAAAGCGAAAAACAAAATTTCAATATCTCTCGGTAGTCTAAGACTTAGCCTCGAGCTAGTGGTAAAATGCGACCGTACTGTAGGACAGTTCAAGTCGATCTGAATTTAGCCTTTTTGGGAGCTGCAAATGCATAGTCTTCTATTGAGATGCTAAAAATCCAGTGGTCTACAACTTTTCTGATTATTCAATATCTTTTTTTCACAAACAAAAATGGTAGGCGTTTTATTCGCCCCTTAGTTTTTATATTAAATTAAAATTAAACCTACTTATATGGGATCGCAGTAAGCTACGAAAACGAACGGACGCGAAAAATTTTCGTGTCACAATTTTCAAAGTTTCGATTGTGCTTTTTGTGAGGATATACAGATATTTGGACGACTGGAACTAGTTTATTGGTTAACTTAATCCTGTTTTTGCTGGCTTGGGTCCAATCAATCTGCGCTCAAGGTCTTTTGTTGCTGTTCATCGCTGACAGTTGCCGCACCGATTCGACGCTGGAGTGCTGTGCGTTACAGAGGACCGGCTCCGGTGGATACTCACTACAACGAGGTTGAGAAGGTCGAAAGTGTAGAAGAATCATCGGTCGGCGTGCACTGCTTGCTGGAAGGTGTTGTGTTGTGCATAGGCCTGCAATTACTATTATATTTTGAATTGTTGCCTATCTTTACTGTCCGGAAAGCGGAGCGCACTATGCGTAGCTCACAAACCACTTCCAAAGTCAAGGTCTTGGTGAAACCGACAGTTAGGTCGTGAAGCAGGATCATCGCTCTGGATGTACTGCTTCCCCGGTGAAATTCTGTTGGGCGATGTGAGTCTAGGGGCTATCTACAGATAAGTACACAGTTTTTTTTTGTTTCTCTATAAAGGTGCTAGTATTAAAAATGAACTAAGCGTGTAACATTATTCAATTCACCCGATTACCACGGTTATGCGCGGCCTAGTTCGCAGGCTTTCATTGACAAGCATTGTTTTCGTCTAGAAAATGTTAGTGTTGTTTGTGGGAGTTTGGAATATGCGTTTTACCATAATCATATGCTTTGATTTTTTGATTTTACTAGCTTTTGAGCAGTTGTTTTATGTAATTTTTCTTATATTCTATTTATGGCTTTGTCAACAAATTTAAGACTATGTTCTGTATAATATGTATATCTGCTTTTTTTTTAAATTTTTGAGGCTTTGGATGCATGGAACATTGCCAATTTTCATATTTAATAGGCGATTCGTACGTCGAGTAGAGAAAATCGACATAAACGCCGGGTTCCTGCACGTCTGTGTCGGCCAGAAAGATTGAAGCGGTCGTTCGTTACGTTTCGTTGAAAACGCGTATTCAACCCGGGTGAGTTTTGCTGATATATGGATTTTTGGAGTGTAACGATTTCGCAAAATGAACCCAGATATTTGATAATATCTGTCTCATCATCACCGTTTAGCCGGAATCTGCTCGCGCAAACTATATTAATACATCGCGAATCGAAGTAGATTTCGTTCAGTCGATAAATATCGTGTTTAATCGAATGACTACGCGATATATGCCTTTCAAAGAACCGCGTTTGCTTTCTCGAGGATATTCTGGATTAGTAATAGACAAATATTTGAATTCTTGGTCGGCCTAGCACATTTTGTGACTCGGTGCCCGCATTTTGTACGCCGTATATCAACAAAAACGTTGACAATAAAAAAAAAAACTTGTAGGGCTTCAGGATTTGAGTGGAAGGAATGGAGAAAACAGCTCGTATAGCTATTATTATAATAGCTACGCAAGATAAGTAACCTTTTTTTTATGGAAAAATAACTGCGCGCGGATTCATCGTTTTTATTCTACATTATACCGCTTCGTATGGGTTTTTATATATACAATTCAAATAGTATTTTTGCTTCGTTTCCTTAAAATCACCTATGAAAATAGTATGTTGGTGAAGCAGTTGATAATTTTCCTATATGATGATTTTCAGGTGCGGGAGGTGGTTCACAGGCTTTGTGCCACCTGCGACATATCAATGGTTGTCGTTGACACTAGGACTTTAGCGGTGTTATCGATGGGAGGCGGTTGTCGATGTTAAAGATGGGTACCAATAACTTTTCTATAATGTAATGGAAAATATGGGAAAGATCACGAAAGATCTTTATTCTTGTACGAAAATAGACCTGGAACTGAAATTTAAATAGCAGGGTTTTCTATAAACTGCACACTTTTTACCAATGTCATTGCGGACTATGGTGCAGTAATGATAGCCAAAATCTTATGCTTCACTTTTTCGATTTTTATAGCTTTTGGGCAGATGTTTTATATAATACGTTCCAATTATGACTGGTTCGGCATTTTGTTAATAAACTTGAGACTATATATTGGTCAATATGGATAACTTCGTTTTTAAATTATTAAGGCTTTGTATGCATGAAACTTTGCCAATTTTTCTATTAAATAGGTAACATTCACATCGAAATGTCGTATCCCCGAGCGTCTGCGTCGGTAGAAGGAAAAATAGCGGTCGTGCGTAATGCTTCGGTGTAAACCGCGTTTCCGGTTCGGCAGAGTTTTGCTCATATGAACGTTTTCGAAATTAAGTGATTTCGCGGAGTTTCGTTCGGTCGATAAATATCGTGACTAACGAAAACGCGATGTATACCTTCCAAAGAATCGCGGCCAACGTGTACTCGAGATTGACAAATAGCTGGTTGCTACAAGTGGTAAGGCTACTTCACGCGCGTCGTACGCAGAGGATCGCGGTGTTTGGCAAGAAAGATACTCATGGTTCGTTTCCGTAATAAGCGCACATCATTGTTATATTCCGTTTTTCAGGTGTGTTTTTCGCGGGATCGTTTTTTTAGAGCAGACGAAGTGAATACGAGAGACGTCGTTAGTCGATCTGTTATATAGAAAATATCCGGTTGACCGAACCTAGAGAGACTCCGCGTTTATACATTTCAAGAGGCCTATCTTCAGATAGATCAACAACGCGCAATAGCTTTCGGTATAAAGAGGATCACCTTACGAGGAGATATCCGATCATTTGAAGTTGTCTCGATTCGGTCAAAGATCCAGTATCCTTGCGTACGATTTATTGTTGCTGTGTTACATTTTCAAACTGAATAAGTTCGAATCGCATTATGAATATCGTGGCGGATGCAATGAACTCAATGGCGCGACACTTGTTGTAAAGAACCCGACGCTCGAAATCAGCGCATCGTTCACCAGAACGAACCCTGCTGTATACCTTGCCCTTTCTCCAACATCCCAGTGATTTCTCGTGGAAGTGCAGAGGTGTTCTCGGCTTCCATCAAGCGAGTATCACGTCAACATTTTCCTATACAAACTCCTTCTTTGACCTGCATTCGGATGCGGCCGGCGCTGGTATTGCCTGATAAACATATTAAGGTCACCAGTTTTTACACATTGAGGATGCATGTTGGTCCCAAGCATCATCTATTGGTTCTCTGTGTAATTACTGCTGATCTGGCAATAACGGAGTAGCAACCGCGGGCGGTCAATCATGCTCATGCTCATGCTCATGCTAAATTAAAAGTGAACCTACTTATATGAAGCAGTTTTTCATAGACATCATTGCTTTATAATCACAAAATTGTGTCAAAAACACCATTTCAGCCCAAATTATTATTATGCGACACTATGAAGTGGTGATATGTCAACTAGGAAATATTTCAACTTCGTGGGTATTGCAGAACGATGGCTGACGCCGCTATTTACATGAGAATTGAAAACAAAATAACTTAAATTGAGTTTTTTTTCTGAGAAATATTTATCGCTGAGTTGCTAAAAATTAAAACTGTATTAGGATTCTTGAGAAAAATTCAATTTATAATACTAGGAACCAGGCCCGGATACGAGGGGAGCCAAGGGGGTGAATGCCCTGGGTCTCCTGATTCAAGGGCCCCCTAGTCCTGGGGCGACCTTTTATTTTTGCTCGTCACCCTCCAGAACGTTACCTTTAAATGTTTTAAGAAAAGAGGGCCTCACATACAAATTTGCCCCGGGCCCCCAGCGCCTAAATCTGGCCCTGCTAGAAACCAAACATACACAAGCGCCACGTAGTTTTCTTATTGTCAATCAAATTATTCACAAGCCTATGATCTTTGAACCCAACTTTGCTGAACACGGCAACTTTCTAACGGATTTATTCATAAGAAAAATTAGGTTCAAAATACTCAAAACTGCATGAAAACTAGCGCCGCATTTTGGTCGAATTTATAATCTAAATTGGCGCTAAACAAAAGCCCTTGACTTTCTGAACAACTTTGTTGGAGATCGCTTTTCTCTAGGGGTGGGATGCTCTAGATAAATTAGGTTCAAAATATTTAAAGCTACATGCACACAAGTGACGCGTTTGAGTCCAGTTTCGAATCAAAATTTGCACCTACTAGAAGCCTTTGAAGCTGAACAATTTTGTTGAAGATCGCAACTCTCTAAATGGTCAGATTCTCGAGTTAAATCCAATTCAAAATCTTCAAAACTATACGGACATTGGCGCGCGTTTTTTTAACAACTTTGTTGAAGATTGCTCCTCTTTTAGTTGTGGGATTCTCGAAATACAATAAGTTCAAAATACTGAAACCACATAAACACTAGCGCCGCGTTTTGATTGAATTTTGAATCAAAATTTGCACTTACTAAAAATCCCCTGACTTTCTAAACAACTTCGCAGAAGATCGCACCTCTCTTAGTGGATTCAAATACTCAAAACGCGTTGAAGTTAAATTTCGAACCATACTGTCCACCGACCACAAATTCTTGACATCCTAAACTACGTCTACAGCGTCGGAATTACGAGATAAAGTAAATAATTTTTTTTCAAAATTCTAGGTGATGATCAATTGTTTGGGTTGTTCCAATAATCAGTATCTGAATAACAACAACAGATAGGAGGAAGGTATCGAACAATAACTTTTGGGGATTATCTGAATTTTTATTATGGATCATCATCATTATCGTCTTGAGGGAGTTTTCATCCTTCTGGAACGTCATACTAAAAGTTACCTACTTATTTACTTAAACCATCCTCTGAAACTCCGGTTGATAAATATTAACTGCATCACGAAGTAAGTGTACCGAAATTCGAAGGTTAACTTTCTTCAATTAGTTCCATTTTCCCGGAAGTTACTTCTCCCCTCCTCCCCTAGGGCGTCATCATGGAGTAAAGAAAAATTAGCTTCTAAAGATGTTCCTTCGTTCCAGCCAAGCTGCCTAGCGCTTACTTACAAGGCCAGCAAGCCAGACCAGACATCGACCGATGGAAAAGTTTGACTTGCTTGTTCATGGCTGAATAGCTGATGAGCTTATTGAATTTTCCTCCACCGGGACCAATTGGGACCGATTATAACCGACAGTAATCAGGCCATTAAATGGCTTGTCCTGTGACACGACCGACTGACAGGTCATCATTCTTTCACAGTGGAAATCTACCCAAATAAAGGTAACTACTAATTACGGCATGATGATTTTATTAGGGTGAAGCAATTCTTTACGATAATCAGACAAGTTTAGAAATTATGTCGGGGATAATTCAGTAGATATGTAACTGGAAATCATGCTTCGGCGTTTTTCATAGAGTCGAGACGAGTTTTAATTAAAACTTTGCTTCTTCCTACCCAGTGTTTTTGCCTCCGAAGTTGGTACAAAACAAAACTTAAAACAGGAACAAACTTTCGGCAGAGCTTCCGAAAAATATGTCTCTATAAATATTTGAATTGTTTTCATTTTCTTTTAAATTTAATGCAGTTTGTCAGCTCGAGTAAAAACATCAGTTGGTTATGATGTGCGTGTAGTGTTGTTTTTTTTTTTTTTTTTTCAATTTTACCACAATATAGACAGACGCTCACGGAAAGATTGGTCAGCACAGCAATAATACAGTTCAATTTCAAAGAGAAGGAAAAAATCGAAACACTGTTTCCCGCGACATCAATTCCGAAAGTTCACGGAGTCCGACGACTGGGATACATTGAGGCGGAAATGTAGGAAGAAAAAGTCGCACAATTCTATTTGAAAAGTTTTTAATGTGCAAACGCGGGTTGAAATGTGGCAGAAAAAGTTCCAATATACTCGGATACAGCCCGGAGCAAACCGGGGAAGCGAGAGAAGTGACGATACTGAAGTTGTACTACTTTCTTCTTCGGCCAATGGAATGTATCGGACGTGCGGGAATTTTATAGAAAATAACGAAACTAAAAGTAGAAACACTTCCAGCCACTTTTCGCTGAGTAGAGATAGTTTTAAACGGTAGCCTCGGTCAGTTGTTTATGTTTGTGGATTTTATTCCGCGCTCGAAATTCAATTTAAAGTGAACCCTGGGCAGCACCATGGCATTGCCATGGCCATTCTCGAGTGAAATTTTCGATGCAACCTGTTACTCACCGCTCCGCTTTCCTTCTAGCGGTGGAACAGTTCAATTTAACAGCCGACCCTGGCCGGGATAAAATCGATGCCACAGATGCTATTTATTGTCCCAGCCCAGTGTGGGGTGTGTGTCTGTTCGGCTGTGAAGTTTTATTATTATTTTCCGGGTCATCATCAATGGCCGGCTGCCCGATCGGATCGGATGGGGCGCTCGTATATCCTTGAAAATTTATAGACTATTGATTTCTGCAAGCACGCTGTCGCAAAACGGTCTCCACCCATCGTTGCGCGCTGGCCGAGAAAGAACGAGCGAAAGACGGAAGATTTTATGCAAATGACCATCATCCGGAAGGGACCGTCTAATATAGTGTTATCGTTTTGGTCGTAAAATCAAGGAAATTGCTGCTAGTGTGGTGGCAGTGGAGAAGCTGGGTGCTCCTTCTTCTCGCAAACGGATTTCGATTTACCGAAAAATAACGCTTTTAAGAAGAATTTTTTCTACGTCATTACGCTTCAGCTGATTGTTAAAGTGCAATTATTGAAAACTTCTGCTTCCGAACTTTTTCAAGTGCCATTCCCATCAATATAAATTTCAGCTTGATTGAAAAGACGAAATGATTTAACGGGCTTACAAACTGTCGCTGCGAAATGTTTTCTTGATTTTAACACCACAAACTTTAATCCTAAAATTGATAAATATTATTTGTAGGTTATATAAATTCATTTAACCAACAAACAAACCACTTCAAGCCTAGCTCTGTGCGTGCAATTTGTCCTGGGACTGCCCCGTATCGGGACGGACGGTAAACCCAATCTGTGTAAAGAAGAAAGCTCAAATTCCCACAAGCTCCGGCGATTATTTATGTTGTGCATTTCGCGAAAGTGCGAACTAACGGCAAGTATCACCCATGGTGGCCGCTTCGATGGGCCGGTCCCGGTTCGGCCGAATAATTTAAATCAATTTTCCATAATAAATATTTAATTTCTGCACTGCCATATGCAAATGTACTCCGAAAACGAAATCCACGCCAGGTTTGCCAGGCTGCAGCTGACTGCAGGGGATTAATATATCATTTGCGCGCTACTTCGTCCGTTCGTGGCATCAGCCATGCGTGCGCGACACTGGTGACGATGATCCAACAACAAACAAAAAAAAAGCCCAGGAAATGGGCCGAAAAATGACCCCAATCAAAGAGAGTGTCCCGTCTGATTCGCACTGAGAGTGCACTCCACAAACTGTCCTCCAGCCGCCAGATTCTGCGGCTGGTGCGGTTCCATTTTCCGTGATTGGCCAATTTGTATGCGGATTTTAACATTTATAATGCCTGCTGAACTGCCATGAAACGCATATCAGTCCCATTTGCATTTCAGTCGATTTCGAGTTACGAATATCACTGGCTAGAATCGCCACTGATCTTCAAAAAAATGTGGAAAAGAATATAATTTGTTTCGTAAAATTTGCGAAAAATATCAGGTAAGTTTTTCCCATCTAAGAAGTAATCGCATACCAGTCCCATGATGGATATTATAACAATTAACATTTGTATTCAAAGTTTGAATGCTTTTTTCGACAACATTTTATTCTTCTTTGTTAATGTTGAGTAAAACTACACCAATAACAAATTTAAAGTGATCATAAATAGCCAGATCAAAACCGAGACAGACAGACAGACAGACAGACAGACAGACAGACAGACAGACAGACAGACAGACAGACAGAAAGACAGACAGACAGACAGACAGACAGACAGACAGACAGACAGACAGACAGATTCTGGCTAGATCTAGGACGAAACATTTGGGTTTTTGGGGTCCCTAGAAGTGTTGGAAACTCCATGCGAGAGTTCAGCTTAGTCAAACCCGGAGGAATTTGCTTCGGGTTGTCGACAGGACGTTTTTGTTTTGAAGTATTTATTATCTCTTTCTACTTTTTTGGGAAGTTTGAGAGAAAAGAGGTGTTTGCTCCCGGGTTCGGTAAAAGAAGGTTCCACTATAGAATCGTCAGAGTCAGACTCGCCAGACGACAAAACCTCGTAATGATTCGGGGAAACCAGTTTGGTTGCTGCAACCTCCTCTTAAGCATTTCTGCGAAAGTGGACCTAGATCACTTTTCAAAAAACCGCTTGATTTAGCCCTAGCGCTGTTTGTACGCATGCGGACAGCTCATGCGAAGCACAGTACAGATATGCAACATCGACGAAAACTCTGCTGCAAATCCTAGCCCACGCTTTCGCATTCATTTCTTGCTGTTCTATTCTGCATTGATTTCACAGTGCATTGTTCAAACAGTTTGCTCCCCCCCCATTGTTGAAACCATTTTAACCAGTTAATTGAATTACTCAAATATTTTCGCTGGGGTTGACATTTTTTTCTCGTACCGTTTATTAGACCTAACATCGCGAGTAATGCATATCAGACGCGCTATACACAGCACTGCTTGTGACATTAGGGGCCATCCACATACCACGTGGACAACTTTGGGGGGGGGGTCAAATGTCCACGGTCCATACAATTTTTTTTTTAGAATTTATATGGGCAGTTGTCCACGGAGGGGGAGGGGGGGTCAAAATCTATAAAAATCTGTCCACGTGGTATGTGGATGGCCCCTTAGGTACTATGCAAAAAAAAACTATTGTCGTTAGTCAAGATATTCGGTTTTCAACTGGGGCCACAATGAAATTCATCAAAAAAATATATACAAAAAAACCTTGCACGCATGCGGGTGGTACTGTACGATTATCATGGAAAAGCACTCTTGCTATACCAGTACCGGAGAGAACAAAGAATTCTCTCGACGAAAGAGCGGCGAGAGGTCGCACAGTTTTTTTTTTGCTTTTTAGTTTTGTATGAGGACAAGAGAGACCGAAATAATTCTTCACCACGAGCAGGTATGAATGGTATAAGTGTAATGAAATTTTGAGTGTAAAATGCGTTCTCTCCACCGCTAGATGTCGGTACTTAGAATAAAGATATTTTGTCTCGTTTTTGGTTCTTCAGTTGAACAGATGTGTGCGAAGTCTGCCACATTTCAGCACCTTTATGGCAGGCGCCATCCGCTTGTTGCTCTTCGAATTTACCACATCTCTACTTGTTGCCGTAGTGGGTGGCCGTATGTCTCAACTGTTTGCATTCGCTGCAATTCACCATACGCAGTACAAACAAGCGCAAAGCTAGACGCACTTTGTCTACGAACACATAGTTCGGCAGCGCAGGCACGGCGAAAGTCATCCGAAACGAGTCTGATTGGGCGTAAATGTTTACACCCTTGTCGAGCGGTACTGAGTGCAATTGCCTGCAATCAAGTATCATTGCCTGTTGAAGGCTTGAATCCTTAAACGGCCGTTCCAGCCTTCAGCAGATCCTCGACGGTCGAACTCGATTCGGTAACCACACCGTCGATCTCCACTGGGCGGGTGGTATTCCAGCGTGAATATCTTACAAACGGCAATCTCGTTTGTTTGCCTGCGATTTGATAGCGAGACATGCAATTTATTAGGGCGGTCTTTAGTTATCTCTGTCACAGCTGAAACCGTGCCAGATTCTTACAAATTTGCGTTATGTTCAATACTTTCAATTTGAGCCTTAAAAATACTACCCACGGACCCCGATATCCTTCCGGATACGACACCTGATGGATCAGGTCTTGTGTATTTTTTTCCGACTCGTGGAATCCTGTACCCACCCGGATCGGTCGAAGGAGCGGGAAGGAGTCCGGACAATTCCAGGTTAGTCAAAGTAAATCAATAAATCTCTTCCTACGCCGGGATCAGATCCACCTTGGTGGTGTCTGAATTCCTCAGTAAATATGGGCCATGAACCTAATCTAAATTTCTTGAATTGTAACGGTCGATCTATCAATAGCAAAATCGTGAGTTCTTCAAGACTAACGACATCGATATCTGTTATCTCACAGAAACCCATCTGAAGCCCGATGTTTCGAGTTTCAAACCACCAAACCACCGGGTTCTTCGTCTAGACCGCACTAACTATTCAGGCGGAGGAGTGGCCATTCCCGTAAGGAAATGCATTCAGTTCAAGCTGCTTCAATCCTTCAAGCTCAGCTTCATCGAAACAATCGGCATCGAAGTCACCCCCAACAGTGGCCCTCTCAACTGCATTACAGTATACTGTCCGATGTAAACCTGTGTCCGGGATTGCTCTAAAGAAACTCTTTATAACGACATCATATAGCTGACGACGTGAAGTTTCTCATCACCGGTAACATCAATGCCAAACACGGAGTGTTGGGCGATTCGCGTCGTAACAGGAACCAGGTTGTCAATATGAGGGCGCCTGGCTTCGACGCAATATTCAACATTGAGCTGAGTCATTCCATGCTACTTCGAACATCGATCCTGATCGACCATGCCGCTGAAAAAAAAATGGCTGATCAAAATGGTGTTTCCAGTAAAGTTGAAGGTAATAAAATTGCGAATCTAGAAAAATTATATACACTGTGAACAAAATATTAAATTTCTCAAAAGTACCTTCTTTTAAAAAATCTTTTTCAACATTGTTATGTGTAGCTAAAGAAAACACTCAAATAAACATTCAGAGGAAAAATGTCCAAATACTTCGTTCATATTTTTTTTGTTTTTCATTTTGCCATCACCAAATTTTGACAGATAGTAGTACATAGTAAATGTAAAATAGTAAAAAAATTATATTTTTAAAAAAGGTACTTTTTGAGACATTGATTATTTTGTGACTATTTGGAAAATTTGGCACAGAAAAAAAAATTGCTGGAGACACCATTTTGATCAAACAAGTCGTTTTTCTGATATAGGAATTTTTATCTATCAGTCACCGTTTTGAATAGGTCCTTTTGAAGCAGCAGTCGCGAGTCTGCATGAAGAACTGATATCATAAAATGACCTCTTTATCAAAAAGGAACAACTGTGAAAAGTTTCATTGAAATCGGAAATGACATGACAAGAAAATATATTTTTTTTTACTTATTTTCCATGGAATGCCTCAGCTAGAACATTAGGCGACACACTGTACCAACATCTTGCATACATTTTCAATAAATGCTTTGAGCTTGGCTATTCTCCACATTGATGAAAAATGGCCAAAGTCATTCCATTACTAAAGCCAGGTAAAGATCCTACCTCGCGCAATTGGCCTCCTCTCTGTTCTTTCTGAACTATTCGAGAAACTCATTCAATTTCATTTGCCGACTCCCACAATGACTTCCACAAGGAACAACTTGGCTTTCGCAAAAAAACACTGCACTGTCCACCAAATTGTGCATGTCACGGGCATCGTTAGGTAGAATAAATCTGTCACTAAAACAACTGCCATGGAATTGTTGCATGTCGAAATGGCGTTCGACAATGCCTGATATGATGGCCTGGTCTATAAGCTGCAGAGATTGAATTTTTCGATATTCCTGGTGAAGATTATCAAGGACTATTTAGCGGCCAGAGCATTCTAGGTCAATCAAAATCAACTCTGACACTTTCAACATTGATGCCGGTGTGCTTCAGGGAAGTATTCTTGGCCCAATTCTTTTCAGCATATTTACATCAAAAAATTCCCGATCTACATGGTGGTGGAAAAACAATCTTTGTTTGCTGATGATACTGCACTCATATACAAGGGTATCGTGATCAAAATCTCTGCGGCTCGTTTCGACTGACGATGTTATGGTTCGGTTAGGCTTCTATCGACTGGTCTAAAGAATTGGCTTATTTAGCTCTAACCTTAGATAACAAGCCTGTCTTCAGACCTCAGGTAGATAAAATATCAACAAAATGATAATCCATGTTGAACCTGAAGAATAACTCGCTATTTTCAAACAAATTTTCAGGCGAATAATTGAGCACGATCTTCCAGTATAAGAAAACCAGTGCTCAAACGCATAAAATTAAATTGCAGACAATTCAAAATAAGATCCTCAAACTTATTCTAAACTTCCCCCGCTGGACTGCCACTGTCGCAGTGCATGAATCAGCCGATATCGATACCCTTGAAGACAGGTTCCAGTTGGTTGTTCAATCTTTCCGCCAGAAAACCTCCCAATCCCTACATGAAACACTCAGAAATCTAGTTCATCATTAATTTTCCTATTCAAATTTCTAATCCAACTTTCAACAAGCATAATTGTATGTAACTATCCTCGAGCCAACCTAATAATAACACTACCAGCAGAGAACCCCCTCCTCAAAATGTAAATTTTTAAAGTGTAGTTTAAGTTAGGTTAAGTTTGTTAATCAGTGACAATGCTCACCAAAATGTATATCTGTATACATACAAAGAAACGATATTGCGATTTACGATACAGGAAAAAGATGCCAGATAGCCCTCAGGTTGTATGGAGTGGTCTGTAAGCAACCTTCGTTCAGTTATATAAAAAGAGGTTAATATTTGTTTAATTTTAGTTTATGCCAGTGTTGTAAAAAGCCGAATATTAAAAAGCTTTCACATCTATTCTCTAGTTGAAGAGCACCCAAACACGAAGTACTTACACGATGTAGGTGAAAATATTCATTTACCGACTAAACTTTTGGATCACTTTTATTATTCGGATTCATGGCAACATTTTCCGATATAATCTTTTGGTTAAATATATTTTATTGGGGAAAGCTGAATTGGCTATTACTCATCACATTATGCTCGCTCAAGGCGACACTAATTCGAAGCAGATGTACTTTCTTTTGACTATGTCTTCCGAACCGCGTTGCAATTATCCCCTGTGCAGCTTCTACAGGCGAAAAAGTCACTGTTCACCCAGTTCCCGTATTTGCAAAACTTAGCCTGCTTGATGGCACAATCCCGTTGAACTACACTGATCAGGCTTCCCGTTAGTGGACTTTCGTAATCCATGAGCATGCGGAAGCAGGTGAATTCGGGATCTTGCGGTAACTCGGCGTTTAGCGATGGGTTAACATACGAATACAACTTATGTATGTTGGCAACCCGTGCGACCGTACACTCGACCGATCGTCCTCCGGACTCACAATCGGCCTTACCGTCGCAAGCCGTGCAGGTTAAGGCATGTGCTAAGAGTAATAGCTGATATTAGTGCTAAAAAAATGCTAGAATTTCTCGAAGACTTACCTTCACACACGACGATTGCCAGTATTATTGAAAGGGAAAGAAAAGTGTTTCGCGTCATTTTACAGTCGGCGTTCGATTGATTGTGATGCACAGCCAGTAGGCGGTTTTATAGCTAATGGTTAGGTTTGTTCAGTTATCAACATGCACGTGTTTAAAAGTAAATATTACTACAGTTGTAGCACATCAATTAGAGATTTGACAGATAAGTATTCTAAGTCGATGCGAATTGCGATTTTATTTTTCTCATACGATGGTCACAACAGAAAATAAATTATAATTAAGTCCGGGAACGGATTTGAAAAATGTATTCGAAAAAATGAAGAAGTGACCTCATATTAGAATAATAAATATCAAAAATCAGGCGAAACAAAATAAAAAATAAAATAAGAGAGTAGAAACAATCTTCTTTGCGTTGGATTGTTGATGTATTTATCCACTCCACATAATCGAATTTTGAATGATATACTGCACACGTTGGAACCAAAGAGCAAGAAGCTCTTAGGAATGCATTATTATATTGTTCTTAAGGTGAAATTTACACAAGCTTTTTATGACATTGTCACAGATCGTTCCATGTTTGATCTGGCTCCAACAGACACTACTTTCAATAATGTTATTTGCTCTTTCACTGTAATGCTGCTGCTGCGAAAAAATAGGAAAAAAATCATCTAATATGCGCTCCACGGTATCAACGTAACAGCAAATCCATCATTCGGGCGCTCGCCTGCCGGCACGGTAAAGTGTCCGCTTGTTGTCTGGCTTGTTTCGAGACTTACACATTCTGCTTCTTGAGCCGGCACTGTTTTCTCCGTCGCCTCGAGAGCATACATACTCTTGTGTTTGCCGAGAGCATACGTGCAATTTAGTCGCTTTCATTCTGCACTTTCAGACAGTATTGAAGAACCGGTGTATGGCTCTTGCCTGCAAACGGTTTGCTCCTTGCGTTCTTCGGGATAAAATATGCAAATTAGCAGCTCGCCTGGCAGCACAAGACAACGCGCTCGCGAAACGGGAACGGGCCAAACATGTGCGGGAAATTTGATAAAGAGCTTCGCGCGTCTTGATTTTATGGAAATGGTGGCGCAAAAAGACAGCGGACGCGAATTTGGGTCATAGCAGAGAACCTACAGCTCCTGTCTCAGGCAACCCCCGTCGGCTAGGGGGAAGGATTGCTGCTTACCTTGTCACCATCATCAGTTGTAGTGTTGACACACTACAACCCACCGTACAACACACTACAATTATGCTAATTATCAGATCCGTCGTAAAATATGCGTAAGAGAGTACTACGCTATCTGCTTCGCTTTGCTCCTTGATTTTAGTGGTCGTCTTCAACCCGCCGTATTCGTGGAGAGATTAACGAGGTACCGTGTTGTGAATAAATAAAAACTGCATACACTTACACAGTACAGCATAGGCTCCACTAAACCGGGCGACGGTGTACGGTGAGGAATTTGAATAACGATTTATTTTAAAATGATGCTTGATGAAGCTAAAAGAGAGCAATACAGCAATCTATTAGAGATGTCATCTCGTGCGAGCACTTTATAAAATGCTGATCGGATAAGAGTAGGCCAGCAATTCTTAATTGCGTCATTTTGAATACTATAACTGCAAAATAAGTATTTCCATGATCACTCCTAATAACTAGCGAACAAGAAGTGAGGTTCGCTCAAGTGAAAAACGAATGTATCCGACGCATCGGATCAATAAGTTTTCGTGTAGCAGTAATTTTTTTTTTTTTCTTCACCTATCGTTTATTTGACACGGCACAAATACAATTTAATGTTCAACGGCGCCAATTATATCTGATGACTTAAAATCTTTAAGCAAATTTTTTATACTCGCTGCCGACTACGAGCTGAAATTAAGTCTATCTTAAAACTAGCATATATTTTTCAATTATTGTTTTGTAGTTGAATGGTCGTCTGATGATCGTCGAATGGCCATGAATATGCAGCATGTATGGATTTGTTCTGCTAGGCCACGATGTTATGAGCTGGGACAGGGGCTTGTAATCCTCGGGTCCTGGAAGTATTGTGCGGGGTTCAGTTGCTGGTTATGGTTCGTTGTTGTTGTTCGCTGTTGTTCAAGCCAAGATATCACGAAAGGCCTCGGGTTCTCAGGTCCTGGCGGATTCGTGTGGGGTTCAGTTGATGATTCCAAAATCGAGGTCTATGACGTGTTCTTGCCGTTTTGTTAAATGTGGATGGAAAGGAATGGGACTAGACTGGAGCGTGGATGGATTTCAGGAAAATGTACATAAGGGACATGTAGGATAGGTCACGGCTCGCCAAGACATCACGAACAGGAACAGCTGGTCCTCTACCCTCGGCCCGGAGGGAAGTTATTAATTTAGACCTGGCGTCACGGTGTACAGGGCATGACCAAACAACGTGCTCTATGTCGTGATAACCTTCACCACAGGCACAGATACTACTTTTCCCGAGCCCAATACGACGGAGATGCGTATCAAATCTATAGTGATTGGACATAAGTCGCGACATCACGCAAATGAAATCTCGACCTACATCCAACCCCTTGAACCACGGGCTCGTCGATACCTTGGGGATAATGGAATGTAACCACCTTCCCAGTTCCCCTCTAGTCCAAGAATTTTGCCAACTGATGATCGTATTCTGACGTACAAGTGCGAAAAACTCATTAAAAGCAATTGGTCTTTCATAAATATCACCGTTTGTTGCGCCCACCTCAGCCAAAGAGTCCGCTTTCTCATTACCCGGTATCGAGCAGTGAGAAGGGACCCACGCTAAGGTAATCTGAGTAGATTTTTCGGATAAAGCACTCAGATGTTCCCGTATTTTCCCCAGGAAATACGGAGAGTGCTTAACATCTTTCATCGATCGGAGAGCCTCGATGGAACTGAGACTGTCCGTAAAGATGAAATAATGGTCCGTGGGCATTTTTTCGATAATCCCTAGAGTGTACTGAATTGCAGCCAATTCTGCGACGTAAACAGAAGCAGGATTATCGAGCTTATGGGAGACGGTTAAATTGTTATTGAAGATACCGAAGCCAGTGGACCCATCGAGAAGTGATCCGTCAGTGAAGAACATATTGTTGCAGTTGATATTTCGATATTTATTAGAAAACATTTCGGGGATCTGCTGCACGCGTAAATGATCCGGGATTCCACGAGCTTCTTCTATCATGGATGTATCGAAAAACACAGTAGAATCAGAAGTATTTGATAAGTTGACACGATTTGGAATATTCGAAGAAGGGTTAATATTTTGGGACATGTGATTGAAATACAATGTCATAAAACGGGTTTGAGAATTAAGTTCGATTAACCTTTCAAAATTTTCAATCACGGGACGGTTCAAGACCTCACATTTGATTAGAATACGAGAAGACAGGCTCCAGAAGCGGTTTTTCAATGGTAGTACTCCAGCTAAGATCTCCAAACTCATCGTATGGGTCGACTGCATGCAACCTAAGGCGATACGCAAACAACGATATTGTATTCGCTCCAGTTTGATCAAATGTGTGTTTGCTGCGGAGCGGAAGCAGAAACACCCGTACTCAATAACAGACAATATCGTTGTTTGGTAAAGTCTTATAAGGTCTCCTGGATGGGCTCCCCACCATTGTCCGGTTATTGTACGAAGAAAATTCACTCTTTGTTGACATTTTTTCATCAGATACCTCACGTGACAACCCCAGGTGCCTTTAGAGTCGAACCAGACACCAAGATATTTGTGTACCAAAACCTGAGAAATAGTTTTACCCATTAATTGTGTTTGAAGCTGAGCAGGTTCATGCTTCCTAGAAAAAACTACTATCTCAGTCTTCTCCGGAGAGAATTCGATACCTAGCTGTAAAGCCCAAGCAGACAAATTGTCCAAGGTATCTTGCAATGGTCCTTGCAAATCGGCAGCTTTGGCTCCTGTAACAGAGATTACACTGTCGTCTGCAAGTTGTCTTATCGTGCATGAATTTGCCAGACATTCGTCGATGTCATTTACATAAAAATTGTAAAGAAGGGGGCTTAAACATGAGCCCTGGGGAAGACCCATGTAGCTAATTCGAAAAGTTGCCAAATCGCCATGCGTAAATGCATATGCTTTTCGGACAGCAAATTGTGCAATAAATTGTTCAAAATTGGAGAAAATCCTTGTCGGTGAAGTTTACCCGAAAGAATGTCAATAGAAACGGAATCAAAAGCCCCTTTAATGTCCAAGAATGCTGACGCCATTTGTTCTTTGCGAGCATACGCCAGCTGAATATCTGTTGAAAGCAACGCAAGACAATTATTCGTTCCTTTGGCACGGCGGAAGCCAAACTGAGTATCTGATAGTAGACCATTTGATCAACTTCCGGATACAGGATAGCATTGCAATCGGCCTATAAGAGTTGTGATCAGAAGCTGGTTTCCCTGGTTTTTGGATGGCGATCACCTTCACTTGCCTCCAATCCTGCGGTACAATGTTTTGGTCCAGGAACTTATTGAACAAGTTCAACAAGCGCCTCTTGGCATTGCCGGGTAAATTCTTCAACAAGTTGAATTTGATTCTATCTAACCCAGGCGCGTTATTGTTACAGGACAGGAGGGCAACTGAAAATTCTGCCATCGTAAAAGGTGATTCTATCGCGTCGTGGCCCGGAGACGCATCGCGAACAATGTTTTGCTCAGGAACAGAGTCCGGACATATTTTCCTGGCAAAATCAAATATCCACCGACTTGAAGACTCCTCGCTTTCGTTGACCGTTACGCGATTCCGCATTCTTCGGGCTGGTTCGTTCACGAACCGACGCCAATATCCGCGTTTCTTTGCTTTAGCCAAGCTTTTAAGCTTGGTATCAAGCTCCGAATACCGTAAATAGTCGCCAGGTATACCTCCCTTCTGGAAGGCCAAAAACGCCTCGAATCTTTGCGTGTAGACATCGGAGCACTCTTGGTCCCATCACGGAGTGGGAGGCCGTTCTTTAATCGTTACGCCGGGATATTTCTTCGTTTGGGCTTGCAACGCGGCGTCGAGAATCAAGCCCGCGAGGAGGTTGTATTCTTCAAGTGGTGGATGATGTTGAATCGAATCGACCGCTTTTGAAATCATTTCCTCGTATAACTTCCAATCGACATTCCGTGTGAGGTCATACGGAATGTCAACTGGTCGCATGCGAGTTGACCCGTTATTAATTGAAATAAGAATAGGCAAATGGTCGCTACCGTGAGGATCGAGGATTACCTTCCATGTGCAATCCAACCGTAGCGACGTCGAACATAAGGATAGATCAGAAGCGCTTGGGCGCGCTGGAGGTTTCGGGATACGTGTCATTTCACCGTTGTTCAAAATAGTCATGTCGAAGTCATCGCAAAGGTTATAGATTAAAGAGGAGCGGTTATCATTGTAAGGGGAACCCCAAGCCACGCCATGAGAGTTGAAGTCTCCCAAAATCAAAAGTGGCGAGGGAAGAAGTTCTATTAAATCAAAAAGCAGCCGTTGCCCAACCTGTGCTCTGGGAGGAATATATATTGAGGCAATACAAAGCTCTTTACCTTGTATTGTCATTTGACATGCGACAACTTCGATGCCTGGAATCGAGGGGAGGTTAATACGATAGAAAGAATAGCACTTTTTAATCCCTAAAAGTACTCCTCCATATGGGGTGTCTCGATCAAGGCGAATAATATTAAAATCATGGAAGTTGAGATCAATATTTGAAGTAAGCCAAGTTTCACGAAGGGAAAATGCATCGCATTTGTTTTTATTTATCAAAACTTTAAGCGAATCAATTTTTGGTAAAATACTTCTACAATTCCACTGTAAGACAGAGATAGAATCCTTCATATACGCAGTTGAATTAGGCATCGAAGGATACAATCGCTGCAAGGAGGGGCCATTGGGCAGTCAACTGCTTCAAAAATGATCTAACTGTTGGGAGGAATGCTGTAAGAAAAATTTTAATTGGATCGGGTATATTGAAATTTTCAAAAATCCAGTCCACAATGTCAGAAAATTTCACTAATCCAGAGTTTGTTTCATCAACTGGATGTGCAAAAGGAACAACTGGGGTTTTAGATGTTCCTGGCAGTGCTGGGAACTCCTTCTGGGACTTTAAATTTGCAAGCCCAGGAGGAGTTTGCTTCGGTTTTTCCGCAGCACTGTTTGGTTTGTTCGTACTTTTCATTACACTTTGGGAAATCTTAGGACCTTTACGGGGAAGTTTAGGAGAAGAAACATTTTTCCTCTTCCTAGACTCCCCAGGATTGGCATAAGATGTCCCGCTGATGAATCGTCAGAATCGGTTTCATCGGAGGGCAACAGATCAAAGGGGTTCGATGTTATGGTAGAAGTGGTCACGGTCTTCTTCAGCATCTCAGCGTAAGAACGCTTCGAACGCTCTTTGAGAGACCTCTTTATTTTATCCCTGCGCTGCATGTACACCGCACATGTCGAGAGCTCATGCTGACTCTCCCCACAGTGAATGCATTTTTCAGCATTTTTACTGCAGGAATCATCCGCATGATTCTCCCCACACTTGCCACAACGTGCCTTATTGCAGCAGTAGGCGGCGGTGTGGCCTAACTGCTTACAATTCAGGCAGTTCATGACGCGAGGCACATATAATCGCACAGGGAGACGAACCCGGTGGATCGAGACGTGGCTTGGTAGCGCTGACCCGGCGAACGTAACTCGAAACGAGTCTGACGGGGTGTATACTGTTTTGCCACCGATGATCGATGCTGACCGCAATTGCTTGCAGTCGAGCACCTTTACATCGGGACAGGTTTTGTTTTTAAAGCACCCTTTGGCACTTGCCAGTATACACTCGACGGACAGACTCGAATCGGTTATCACACCGTCGATCTCCACGTCTCGTGCGGGTATGTAAACGCGATACTCGCGTGTGAAGAGCTCAGAGCAAGCTATATCGTTGGCCTCTTTCAGGTTACTGACCACGACACGGAGTTTGTTAGGCCGGACCTTGGAAATTTCGGTCACGCCCTTGTACTCCTTCGTCAGGTCTTTAGAAATCTGCAAGAGGTTCAACTTTTTCGATTTCGGTCCTGCCTTTGGCCGAAAATAAACAGTATAGCTGCCCTGGGCTCCGTCTGGGTAAAGCCTGGGGCGAGGGGGGACTGAAGAATGAACAGGGGAGGGGGTAACAGAAGGGTCAGGGTCAGAGGGGTTCGGGGATGGTGGCGCGGGAGGCGAGGGATCTACATCCATCCCGCTAAGTCTAGCGCACTAGCGCTGACAAGAGCACGTACCTTTTTACTTCTCCCTTCCAGTAAGGTTGGTTGTCCGATCGTTCGAAGTTGCAGCCGTTACAGCCAGCAGCACCAATACAGCAGCACCAAACAGCCACCAGCAGCGAGCCAGGTGTGAGATCACTCCACACAGCGATACAACTCACTGTCAACTGATGGCTTCTTCTTTTTCCTCTTTTGTGTCTCGTCCACTGCTGTAGCACAATTCAGCCAGCAGCCAAATCGGCTTACGCACCACCTGGTAGTCACGATGCGAAACAGTTGCACAAAGGCGCGACCTTGAACCCGGATTTATTTCACTCGACCAGGCAAACAATGCCAACACTTGTTCACACGTCTTTTGTTTTATATTCTATCGGAGCGATCACCGATCACACGTCCGATACTGATGCGTGTTCGGCACAGAATGTGATTTGTCCCATATTGAAAGTACCCGCATTATAGTCCTACTGCATAGTGGTACATACTGAGAACTTAAAATCTTGCTCCAGATTAGTGTAAATCGGATAACTTTAGGCATATAGAAGTATGTCATTCAATTATTTAAACTAATGTTGTTTTTCTGTAGTACAATCTACGTTGCCGGTGATACTGCCGGTTGCTGGTTGAATTTATATGGGATGGGACAAAATATGCGAGTATTTTTGAAATGCACTATTTATTTAGTCCCATATTGTTTTATTTTCAGGTTATATAACGTAAAGCAAATTCCACCCACGATTTTTTGTTCTCAACGTTAAACTTGTGGTGCCATGAGACTGTTCTGGTCATTGGTTTTGGATGTAATAGCAGGAAATCAGAAAATTTACGGATAATATTAAATCGCCGTTTCCTCAACATGTTCACCCAACGCAAACGGGGAACATTTTATTACTTTAGAGCAATTTTTTATTACTTATTGTGTCTTATGACTGCGCATTATACACAAAGAGTAATAACCAAAAAGTAATAAAAATTATGACGGCCACACGCTTGTATGTGTTTCTGCAGGAGAACATACAGCCAAGCACCGCAATGCATGTGTTAGCAAGACTTCACTCGCTGCATTTGTATTGATGCAACGATCAGGTTCATTTTTGTCACCTTAATCCACACATAATCAGAATCTCAACCGTCAACCTCAAATGTCTAATTAGAAACACTTCTCGCTAAACATGTGAAAAGGGCCCATGTGCCATATGTAAACAAGCCACAATTTCACGTTTTTTGACGAATACAAGCTTAATCTGCCCATACAAATAAGATTTGTTGATTGAAAACAACTTCTTTTATCAACAAATCTTATTTGTAGGGATAGATTACGCTTGTATTAATCACAAAATGAGAAAATTTGGCTTGTTTACAAATGGCACATGGGCCCTTTTCACATGTTTGGCGAGACTTTCGTTTCGTCCCCCAGTGTTTACTTGAAATGGAAATATGTAATACTGTCTGACCAGAGTTGCCGAAGTTGCGAATATTGTTCTGGATGGGCACGAGTTTTGTATTTTCAAACAGGTGCAAATGAGTTTCCATGAACCAATGAGTATGTGTTTTAGATATCTTGCAGGAGAGCGAATGTTTTTGTTTTTCTCTAACGCAGTTTACAGATCGTGATGTCATTTCAAGACGCATTTCAAGTCTATGAAATCATCAACGTTTGCATACTCTATGACGGGGAAAATGCTGCTTGGCAGCTCTTGTCATTTTTTTTTCTCTACTCCGTATGCATACAACCAGCGAACTAATACACGCACACCGAATGAATTGGAGATTGAAGAAACCTGTAACATGTGCAACATATGCGACAGTGTGTGATTTTTTTTTGACTTGAAATGGAAAGGGAGCAGTTTTCGACAAAAAAAATCTTGCATGTGGTTGAAACGACCATTATTAGATAGTCGTACTCCTGTAACACGTGCTAAATATATGACAGTATGTGTTGTTACTTGACTGGGGAAGAATTTTATTGCCTTTTAAGTAAGAGGTTTGTTACCAAAAAGGCAATTTTGCGCTATTGCTTCTAAAGTAATAAGGAAAAGTTTTGCGTGTACATGCGCTAAAACAGTGAAAAAGTATCTGGAGAACATGGACATACATGTCAGGAAGCGGCAGTCCCGTCCACTGGTCTCGGAGCTGCAGGCAATGATGAAGCGACAGCGGTTGAATAAGATGGTCAAGTCGATTTTCCCGGCGAATCGCGACGTGGCAGTGATGATGGACGACGAGACCTATCTCACCCTGGATGGCAACGATTGGCAGGGCTCTTCGTATTTTACCTCCCCCACGAAGGAAGGTGAAGTTTATTTCACAGACCAAGTTCCCCAAGAAGCTGCGGCTGTGGCTGACAATCAGCGAGAAAGGGATGTCAAAGTTGCTCTTGTTTCGCTCCGGGCTGGCCGTGAACGGGGAAATTTATAATACGAAATGCCTGCCAGAAGTTGCGTCGTTCATCAAGAAATGCCATAAGCGCGAAGACACGGTGTTCTGGCCAGATTTGACGTCCACCAACTACTCGAAGCGATCGTTGGAGGAGATGGAGCGGCTGAATATCGATATGGTACCGAAGTCGGCGAATCCGCCCAATGTCCGCCAGCTACTTTTTTTTATCATTTTCAAATGCGATACTTTTCCGCTTCCGAACTTTCTGTCGCTTATTTCACACGCTGATATATCCCGATTGAACTTCGAGGTGCGAGAAAATGAAACACCATGAACTTGATTCGGCGCAACTCAGCGATGCCACGATATGGAAAGAATCAGTATGTTCTTTCTCTCTATCTTTTTACCCGCTCTTCAACCAGATAACTGATTGTATACATCTCATTGACGACAAGTGCACTGGAGAGGTTGATGGGTGGTTCTAATGTAAAGCTTTATAGTCGTTGCAGATGACAGTCCAAACTGAGTTTATGAGTAATAAGAATTGGAAAGTCATTTCATTTCGCTGGGATAGGGTTGAATATATATCAAACAGATGAAAAGGATAAGTATTTTTCATAGTAAAGCATTCATACGCTATAACAACGCAAAACAAAGTCTTGGTGCTATATTCCGATTCGGAACTCGACCTTCTGTTAATGAATACAGACATGTACTATAATAACAGCACCTAAAAAGGTTAATGAAAAAGGACAAAATTTGAGTTTTATTTAGGGTTAAATTCAAATGGTAAATAATTGCCAGTTTATTGCTTTGTGCATAATCACAATTACGCACGGCAATTCAATGGAATGAGTTATCATTCTCTTCTACAGCTTTTCCGACTTTAAACCGTTTACTTTTAGCGAACTTTTTTATTCCCCCAGCTCACCTCGTTTTGACCTGGAAGCAACCTAACTGCTGTCAAAACCCTTCTTTATTCGCTCGATTTTGACCCAGTGGCGTGCTGCCAGAAGCGCACTGTAAAATTTGTCAGCTCCAACTCACCACCACACGTGCTTAGTTCGTGAACAATTATCTGGCCTCTCTTTCTTACTTTCGTCGTAAACCGTGCTGTCGTTTCTTTATTCCTTAGTAGATTTGCCCTGACGCAGTGGAATAAAAAAATTCGCTGTTTGGTTTCGGTTATTATCCATTGCTTAAAAGCTCGCATCCAATAGCTGTCGCAGCGAAAAATGCACGTCGAGTCTGTAAGACTTCCAAACAATTACTAACAAAATTCTCGCCCAAGCGGTTGAGTGAAACGAAAAATATCAAAACCGAATATCAACACGAGTTCGTGCGTTCGTTGATATAGGCTACCTATTCTCAACGCAGAAAAAGCACGAAGGCGATACGATGCTCGAATGATTCGAATCCCGATTGCGTTTCGCTCGTATGTGAGATGGAGACAAAAATATCCTCTACAATACCAGCTGAAACTGATTCTCGTATGGTGTTTTCATGAACTTTTAGATCAAATATCGTTGATGATCTTCTTGTGCGAAGCTCTCCGGGGATTTTTCTGTGCATTGAGCGGTGAGTGAACTTTACTTTATCATGATTATTCCAACACACATGTTTTCGTCCGTGCCGGAAGCAGTGATGCCACATATACAGATTTATCTGCATTTATACAGATTTTTTGCCTATTTTACATACAGATATCTGCATATACAGATTACAGATTTTCTGGAAATAATACAGATTTATACAGATTTTTCTGGTTTTCATGGGGTCGTAAATTAAACTTCTTCATATAGTTGAAAAACATAAATTAACTCAAATGTGGTGGAGCGTGTCGGAGGTTTTATTTATGTGCATGGATGAATCACGGAAAAAATGTTAAACAAGCTATATTGCATTTTTTTTTCGAGAAGGATATGTCCAGTACATATGCAGATTTTATTTTACAGATTTTTTCAAATTTTACCAAGGTGATAAGATTTTTTGAGCTCCAAAATATAGATGAAAATGTGGCATCCCTGGCCGGAAGGCCGCACGCAAGGACGTAATATTTTTTTGCGAGGAAGCTAACATGATTACCTTCCATGGGAATTTTATCGAACTCAATTATCTGTCTTAGTTTTTTTTTTTTTCATCACCATCTGAAAAAAGTCCATTTTTTTACCGCAAACGTTACGATTGTACAAAGCTCTCACAAACGCATTAATATAACATGTATGTATCGTGTCGTGTTGCGATTTGAAAGAATACAATGTTTCCGTTCCAATGTTGGATGGAAGCAGATTGTTTGATATTGCCAATGGTAAACATGAGTATGGAGGTAGAAATTCTGCTGTGATGTCAAACAATAACCGTCTTGTATCAAGTTAATAGCGTAAATGCTGCATTTATGTTATCTGCTGCCATTCAGCACGAGAACAAGTATAAATTACAACCGGCCCTTCTCAGGGCCACCAACACATTCTTGAGGCAATATTAACTACTTCAATCACATAATTGTAGAGCATCAAAAGGTGCTATTATATTTCATAACAGTAACAACACTGATAAGTTTGTTCAATTATCATCACTTCGGATAACCATTCGTCGATGATTCTAGTTCTCTCGTTTTCTCCAGTAGAATTGCATGCCATTTTTAATAATTCTGCAGCTACTGGAAACTCCATAACCGCTACCAGATAGACGAGTGCTGTATCAACGCTCCCAGCGCGATCAACCAGAAATTGATGCTCGGCTTTTCTTTCTTCGCCACGATCAGCATTTAACATCTGTGTGGAACCGGAACAGTCGTGGAATGAAGTATACATATAACACAAAGCGCGCATTCTCAATTTTCTAGGTATATTCTGTTTATCTTGCTGGGAAAGAAGCATTTAGCGGCCAATCAGATATTTTCAATAGTACAATACAGGTCGGACTCGATTATATACAGACTCGATTATATATTGACTCGATTATATATGATTCGATTATATATAAAATTGTATATAATCGAATCATAAAAAAAATATATTTTTTTCAATTTGAAATATAACGTACCTAAAGCAGCAATGTCGTATAGAAATCGTTCAAAAATAGGGGGAGGTAAAAACGTCGCAATCACTACTAAAAATTTTAAAGATCTATACAAAGAGTGTTACCTAGATGAAAGAGGGGGTCGAAAATAGTTTTTATTTACGGTACGTAATTAATGAACGTTCCCTTCAGTCCAATATGACGTAACGCAACATTTTTTGACCCAAAACGTTGATTTTTGAGCCATAATGTTTCAAGTAAAAAAAAGCTGATCTAAAACAGAAATATCGCGAGGGAACGTTTACAAATTATGTAACGCTCAGGAAACAGGAGAGAATGTTGGGTTGGCAAAGTATTGCACCCATACAAAAAAATTTAAACAAAAAGCATGGCAAAAGGGGAAAGGAGATCAACAATAATTATTCTTGCGTTACGTTATAAATAATTATATAATTATATATAGTGAAAAAATCTCGGAGACTGTATATAATCGAGTCCGACCTGTAGTCCGAACAATCAGCTACAATTTTCCTTATTTGGACGACTGCTCAGATGATTTTCCAATCGATTGCTGCAAAAATGACAGAAATCGGTTGGAAGCTGACTGAGTTTAAATCGTTTGAAAGTGGACAATTTTCGTGACGCTCTCGATGTTTTCGGTTTTTGAAATTGGATCCCTGTGTATGTTAACGTAAGACGAATTCAACGTCGAAAAGACTAGAAACCATGATCACGAGCTCCGGGGGTAGCTCCGTAGCCGCAAGGTTACAGAGTCCGCTTTGGTAAGCGGGTGGTCGTGGGTTCGAATCTTAGTAGTTTGGCTGTCAAAGGACGTACCTTCCTTCAATCTGAATTCTACAATACCCCTGTTGACTCTCCTTCTAACAAAAATAAGTCTTTATCATAGTTAAACTGGTGTGAGTAACGTATGAAAGTTCTTTACAGGAAATTGTAATTTGGCGATATTGTTAGGATGGACAGAGGCTTGGTATAGTAAAGCAGTAAGCTTGAAACGGAAAGGTAAAATTCTCACACAAGCACGGATATGAATGTGAAGTGTATCACTTACTTCAATAGTGATACTGCCAATAATATGGAGTGTGGAGTACAGAAAACACCTGAACAATATCACAATAGATCTAATATCTGGTCGCAGTGATGAGTCCACACAGAAAAAAAATGATCACGAAATTTGGATAAAGCAGAGCCTGATACAGACCTTTTTTTTAAAAATCGTCAGGCGATAGTGACGCCGTTAATTTTCGTTTTCAATTGAAAATCATTTGTTTTTATGGTTTCCGAGATAATGAAGTTTCGTGGTTTTAACATTTTGAGACATAACAGATAAAGATACAGTCCGATTACCTAAGGTTTTGCCAGTGATTGCTATACCTATACCTAGCCAGTGATTGCTAAGAAAGGCAAAAAGGTAAGAAACTATTTTAAAATAATATTATAGGCCCTGGAAAAGCAATAATTTACAAAACTTCTCTATAGGAATGACCATCTTATAACTAATAACTTAAAATAATAGGGGAACCAAATAAGAGCGATGAGATAAATATGGAAGCGGTTACCCTATGATAAATGCATTCTAATGCCTGAACCATTTTCCATATTGATACTTGTGCAGATCCTACAATTGTTGAGTCCTAAATTTAGAAAAACTTTGACCCTTTTCGAACGAATGTTTTTTTTTTCTTGATATTTTCAGTTGTTGAGATCTGAAAGAGAATTGCCGCTGGGCAGAATGAATCGGCACGAAATCCCTCCTCCGGATCTTTGGAACCGGCGACGACGACGGTGAGTGCGCATAGCGAACGCAAAAGCCGATCCAATTTATTAGAAATCTTTCGCATCTCATTAATTCATTGCCAACCTTGCCGAAAGTGATCGCGCACACAGACTTATAAATTTTGCGAACCAGGCCCTGGAAGATCGCCCGAAAAAGGGTTCACTCGAATTGATACCGGGAAGGGTACCGGTGCACATTCCGAACGGCGCCGCACATCGCACAGCCCACTAGTAGAGTGTGTTTGCATTCCATTCCGGGAATTAAAAACGTTTGGATTAGAAAAGTTGAACAAGACAGAACAATGTTGGGTGAAAAAGAGGAGGAGAAAAAAGTGTAGCAGTCAGTTTTCGAGCTTGACCTATGGAGTGGATCCTCGGCAGTAACAACGCAGCCCAGAAGGGCAGTGATTTATAATGAATTTGCACAAGTTCTCGTTTGCGATTCGTGATGCTAATCGCCGTTGGGTCATTGTTTGGTTTTGGTTTGGGAATTCTCGATTGAAAAGTGAGATTGCTCACGCTGCGAGCAGCCACGGTGCTAATTGATTCGGACGGTTTCATTGTGCGAGGCCGCTCATATTTATGGAGTTGCGTAAATATTTTCGTTCGCCCGAATTTTTCCCGGTTCGTTCTGGTAGCAGGATTGCCGAAGGGCTCAACAAGTTTTTCGAGAGAACCATAAAATTAATGCTGTCAGCAAGTTATTCTACCTATTTATTTTTGGGCCAATTTTCAACAGCCCTTTCGGGCTAATCGATAGGTGGCGTGTTGATTATGAATGAGTTGTAGGCCTTAAAAGGGGTTTATTGACAAATTTTATTGCAGCAGTATTTTTAATTAAACATCGTTTTATTAGAGTCTATTAATAGTTCATCACTAATCCCAAAAACATTAATTGCTGGACCTGAACCTGGATAACACCCCATTTTGCGGAATAATGATGAATAAGTAGAGTAGAGTAGAGCTGAGCTCAGCAACCAAAATGTGTAATTTAATTTAATCACCGATTTATCGGTTACTAATAAAATTAGCTTGATCTCATGTTCCTAAACACAAACTAGCATCGAACGAATCCGTACAATGTTCGATAGGCGTGAACATCAAATGCTTTCTCTGGCATTAAGCCAATCTAGGAAATGCACACTATCCTAGCTGAGCCGGGATATCTATTATTCACTTGTCATTAGCCCGGTCCGGAATCATCGGCCACGGAGCTGTTTAGCGGCTAAGCAAACATCGTTGCAAACGAATCACCTCTGCAATCTATATCCTGCTGGCCGGGGCCATAGTTGGAACAAACAAACACACGGCGAATCGTAAACTGCGGTAGAATATGGCACTCAGCGGGTGTTGGATTTAGAACCTTCCTAGTTCCGATGCAAATGATGGTAACCTTTGGAACTTTCTCGATGGTGTAGAGGTGAAGCAATGTTGTTAAGAGCTAGCAGTTAAACGCTCGTGTTGTTCAGTTTTTGTGTTAGCAAAAGCCACTAAAATTAAGTAATTTATGCATTTTTGAAGTATAATTTGGCTACTTAAAACTTAGCCACCATATGAACAGTCAACTACTACAAACAGACATAACAGTTGATTATTTTCCTTTCCAACTAAACTGCAGGTGAGGCAAGGATATGATTTCGGCTTGAACACCTCCGGAAACGCGTGACTGCAACTGGCACCGAAACGACAGCAGCTGGACTATCAAATATTGATTCCACGGCGGTACAGCTACCGATTCCACAAGCAGGAATCGATCGACGGCTTCCGTTGCACGTTGAATGCACGCGGATGGACGCGGATGCAGCGGAACACAATCATTTGCATTACGATGACAACGAGCCGGACAAGCCTCACGGAAGTTGGCATCAGTCCTAGCCGATACATTCGACTGGAACAATGATGGTTTGCTGAAAACTGAGCTCCGGTCTGTCGAGCGGAACGCAGATGCCAAACGAGGCGCTCTCTGGTCTGATGGAAAATGGAAGTGTAAATTGATTTCTGTTCGGTGATATTGTTTGCACATGTCAGATCCGTGAAAAAATCGTTTGATTACGGACAGTGATGGCTGCGGTGCTACCATTGTTGTAATGAATTATGTGGTAGATTTCTGATATGAAGCATTCCCAGCTGCGATTCTTTGAAGTGGATCGGCCATGGATACTGTTTTACCATCGGTATTTTGATGGACAGCTTGTTGTCCAAAATTTCATTTGATGATGAGTTAATTAATTATTCGCGGTCGGTTTCGAAAAGGCTGTAACTGTAACGTGATAGGCAGGTAGTAGTAGTGTGGCTCGAGCGACACGTTCCGTAGTGTGTTTATGATTTATTACGCTGTGCTTCGTAGTGAGTGCCACACCCACTCAAAGTTTGTTTTTATGCAAATTACGAGAGCCGATAGAAAATGATTTTGCTTTTGATAAGCATTTGATAAGTTGCAAACATTTGTGAACATCCTCATCGACACTGTATTTACTGAAAATTACGGCGAACAATATGAAGTATTAATTTTTAGTATCATACAACATTATTGCTTGTCCCACACTCTTTATTGCTTCAGCATCAACCTAGCGATCATTGAAATGAAAGAAAATTTAAAATATGTATCAAGTTCAAGTATCACGATTGTTCATCAAAGCAGACAATGTGTGCAGCAGGGGAAGCGAAAAATAAGCGAACTGGAAATATGATACAGATTTGGAAAACTATACCGCATCCCGACGGGACTTGAACCCGCAATCTGCCTGCCTCCGGAATGGTGTTTTGACCAATTAAACTACACCCAACGCAAACGGGAAATATTTTATTACTTTTGGGCAATTTTTTATTACTTATTGTGTCTTATGACTGCGCATTATACACAAAAAGTAACAAACAAAAAGTAATAAAAATTATGACGGCCACACGCTTGTATGTGTTTCTGCAGGAAAACATACAGCCAAGCACCGCAATGCATGTGTTGGCAAGACTTCACTCGCTGCATTTGTATTGATGCAACTATCAGGTTCATTTTTGTCACCTTAATCCACACTTAATCAGAATCTCAACCGTCAACCTCAAATGTTTAATTAGAAACACTTTCGTTTCGTCCCCCAGTGTTCACTTGAAATGGAAATATGTAATACTGTCTGACCAGAGTTGCCGAAGTTGCGAATATTGTTCTGGATGGGCACGAGTTTTGTATATTCAAACAGGTCCAAATGAGTTTCCATGAACCAATGATTATGTGCTGTAAATAGCTTGCAAGAAAGCGAACGTTTTTATTTTTCTCTAACGCAGTTTACAGATCGTGATGTCAATTTAAGGCGCATTTCAAGTCTTTGAAATCATCAACGTTTGCATACTCTATGACGGGGAAAATGTTGCTTGGCAGCTCTTGTCATATTTTTTCGCTACTCCGTATGCATACAACAAGCGAACTAATACACGCCCACCGGATGAATTGGAGATTGAAAAAACTTGTAACATGTGCAACTTATGCGACGGTGTGTGATTTTTTTTGACTTGAGGTGGAAAGGGAGCATTTTTCGACAGAAAAAACGTTGCATGTGGTTGAAACGACCATTATTGGATAGTCGTACTCCTGTAACACGTGCTAAATATATGACAGTATGTGTTGTTACTTGACTGGGGAAGAATTTTGTTGCTTTTTAAGTAATGGATTTGTTACCTAAAAGGTAATTTTGCGCTATTGCTTCTATAGTAATAAGGAAAAGTTTTGCGTGTACAGGGGACGGTGGTACTGTTCCACAGTCTATATGCGTATCACATTGCACTGCCGACTTATTCCATTGCTCATCCCTAACTACACAAGCGTTATTTGTCTCCCTTAATGAACTTGAATGTTAACGGGTAAAAGCCGTTGTTGAAAATAAAATTTAGTTCGAAAAAATATCACAATTGTGTTGCTCTTTTCCAATACGTTACATATTAGTAAAATAATTTTCATTTGCAGGCATGCATGAGATGCTAGAAAGGGTTCTATTTTTAACTACGGAGCTTCTATATTTTGCATGCTAATCATGCAAGCTAAATCAATTTCATTGCACGACTTCTTCCTAACACGTAAATCTGACGAATAACCGGTAAAGCCAAGCAGTTTGAAAATACCACTAATACGGGCAAGATTATTTTTAACAGAGTGATCTCACCATTAATTAAAATTCTATTTTTTTTAAGATGAATTTTTTTAAGCTCAGAATGGCCGAAATCGCCTTCTAAAGGTCAGAAAAGGCCAAAAAAGAAAATGATCCCAAATTGAGCTCGGAATGGCCGAAATCGCCTTCTAAAGGCCAGAAAAGGCCAAAAAAGAAAATGATCCCAAATTGAGCTCTGAATGGCCGAAATCGCCTTCTAAAAGTCAGAAAAGGCCAAAAAAGAAAACGATTCCAAATTGAGCTCGGAATGGCCGAAATCGCCTTCTAAAGGCCAAAAAAGAAAATGATCCCAAATTGAGCTCGGAATGGCCGAAATCGTCTTTTAAAGGCCAGAAAAGGCCAAAAAAGAAAATGATCCCAAATTGAGCTCAGAATGGCCGAAATCGCCTTTAAAGGCCAGAAAAGGCCAAAACAGAAAATGATCCCAAATTGAGCTCAGAATGGCCGAAATCGCCTACTAAAGGTCAGAAAAGGCCAAAAAAGAAAACGATCCCAATTGAGCTCAGAATGGCCAAAATCGCCTTCTAAAGGTCAGAAAAGGCCGAAAAAGAAAATGATCCCAAATTGAGCTCAGAATGGCCGAAATCGCCTTCTAAAGGCCAGAAAAGGCCAAAACAGAAAATGATCCCAAATTGAGCTCAGAATGGCCGAAAACGCCTACTAAAGGTCAGAAAAGGCCAAAAAAGAAAACGATCCCAATTGAGCTCAGAATGGCCAAAATCGCCTTCTAAAGGTCAGAAAAGGCCAAAAAAGAAAATGATCTCAAATTGAGCTATGAATGGCCGATATCGCCTTCTAAAGGTCAGAAAAGGCCAAAAAAGAAAACGATTCCAAATTGAGCTCGGAATGGCCGAAATCGCCTTCTAAAGGCCAGAAAAGGCCAAAAAAGAAAATGATCCCAAATTGAGCTCTGAATGGCCGAAATCGCCTTCTAAAAGTCAGAAAAGGCCAAAAAAGAAAACGATTCCAAATTGAGCTCGGAATGGCCGAAATCGCCTTCTAAAGGCCAAAAAAGAAAATGATCCCAAATTGAGCTCGGAATGGCCGAAATCGTCTTTTAAAGGCCAGAAAAGGCCAAAAAAGAAAATGATCCCAAATTGAGCTCAGAATGGCCGAAATCGCCTTTAAAGGCCAGAAAAGGCCAAAACAGAAAATGATCCCAAATTGAGCTCAGAATGGCCGAAATCGCCTACTAAAGGTCAGAAAAGGCCAAAAAAGAAAACGATCCCAATTGAGCTCAGAATGGCCAAAATCGCCTTCTAAAGGTCAGAAAAGGCCGAAAAAGAAAATGATCCCAAATTGAGCTCAGAATGGCCGAAATCGCCTTCTAAAGGCCAGAAAAGGCCAAAACAGAAAATGATCCCAAATTGAGCTCAGAATGGCCGAAAACGCCTACTAAAGGTCAGAAAAGGCCAAAAAAGAAAACGATCCCAATTGAGCTCAGAATGGCCAAAATCGCCTTCTAAAGGTCAGAAAAGGCCAAAAAAGAAAATGATCTCAAATTGAGCTATGAATGGCCGATATCGCCTTCTAAAGGTCAGAAAAGGCCAAAAAAGAAAACGATTCCAAATTGAGCTCGGAATGGCCGAAATCGCCTTCTAAAGGCCAGAAAAGGCCAAAAAAGAAAATGATCCCAAATTGAGCTCGGAATGGCCGAAATCGCCTTTTAAAGGCCAGAAAAGGCCAAAAAAGAAAATGATCCCAAATTGAGCTCAGAATGGCCGAAATCGCCTTGAAAGGCCAAAGAAGAAAATGATCCCAAATTGAGCTAAGAATGACCGAAATCGCCTTCTAAATGTCAGAAAAGGCCAAAAAAAGAAAATGTATGTATGTATGTATGTATGACCTTCTAGATTCCACTGTCTGGCAGTGATAGGGTGAAAAAAGACAATGCTGTTGATTCTTGTTTCTGCGTCTGTCTTGTTTTCGGAACCTAGAAGGTGTTAGCTCTACCGACCTTCCAAAGACCCTTTGCAGAATGACTGAGTACTTGCAGCGCATTCCGAAGTCAATTTCCATTCGGTAAGCCCCGCCTCAAAATAATATTAGAATCTAATAGATTCTATTATTATTCTCAGACTTTCAATTCATTTGACATATCAATATCAAAAGAATTGACCCGTATTTAATATATATATATATATATAGGGTAACTGACTGCTTCATCATGTGATATGTATTGTGGGCAGGATTCAGTTTGCCAAGCTCTACTGCTTTTATTCCACTCAGAAACTCAATGTGTTTTAACTTACCTTTGACGTTGAAGTTTTTCTGTTCGCATGAATGAATCACTCCATTAAAAAACTCAGACATTTTTATTGTTTTTTTTTTGACAAAATTTAAACTGCCACTTTCACACATCTAGATATTTTTCCCGGCCGAAGAAAACTTTCACACAACACATCTTCGCCGCTGGCGATATTTGGTTACGATTTTCTCGTGAAATATCAGGGCTAGTATCAAAATAATAGTGACTTTAGTGACTTTTGCATTAAAATAGTGACCAATAGAGTCCATATAGTGACCAAAATATACAAAAGAGGGTTTTGAAATTCATGTTGAATCATAAATCAACCAAAAGTCTAACTAAAATCTGTATCATAATTATTCAAAATGCATCTAAACTATTATTCACTTAAAGCTTAATATTAAATCTAGAATTAGTTAAACTAAACCCTGATCTAAACCTCAACCTAAGTTCTTGAATTTATCATATTTACTTACACTACAGTATAACTAAAATTAATTAAATGAATCACCCTAAAGATACGATACGATTATATCGAAACACATCCCAGAAAACACGAAGCCACGAAGCAGATCAAGCTCCAACTGACTGCTATCATACGGTCTCGATCCCAAATGTACACTGCTGCGCTTGAGTTCCTCATACTCAAACGGCCTACGGTTAACCTACCAACTGTCCCCATTGATATATCCTCGTGTAAGATCCCCAACCTTACAATGGCAGATCCTCGCTTCGGAAATGTGTTGACCAAAAGGAACTGTAAGAGTGGCTTTTTCACACTTAAATTTAGAAGCTCCGTACTATTTGTGTCTTTTCTTAATTTTTCCAATAAGATAAAAGTAGGAAAGTATGCCAGAAAATTGATAGATGAAATTAGGCAGCTTACTGGAGAAGGATGACAGTTTAAACCATGACATGACTGACGAGAATTGGTAAATTACCCTGTGTATATATATATATATATATATATATATATATATATATATATATATATATATATATATATATGTTTTCTTTTTTGAAATGGAAGTGAAAAGTGTAAAAATATCTTTGAGTAAATAGAAATTTAATTAGATGAATAAATAACGACGGGCGTTTTACGTCCTTCGATTAAGGTATTAAGATTGTATACATACACACTTGCATAAAATTATATTTATTCTAATTTCTTTTTATATCTATATACACATCAATTTTTGTCTGTATATTTAATCTGTTTTATTTTAATTTTTTTTTATTCGGCCATCTTGGTATAAATCTCATGTCATGTTTATTATTCGATTTCTGAGCTGGATTCTTCTTCACTTCCTATAGTATTGTAAATTTCTTCCACTTTTTTCTTAAATTCTGTTTTATTTTTCGCTAGTTCGTGCCATTCTGTTTCTGATATTTCCATTAGTTTGTTTTTGTCTTCCCTAATCGTGTCATTCCATGTTTTCGCGGGTCGTCCTCTCTTTTTTCCCGTAAATTCCAATCTTTCAGCTGATTTTAATGGGTGTCCTTGTTCTCTTCTTTGTATGTGTGCCCAGTATTTCAGCCTCATTACTCTTGCTCTATTCACTGCTGTTCTACCATTTAATAATTTTGAAACCCTTATTCTACCTTTTGGCCTATCCCTAGCTAATTTTAATAATTCCCTAATAATTTGCAATTCGTATCTAGCAACCGATGTTCTATTCTTTTTAACCCATGCCGCTGATTTGAGGCCGTAGGTTATTGCCGGTGATATAACAGTCTTGTATATTAATTTTGCTATATACCAGCTTGGTTTAAATTTTTTCATAAACTCTAAAACTACCCTTGTGGTGTTGAGAGCTTGTCTACATCTAATTCTTGTTGTATTTGGTCTATCCAATGTCTCCGTAAAATATGTTCCAAGGTACCTTAATGTTTGTATGACTTCATATTTATCGTTATCTATTTCAATAATGTCAGGAATATTTCTGTCTGAATTAGGCTCCCTTATTAATATTTTACTTTTAACTGTATTTAATTCTAATCCTACTTTACTTAATTCTGCTTTTAATAATATAATTATTTTTTCAAGTTCAACTACATTTTTAGTTATCAGTAATAAATCATCTGCATAGGCTAGGATAATTGGGAGACCTTTGTCATGCAATTCTAAGATATTTAATGTTCCTATCTTTTCTTTAATCTGTTTTAATATTTTTTGAATAATCAAAGTGAATATATACGGGGACATTGGACAGCCTTGTTTTATTCCTCTAGATTTTATTGTTTGATTGCTTTCTATGCCTTCCCATAAAATACTTGTACGCTCAAAATTTATCGCTTGTCTAACTCTATTGATAATATGTTGCGGTACATTCAATTCTTGTAATATATGTTCTATAGATTCTAATTTGACATTATCGAATGCTTTGTTTATGTCTAATGAGCCTACTATTAATGTTTGACCACTATTCCAATAAGCTTCTAAATATCTTCTAGCATAGTACATCTGATCGTCCGTAGACCTATTATTAACGAATGCTGCTTGGTGGTATCCAGGGTTTCCTGCGTACTCTCTAAGTCTTCCTACTAGCCATGTTGCATATATTTTGTAACCAAGGTTACATAGTGTTATTCTCCTGAAGTCAGATGTTTTTTCTGTCTTTTTCTTTTTCGGTATCGGTATCTGTAAAGTTTCTCTCCAAAGTTCTGGTATTACATTCGTTTCCCATACCCTCTTCATTATTTGCCACATTTCATCTATTGTTTGTTCATTAGCATATTTTAAATATTCATTTCTTAGTCCATCTTTTCCTGCCGCTTTTCCATTAGCCAAATTTCTTATTATATTTAGTATTTCATTTTTCGTTGGATGTGAAGTTAGTTTTTCTTTATCTGCTGGTATTATCATCGGATTTCCTGTTGATTTTTCCATCACGTTCATCCATTTTGACATTGGTATTATAGGGTTTTTTGATTTTCTCGTCTGTTTAAATTTTTTCAAATATTGATATGTTCTTTTTATTCGTTCTCCTATTTCGAAATCGTTCAATCCGTTGAAAAGCTTTATGATTTCGGTTTCGTTATGATCGTTTATTCTCTTTTTAAGTTCTTGTTTTTTAATTTCCATTTCTTTTCTAAACAACTGGGTATCTATTCCTTTTTCTATTGCTCGTCTAATTTAAGCTTTTGCTTTCATTAGTGATTCTAGAAAAGGCCAAAAAAAGAAAATGATCCCAAATTGAGCTCAGAATGGCCGAAATCGCCTTTAAAGGCCAGAAAAGGCCAAAAAAGAAAATGATCCCAAATTGAGCTCAGAATGGCCGAAATCGCCTTCTAAAGGCCAGAAAAGGCCAAAAAAGGAAATGATCCCAAATTGAGCTCAGAATGGCCGAAATCGCCTTGAAAGGCCAAAAAAGAAAATGATTCCAAATTGAGCTCAGAATGGCCGAAATCGCCTTCTAAATGTAAGAAAAGGCCAAAAAAGAAAATGATCCCAAATTGAGCTCAGAATGGCCGAAATCGCTTTTAAAGGCCAGAAAAGGCCAAAAAAGAAAATGATCCCAAATTGAGCTCAGAATGGCCGAAATCGCCTTCTAAATGTCAGAATAGGCCAGAAAAGAAAATAATCCCAAATTGAGCTCAGAATGGCCGAAATCACCTTCTAAAGGTCAGAAAAGGCCAAAAAAGAAAACGATCCCACATTGAGTTCGGAATGGCCGGAATCGCCTTCATAAGGCCAGAAAAGGTCAAAAAAGAAAATGATCCCAAATTGAGCTCAGAATGGCCGAAATCACCTTTAAAGGCCAGAAAAGGCCAAAAAAGAAATTGATCCCAAATGGAGCTCAGAATGGCCGAAATCGCCTTCTAAAGGCCAGAAAAGGCCAAAAAAGAAAATGATCCCAAATTGAGCTCAGAATGGCCGAAATCGCCTTGAAAGGCAAAAAAAATGATCCCAAATTGAGCTCAGAATGGCCGAAATCGCCTTCTAAATGTCAGAAAAGGCCAAAAAAGAAAATGATCCCAAATTGAGCTCAGAATGGCCGAAATCGCCTTGAAAGGCCAAAAAAGAAAATGAACCCAAATTGAGCTCAGAATGGCCGAAATCGCCTTCTAAATGTCAGAAAAGGCCAAAAAAAATGACCCCAAATTGAGCTCAGAATGGCCGAAATCGCCTTTAAAGGCCAGAAAAGGCCAAAAAAGAAAACGATCCCAAATTGAGCTCAGAATGGCCGAAATCGCCTTCTAAAGGCCAAAAAAGAAAATGATCCCAAATTGAGCTCAGAATGGCCGAAATCGCCTTGAAAGGCCAAAAAAGAAAATGATCCTAAATTGAGCTCAGAATGGCCGAAATCGCCTTCTAAATGTCAGAAAAGGCCAAAAAAGAAAATGATCCCAAATTGAGCTCAGAATGCCGAAATCGCCTTCTAGAGGTCAGAAAAGGCCAAAAAAGAAAATGATCCCAAATTGAGCTCAGAATGGCCGAAATCGCCTTCTAGAGGTCAGAAAAGGCCAAAAAAAAATGATCCCAAATTGAGCTCGGATTGGCCGAAATCGTCTTTTAAAGGCCAGAAAAGGCCAAAAAAGAAAATGATCCCAAATTAAGCTCAGAATGGCCGAAATCGCCTTCTAGAGGTCAGAAAAGGCCAAAAAAGAAAATGATCCCAAATTAAGCTCAGAAACGAGCTCAGAATGGCCGAAATCGCCTTCTAAATGTCAGAAAAGGCCAAAAAAAAAATGATCCCAAATTGAGCTCAGAATTGCCGAAATCGCCTTCTAAAGGTCATTAAAGGCCAAAAAAGAAAATGATCCCAAATTGAGCTCAGAATGGCCGAAATCGCCTTCTAGAGGTCAGAAAAAGCCAAAAAAGAAAATGAGCTCAAATTGAGCTCAGAATGGCCGCAATCGCCTTCTAAAGGTCAGAAAAGGCCAAAAAAGAAAATGATCCCAAATTGAGCTCAGAATGGCCGAAATCGCCTTCTAAAGGTCAGAAAAGGCCAAAAAAGAAAATGATCCCAAATTGAGCTCAGAATGGCCGAAATCGCCTTCTAAAGGTCAGAAAAGGCTAGAAAAGAAAACGATCCCATATTAAGCTCAGAATGGCCGAAATCGCCTTCTAATGGCCAGAAAAGGCCAAAAAAGAAAATGATCCCAAATTGAGCTCAGAATGGCCGAAGTCGCCTTCTAGAGGTCAGAAAAGGCCAAAAAAGAAAATGATCCCAAATTGAGCTCGGATTGGCCGAAATCGTCTTCTAGAGGTCAGAAAAGGCCAAAAAAGAAAATGATCCCAAATTGAGCTCTGAATGGCCAAAATCGCCTTCTAAAGGTCAGAAAAGGCCAAAAAAGAAAACGATCCCAAATTGAGCTCGGATTGGCCGAAATCGTCTTTTAAAGGCCAGAAAAGGCCAAAAAAGAAAATGATCCCAAATTGAGCTCGGATTGGCCGAAATCGTCTTTTAAAGGCCAGAAAAGGCCGAAAAAGAAAATGATCCCAAATTGAGCTCAGAATGGCCGAAATCGCCTTCTAGAGGTCAGAAAAGGCCAAAAAAAATGACCCCAAATTGAGCTCAGAATGGCCGAAATCGCCTTCTAAAAGTCAGAAAAGGCCAAAAAAGAAAACGATTCCAAATTGAGCTCAGAATGGCCGAAATCGTCTTATAAAGGCCAGAAAAGGCCAAAAAAGAAAATGATCCCAAATTGAGCTCAGAATGGCCGAAATCGCCTTCTAAATGTCAGAAAAGGCCAAAAAAAATGACCCCAAATTGAGCTCAGAATGGCCGAAATCGCCTTCTAAAAGTCAGAAAAGGCCAAAAAAGAAAACGATTCCAAATTGAGCTCAGAATGGCCGAAATCGTCTTATAAAGGCCAGAAAAGGCCAAAAAAGAAAATGATCCCAAATTGAGCTCAGAATGGCCGAAATCGCCTTCTAAAGGTCAGAAAAAGCCAAAAAAGAAAATGATCCCAAATTGAGCTCAGAATGGCCGAAATCGCCTTCTAGAGGTCAGAAAAGGCCAAAAAAGAAAATGATCCCAAATTGAGCTCAGAATGGCCGAAATCGCCCTCTAGAGGTCAGAAAAGGCCAAAAAAGAAAATGATCCCAAATTGAGCTCGGATTGGCCGAAATCGTCTTTTAAAGGCCAGAAAAGGCCAAAAAAGAAAATGATCCCAAATTGAGCTCGGATTGGCCGAAATTGTCTTTTAAAGGCCAGAAAAGGCCGAAAAAGAAAATGATCCCAAATTGAGCTCAGAATGGCCGAAATCGCCTTCTAGAGGTCAGAAAAGGCCAAAAAAGAAAATGATCCCAAATTGAGCTCAGAATGGCCGAAATCGCCTTCTAGAGGTCAGAAAATGCCAAAAAAGAAAATGATCCCAAATTGAGCTCGGATTGGCCGAAATCGTCTTTTAAAGGCCAGAAAAGGCCAAAAAAGAAAATGATCCCAAATTGAGCTCAGAATGGCCGAAATCGCCTTCTAGAGGTCAGAAAAGGCCAAAAAAGAAAATGATCCCAAATTGAGCTCGGATTGGCCGAAATCGTCTTTTAAAGGCCAGAAAAGGCCAAAAAAGAAAATGATCCCAAATTGAGCTCAGAATGGCCGAAATCGCCTTCTAGAGGTCAGAAAAGGCCAAAGAAGAAAATGATCCCAAATTGAGCTCAGAATGGCCGAAATCGCCTTCTAGAGGTCAGAAAAGGCCAAAAAAGAAAATGATCCCAAATTGAGCTCAGAATGGCCGAAATCGCCTTCTAGAGGTCAGAAAAGGCCAAAAAAAAAATGATCCCAAATTGAGCTCGGATTGGCCGAAATCGTCTTTTAAAGGCCAGAAAAGACCAAAAAAGAAAATGATCCCAAATTGAGCTCAGAATGGCCGAAATCGCCTTCTAGAGGTCAGAAAAGGCCAAAAAAGAAAATGATCCCAAATTGAGCTCGGATTGGCCGAAATCGTCTTTTAAAGGCCAGAAAAGGCCAAAAAAGAAAATGATCCCAAATTGAGCTCGGATTGGCCGAAATCGCCTTCTAGAGGTCAGAAAAGGCCGAAAAAGAAAATGATCCCAAATTGAGCTCAGAATGGCCGAAATCGCCTTCTAAAGGTCAGAAAAAGCCAAAAAAGAAAATGATCCCAAATTGAGCTCAGAATGGCCGAAATCGCCTTCTAGAGGTCAGAAAAGACCAAAAAAAAAAATGATCCCAAATTGAGCTCGGATTGGCCGAAATCGTCTTTTAAAGGCCAGAAAAGGCCAAAAAAGAAAATGATCCCAAATTGAGCTCAGAGTGGCCGAAATCGCCTTCTAGAGGTCAGAAAAGGCCAAAAAAGAAAATGATCCCAAATTGAGCTCAGAATGGCCGAAATCGCCTTCTAGAGGTCAGAAAAGGCCAAAAAAGAAAATGATCCCAAATTGAGCTCGGATTGGCCGAAATCGTCTTTTAAAGGCCAGAAAAGGCCAAAAAAGAAAATGATCCCAAATTGAGCTCAGAATGGCCGAAATCGCCTTCTAGAGGTCAGAAAAGGCCAAAAAAGAAAATGATCCCAAATTGAGCTCAGAATGGCCGAAATCGCCTTCTAGAGGTCAGAAAAGGCCAAAAAAGAAAATGATCCCAAATTGAGCTCAGAATGGCCGAAATCGCCTTCTAGAGGTCAGAAAAGGCCAAAAAAGAAAATGATCCCAAATTGAGCTCAGAATGGCCGAAATCGCCTTCTAGAGGTCAGAAAAGGCCAAAAAAGAAAATGATCCCAAATTGAGCTCGGATTGGCCGAAATCGTCTTTTAAAGGCCAGAAAAGGCCAAAAAAGGAAATGATCCCAAATTGAGCTCAGAATGCCGAAATCGCCTTCTAGAGGTCAGAAAAGGCCAAAAAAGAAAATGATCCCAAATTGAGCTCAGAATGGCCGAAATCGCCTTCTAGAGGTCAGAAAAGGCCAAAAAAAAAATGATCCCAAATTGAGCTCGGATTGGCCGAAATCGTCTTTTAAAGGCCAGAAAAGGCCAAAAAAGAAAATGATCCCAAATTGAGCTCAGAATGGCCGAAATCGCCTTCTAGAGGTCAGAAAAGGCCAAAAAAGAAAATGATCCCAAATTAAGCTCAGAATGGCCGAAATCGCCTTCTAGAGGTCAGAAAAGGCCAAAAAAGAAAATGATCCCAAATTAAGCTCAGAATGGCCGAAATCGCCTTCTAGAGGTCAGAAAAGGCCAAAAAAGAAAATGATCCCAAATTGAGCTCAGAATGGCCGAAATCGCCTTCTAGAGGTCAGAAAAGGCCAAAAAAAAATGATCCCAAATTGAGCTCGGATTGGCCGAAATCGTCTTTTAAAGGCCAGAAAAGGCCAAAAAAGAAAATGATCCCAAATTGAGCTCAGAATGGCCGAAATCGCCTTCTAGAGGTCAGAAAAGGCCAAAAAAGAAAATGATCCCAAATTGAGCTCGGATTGGCCGAAATCGTCTTTTAAAGGCCAGAAAAGGCCAAAAAAGAAAATGATCCCAAATTAAGCTCAGAATGGCCGAAATCGCCCTCTAGAGGTCAGAAAAGGCCAAAAAAGAAAATGATCCCAAATTGAGCTCGGATTGGCCGAAATCGTCTTTTAAAGGCCAGAAAAGGCCAAAAAAGAAAATGATCCCAAATTGAGCTCGGATTGGCCGAAATCGTCTTTAAAGGCCAAAAAAGAAAATGATCCCAAATTGAGCTCAGAATGGCCGAAATCGCCTTCTAGAGGTCAGAAAAGGCCAAAAAAGAAAACGATCCCAAATTGAGCTCAGAATGGCCGAAATCGCCTTCTAAATGTCAGAAAAGGCCAAAAAAAAATGATCCCAAATTGAGCTCAGAATGGCCGAAATCGCCTTCTAAAGGTCATAAAAGGCCAAAAAAGAAAATGATCCCAAATTGAGCTCAGAATGGCCGAAATCGCCTTCTAGAGGTCAGAAAAGGCCAAAAAAGAAAATGATCCCAAATTGAGCTCAGAATGGCCGAAATCGCCTTCTAGAGGTCAGAAAAGGCCAAAAAAGAAAATGATCCCAAATTGAGCTCAGAATGGCCGAAATCGCCTTCTAGAGGTCAGAAAAGGCCAAAAAAGAAAATGATCCCAAATTGAGCTCGGATTGGCCGAAATCGTCTTTTAAAGGCCAGAAAAGGCCAAAAAAGAAAATGATCCCAAATTGAGCTCAGAATGGCCGAAATCGCCTTCTAGAGGTCAGAAAAGGCCAAAAAAGAAAATGATCCCCAAATTGAGCTCGGATTGGCCGAAATCGTCTTTTAAAGGCCAGAAAAGGCCAAAAAAGAAAATGATCCCAAATTGAGCTCAGAATGGCCGAAATCGTCTTATAAAGGCCAGAAAAGGCCAAAAAAGAAAATGATCCCAAATTGAGCTCAGAATGGCCGAAATCGCCTTCTAAAGGTCAGAAAAAGCCAAAAAAGAAAATGATCCCAAATTGAGCTCAGAATGGCCGAAATCGCCTTCTAGAGGTCAGAAAAGGCCAAAAAAGAAAATGATCCCAAATTGAGCTCGGATTGGCCGAAATCGTCTTTTAAAGACCAGAAAAGGCCAAAAAAGAAAATGATCCCAAATTGAGCTCGGATTGGCCGAAATCGTCTTTTAAAGGCCAGAAAAAGCCAAAAAAGAAAATGATCCCAAATTGAGCTCAGAATGGCCGAAATCGCCTTCTAGAGGTCAGAAAAGGCCAAAAAAAAAAGATCCCAAATTGAGCTCGGATTGGCCGAAATCGTCTTTTAAATGCCAGAAAAGGCCAAAAAAGAAAATGATCCCAAATTGAGCTCAGAGTGGCCGAAATCGCCTTCTAGAGGTCAGAAAAGGCCAAAAAAGAAAATGATCCCAAATTGAGCTCAGAATGGCCGAAATCGCCTTCTAGAGGTCAGAAAAGGCCAAAAAAGAAAATGATCCCCAAATTGAGCTCGGATTGGCCGAAATCGTCTTTTAAAGGCCAGAAAAGGCCGAAAAAGAAAATGATCCCAAATTGAGCTCAGAATGGCCGAAATCGCCTTCTAGAGGTCAGAAAAGGCCAAAAAAGAAAATGATCCCAAATTGAGCTCAGAATGGCCGAAATCGCCTTCTAGAGGTCAGAAAATGCCAAAAAAGAAAATGATCCCAAATTGAGCTCGGATTGGCCGAAATCGCCTTCTAGAGGTCAGAAAAGGCCAAAAAAGAAAATGATCCCAAATTGAGCTCAGAATGGCCGAAATCGCCTTCTAGAGGTCAGAAAATGCCAAAAAAGAAAATGATCCCAAATTGAGCTCGGATTGGCCGAAATCGTCTTTTAAAGGCCAGAAAAGGCCAAAAAAGAAAATGATCCCAAATTGAGCTCAGAATGGCCGAAATCGCCTTCTAGAGGTCAGAAAAGGCCAAAAAAGAAAATGATCCCAAATTGAGCTCGGATTGGCCGAAATCGTCTTTTAAAGGCCAGAAAAGGCCAAAAAAGAAAATGATCCCAAATTGAGCTCAGAATGGCCGAAATCGCCTTCTAGAGGTCAGAAAAGGCCAAAGAAGAAAATGATCCCAAATTGAGCTCGGATTGGCCGAAATCGTCTTTTAAAGGCCAGAAAAGGCCAAAAAAGAAAATGATCCCAAATTGAGCTCAGAATGGCCGAAATCGCCTTCTAGAGGTCAGAAAAGGCCAAAAAAGAAAATGATCCCCAAATTGAGCTCGGATTGGCCGAAATCGTCTTTTAAAGGCCAGAAAAGGCCAAAAAAGAAAATGATCCCAAATTGAGCTCAGAATGGTCGAAATCGCCTTCTAAAGGTCAGAAAAGGCCAAAAAAAAAAATGATCCCAAATTGAGCTCGGATTGGCCGAAATCGCCTTCTAAAGGCCAGAAAAAGCCAAAAAAGAAAATGATCCCAAATTGAGCTCAGAATGGCCGAAATCGCCTTCTAAAGGTCAGAAAAGGCCAGAAAAGAAAACGATCCCACATTAAGCTCAGAATGGCCGAAATCGGCTTTTAAAGGCCAGAAAAGGCCAAAAAAGAAAATGATCCCAAATTGAGCTCAGAATGGCCGAAATCGCCTTCTAGAGGTCAGAAAAGGCCAAAAAAGAAAATGATCCCAAATTGAGCTCGGATTGGCCGAAATCGCCTTCTAGAGGTCAGAAAAGGCCAAAAAAGAAACCGATCCCAAATTGAGCTCGGATTGGCCGAAATCGTCTTTTAAAGGCCAGAAAAGGCCAAAAAAGAAAATGATCCCAAATTGAGCTCAGAATGGCCGAAATCGCCTTCTAGAGGTCAGAAAAGGCCAAAAAAGAAAATGATCCCAAATTGAGCTCGGATTGGCCGAAATCGTCTTTTAAAGGCCAGAAAAGGCCAAAAAAGAAAATGATCCCAAATTGAGCTCAGAATGGCCGAAATCGCCTTCTAGAGGTCAGAAAAGGCCAAAAAAGAAAATGATCCCAAATTGAGCTCAGAATGGCCGAAATCGCCTTCTAGAGGTCAGAAAAGGCCAAAGAAGAAAATGATCCCAAATTGAGCTCGGATTGGCCGAAATCGTCTTTTAAAGGCCAGAAAAGGCCAAAAAAGAAAATGATCCCAAATTGAGCTCAGAATGGCCGAAATCGCCTTCTAGAGGTCAGAAAAGGCCAAAAAAGAAAATGATCCCCAAATTGAGCTCGGATTGGCCGAAATCGTCTTTTAAAGGCCAGAAAAGGCCAAAAAAGAAAATGATCCCAAATTGAGCTCAGAATGGTCGAAATCGCCTTCTAAAGGTCAGAAAAGGCCAAAAAAAAAAATGATCCCAAATTGAGCTCGGATTGGCCGAAATCGCCTTCTAAAGGCCAGAAAAAGCCAAAAAAGAAAATGATCCCAAATTGAGCTCAGAATGGCCGAAATCGCCTTCTAAAGGTCAGAAAAGGCCAGAAAAGAAAACGATCCCACATTAAGCTCAGAATGGCCGAAATCGGCTTTTAAAGGCCAGAAAAGGCCAAAAAAGAAAATGATCCCAAATTGAGCTCAGAATGGCCGAAATCGCCTTCTAGAGGTCAGAAAAGGCCAAAAAAGAAAATGATCCCAAATTGAGCTCGGATTGGCCGAAATCGCCTTCTAGAGGTCAGAAAAGGCCAAAAAAGAAACCGATCCCAAATTGAGCTCGGATTGGCCGAAATCGTCTTTTAAAGGCCAGAAAAGGCCAAAAAAGAAAATGATCCCAAATTGATCTCGGATTGGCCGAAATCGTCTTTTAAAGGCCAGAAAAGGCCAAAAAAGAAAATGATCCCAAATTGAGCTCAGAATGGCCGAAATCGCCTTCTAGAGGTCAGAAAAGGCCAAAAAAGAAAATGATCCCAAATTGAGCTCGGATTGGCCGAAATCGTCTTTTAAAGGCCAGAAAAGGCCAAAAAAGAAAATGATCCCAAATTGAGCTCAGAATGGCCGAAATCGCCTTCTAGAGGTCAGAAAAGGCCAAAAAAGAAAATGATCCCAAATTGAGCTCAGAATGGCCGAAATCGCCTTCTAGAGGTCAGAAAAGGCCAAAGAAGAAAATGATCCCAAATTGAGCTCGGATTGGCCGAAATCGTCTTTTAAAGGTCAGAAAAGGCCAAAAAAGAAAATGATCCCAAATTGAGCTCAGAATGGCCGAAATCGGCTTTTAAAGGCCAGAAAAGGCCAAAAAAGAAAATGATCCCAAATTGAGCTCAGAATGGCCGAAATCGCCTTCTTAAGGTCAGAAAAGGCCAAAAAAGAAAATGATCCCAAATTCAGCTCTGAATGGCCGAAATCGCCTTCTAAAGGCCAGAAAAGGTCAAAAAAGAAAATGAGAATGGCCGAAATTGCCTTCTAGAGGTCAGAAAAGGCCAAAAAAGAAAACGATCCCAAATTTAGCTCGGAATGGCCAAAATCGCCTTCTAAAGGCCAGAAAAGGCCAAAAAAGAAAATGATCCCAAATTGAGCTTAGAATGGCCAATATCGCCTTCTAAAGGCCAGAAAAGGCCAAAAAAGAAAATGATCCCAAATTGAGCTCAGAATGGCCGAAATCGCCTTCTAAAGGTCAGAAAAGGCCAAAAAAGAAAATGATCCCAAATTCAGCTCTGAATGGCCGAAATCGCCTTCTAAAGGTCAGAAAAGGCCAAAAAAGAAAATGATCCCAAATTGAGCTCAGAATGGCCGAAATCGCTTTCTAAAGGTCAGAAAAGGCCAGAAAAGAAAACGATCCCATATTAAGCTCAGAATGGCCGAAATCGGCTTTTAAAGGTCAGAAAAGGCCAAAAAAGAAAATGATCCCAAATTGAGCTCAGAATGGCCGAAATCGCCTTCTAAAGGTCAGAAAAGGCCAAAAAAGAAAATGATCCCAAATTGAGCTCGGAATGGCCGAAATCGCCTTCTAAAGGTCAGAAAAGGCCAAAAAAGAAAATGATCTCAAATTGAGCTCGGAATGGCCGAAATCGCCTTCTAAAGGTCAGAAAAGGACAAAAAAGAAAATGATCTCAAATTGAGCTCTGAATGGCCGAAATCGCCTTCTAAAGGTCAGAAAAGGCCAAAAAAGAAAATGATCCCAAATTCAGCTCTGAATGGCCGAAATCGCCTTCTAAAGGTCAGAAAAGGCCAAAAAAGAAAATGATCCCAAATTGAGCTCAGAATGGCCGAAATCGCTTTCTAAAGGTCAGAAAAGGCCAGAAAAGAAAACGATCCCATATTAAGCTCAGAATGGCCGAAATCGGCTTTTAAAGGTCAGAAAAGGCCAAAAAAGAAAATGATCCCAAATTGAGCTCAGAATGGCCGAAATCGCCTTCTAAAGGTCAGAAAAGGCCAAAAAAGAAAATGATCCCAAATTCAGCTCTGAATGGCCGAAATCGCCTTCTAAAGGTCAGAAAAGGCCAAAAAAGAAAATGATCCCAAATTGAGCTCAGAATGGCCGAAATCGCTTTCTAAAGGTCAGAAAAGGCCAGAAAAGAAAACGATCCCATATTAAGCTCAGAATGGCCGAAATCGGCTTTTAAAGGTCAGAAAAGGCCAAAAAAGAAAATGATCCCAAATTGAGCTCAGAATGGCCGAAATCGCCTTCTAAAGGTCAGAAAAGGCCAAAAAAGAAAATGATCCCAAATTGAGCTCGGAATGGCCGAAATCGCCTTCTAAAAGTCAGAAAAGGCCAACAAAGAAAATGATCTCAAATTGAGCTCGGAATGGCCGAAATCGCCTTCTAAAGGTCAGAAAAGGACAAAAAAGAAAATGATCTCAAATTGAGCTCTGAATGGCCGAAATCGCCTTCTAAAGGTCAGAAAAGGCCAAAAAAGAAAATGATCCCAAATTCAGCTCTGAATGGCCGAAATCGCCTTCTAAAGGTCAGAAAAGGCCAAAAAAGAAAATGATCCCAAATTGAGCTCAGAATGGCCGAAATCGCCTTCTAAAGGTCAGAAAAGGCCAAAAAAGAAAATGATCCCAAATTGAGCTCAGAATGGCCGAAATCGCCTTCTAAAGGTCAGAAAAGGCCAAAAAAGAAAATGATCCCAAATTCAGCTCTGAATGGCCGAAATCGCCTTCTAAAGGTCAGAAAAGGCCAAAAAAGAAAATGATCCCAAATTGAGCTCAGAATGGCCGAAATCGCTTTCTAAAGGTCAGAAAAGGCCAGAAAAGAAAACGATCCCATATTAAGCTCAGAATGGCCGAAATCGGCTTTTAAAGGTCAGAAAAGGCCAAAAAAGAAAATGATCCCAAATTGAGCTCAGAATGGCCGAAATCGCCTTCTAAAGGTCAGAAAAGGCCAAAAAAGAAAATGATCCCAAATTTAGCTCGGAATGGCCAAAATCGCCTTCTAAAGGCCAGAAAAGGCCAAAAAAGAAAATGATCCCAAATTGAGCTTAGAATGGCCAATATCGCCTTCTAAAGGCCAGAAAAGGCCAAAAAAGAAAATGATCCCAAATTGAGCTCAGAATGGCCGAAATCGCCTTCTAAAGGTCAGAAAAGGCCAAAAAAGAAAATGATCCCAAATTCAGCTCTGAATGGCCGAAATCGCCTTCTAAAGGTCAGAAAAGGCCAAAAAAGAAAATGATCCCAAATTGAGCTCAGAATGGCCGAAATCGCCTTCTAAAGGTCAGAAAAGGCCAAAAAAGAAAATGATCCCAAATTCAGCTCTGAATGGCCGAAATCGCCTTCTAAAGGCCAGAAAAGGCCAAAAAAGAAAATGATCCCAAATTGAGCTCAGAATGGCCGAAATCGCTTTCTAAAGGTCAGAAAAGGCCAGAAAAGAAAACGATCCCATATTAAGCTCAGAATGGCCGAAATCGGCTTTTAAAGGTCAGAAAAGGCCAAAAAAGAAAATGATCCCAAATTGAGCTCAGAATGGCCGAAATCGCCTTCTAAAGGTCAGAAAAGGCCAAAAAAGAAAATGATCCCAAATTTAGCTCGGAATGGCCAAAATCGCCTTCTAAAGGCCAGAAAAGGCCAAAAAAGAAAATGATCCCAAATTGAGCTTAGAATGGCCAATATCGCCTTCTAAAGGCCAGAAAAGGCCAAAAAAGAAAATGATCCCAAATTGAGCTCAGAATGGCCGAAATCGCCTTCTAAAGGTCAGAAAAGGCCAAAAAAGAAAATGATCCCAAATTCAGCTCTGAATGGCCGAAATCGCCTTCTAAAGGTCAGAAAAGGCCAAAAAAGAAAATGATCCCAAATTGAGCTCAGAATGGCTGAAATCGCTTTCTAAAGGTCAGAAAAGGCCAGAAAAGAAAACGATCCCATATTAAGCTCAGAATGGCCGAAATCGGCTTTTAAAGGTCAGAAAAGGCCAAAAAAGAAAATGATCCCAAATTGAGCTCAGAATGGCCGAAATCGCCTTCTAAAGGTCAGAAAAGGCCAAAAAAGAAAATGATCCCAAATTGAGCTCGGAATGGCCGAAATCGCCTTCTAAAGGTCAGAAAAGGCCAAAAAAGAAAATGATCTCAAATTGAGCTCGGAATGGCCGAAATCGCCTTCTAAAGGTCAGAAAAGGCCAAAAAAGAAAATGATCTCAAATTGAGCTCTGAATGGCCGAAATCGCCTTCTAAAGGTCAGAAAAGGCCAAAAAGAAAATGATCCCAAATTGAGCTCAGAATGGCCGAAATCGCCTTCTAAAGGTCAGAAAAGGCCAAAAAAGAAAATGATCCCAAATTGAGCTCTGAATGGCCGAAATCGTCTTCTAAAGGTCAGAAAAAGCCAAAAAAGAAAATGATCCCAAATTCAGCTCAGAGTGGCCGAAATCGCCTTCTAGAGGTCAGAAAAGGCCAAAAAAGAAAATGATCCCAAATTGAGCTCGGATTGGCCGAAATCGCCTTCTAAAGGCCAAAAAAGGCCAAAATAGAAAATGATCCCAAATTAAGCTCAGAATGGCCGAAATCGCCTTCTAAAGGCCAGAAAAGGCCAAAATAGAAAATGATCCCAAATTGAGCTCAGAATGGCCGAAATCGCCTTCTAAAGGCCAGAAAAGGCCAAAAAAGAAAATGATCCCAAATTGAGCTCAGAATGGCCAAAATCGCCTTCTAAAGGCCAGAAAAGGCCAAAAAAGAAAATGATCCAAAATTGAGCTCAGAATGGCTGAAATCGCCTTCTAAAGGCCAGAAAAGGTCAAAAAAGAAAATGATCCCAAATTGAGCTCAGAATGGCCAAAATCGCCTTCTAAAGGCCAGAAAAGGCCAAAAAAGAAAACGATCCCATATTAAGCTCAGAATGGCCGAAATCGGCTTTTAAAGGTCAGAAAAGGCCAAAAAAGAAAATGATCCCAAATTGAGCTCAGAATGGCCGAAATCGCCTTTTAAAGGTCAGAAAAGGCCAAAAAAGAAAATGATCCCAAATTCAGCTCTGAATGGCCGAAATCGCCTTCTAAAGGTCAGAAAAGGCCAAAAAAGAAAATGATCCCAAATTGAGCTCTGAATGGCCGAAATCGCCTTCTAAAGGTCAGAAAAGGCCAGAAAAGAAAACGATCCCAAATTGAGCTCAGAATGGCCGAAATCGCCTTCTAAAGGCCAGAAAAAGCCAAAAAAGAAAATGATCCCAAATTGAGCTCAGAATGGCCGAAATCGCCTTCTAAAGGTCAGAAAAGGCCAAAAAAGAAAATGATCCCAAATTGAGCTCTGAATGGCCGAAATCGTCTTCTAAAGGTCAGAAAAAGCCAAAAAAAGAAAATGATCCCAAATTCAGCTCAGAATGGCCGAAATCGCCTTCTAAAGGTCAGAAAAGGCCAAAAAAGAAACCGATCCCAAATTGAGCTCGGAATGGCCGAAATCGCCTTCTAAAGGTCAGAAAAGGCCAAAAAAGAAAATGATCCCAAATTGAGCTCAGAATGGCCGAAATCGCTTTCTATAGGTCAGAAAAGGCCAGAAAAGAAAACGATCCCATATTAAGCTCAGAATGGCCAAAATCGCCTTCTAAAGGCCAGAAAAGGCCAAAAAAGAAAATGATCCCAAATTGATCTTAGAATGGCCAATATCGCCTTCTAAAGGCCAGAAAAGGCCAAAAAAGAAAATGATCCCAAATTAAGCTCAGAATGGCCGAAATCGCCTTCTAAAGGCCAAAAAAGGCCAAAAAAGAAAATGATCCCAAATTAAGCTCAGAATGGCCGAAATCGCCTTCTAAAGGCCAGAAAAGGCCAAAATAGAAAATGATCCCAAATTGAGCTCAGAATGGCCGAAATCGCCTTCTAAAGGCCAGAAAAGGCCAAAAAAGAAAATGATCCAAAATTGAGCTCAGAATGGCCAAATCGCCTTCTAAAGGCCAGAAAAGGCCAAAAAAGAAAATGATCCAAAATTGAGCTCAGAATGGCTGAAATCGCCTTCTAAAGGCCAGAAAAGGTCAAAAAAGAAAATGATCCCAAATTGAGCTCAGAATGGCCAAAATCGCCTTCTAAAGGCCAGAAAAGGCCAAAAAAGAAAATGATCCCAAATTGAGCTTAGAATGGCCAATATCGCCTTCTAAAGGCCAGAAAAGGCCAAAAAAGAAAATGATCCCAAATTAAGCTCAGAATGGCCGAAATCGCCTTCTAAAGGCCAGAAAAGGCCAAAAAAGAAAATGATCCAAAATTAAGCTCAGAATGGCCGAAATCGCCTTCTAAAGGCCAGAAAAGGCCAAAAAAGAAAATGATCCCAAATTAAGCTCAGAATGGCCGAAATCGCCTTCTAAAGGCCAAAAAAGGCCAAAATAGAAAATGATCCCAAATTAAGCTCAGAATGGCCGAAATCGCCTTCTAAAGGCCAGAAAAGGCCAAAATAGAAAATGATCCCAAATTGAGCTCAGAATGGCCGAAATCGCCTTCTAAAGGCCAGAAAAGGCCAAAAAAGAAAATGATCCAAAATTGAGCTCAGAATGGCCAAAATCGCCTTCTAAAGGCCAGAAAAGGCCAAAAAAGAAAATGATCCAAAATTGAGCTCAGAATGGCTGAAATCGCCTTCTAAAGGCCAGAAAAGGTCAAAAAAGAAAATGATCCCAAATTGAGCTCAGAATGGCCAAAATCGCCTTCTAAAGGCCAGAAAAGGCCAAAAAAGAAAATGATCCCAAATTGAGCTTAGAATGGCCAATATCGCCTTCTAAAGGCCAGAAAAGGCCAAAAAAGAAAATGATCCCAAATTAAGCTCAGAATGGCCGAAATCGCCTTCTAAAGGCCAGAAAAGGCCAAAATAGAAAATGATCCCAAATTGAGCTCTGAATGACCGAAATCGCCTTCTAAAGGCCAGAAAAGGCCAAAAAAGAAAATGATCCCAAATTGAGCTCTGAATGACCGAAATCGCCTTCTAAAGGCCAGAAAAGGTCAAAAAAGAAAATGATCCCAAATTGAGCTCAGAATGGTCAAAATCGCCTTCTAAAGGCCAGAAAAGGCCAAAAAAGAAAATGATCCCAAATTGAGCTTAGAATGGCCAATATCGCCTTCTAAAGGCCAGAAAAGGCCAAAAAAGAAAATGATCCCAAATTAAGCTCAGAATGGCCGAAATCGCCTTCTAAAGGCCAGAAAAGGCCAAAAAAGAAAATGATCCCAAATTGATCTTAGAATGGCCAATATCGCCTTCTAAAGGCCAGAAAAGGCCAAAAGAGAAAATGATCCCAAATTAAGCTCAGAATGGCCAAAATCGCCTTCTAAAGGCCAGAAAAGGCCAAAAAAGAAAATGATCCCAAATTGAGCTTAGAATGGCCAATATCGCCTTCTAAAGGCCAGAAAAGGCCAAAATAGAAAATGATCCCAAATTGAGCTCAGAATGGCCGAAATCGCCTTCTAAAGGCCAGAAAAGGCCAAAAAAGAAAATGATCCCAAATTGAGCTCAGAATGGCCGAAATCGCCTTCTAAAGGTCAGAAAAGGCCAAAAAAGAAAACGATCCCAAATTGAGCTCGGAATGGCCGAAATCGCCTTCTAAAGGCCAGAAAAGGCCAAAAAAGAAAATGATCCCAAATTGAGCTCGGAATGGTCGAAATCGCCTTCTAAAGGCCAGAAAAGGCCAAAATAGAAAATTATCCGAAATTGAGCTCAGAATGGCCGAAATCGCCTTCTAATGGTCAGAAAAGGCCAAAAAAGAAAATAATCCCAAATTGAGCTCTGAATGGCCGAAATCGCCTTCTAAAGGTCAGAAAAGGCCAAAAAAGAAAATGATCCCAAATTGAGCTCTGAATGGCCGAAATCGCCTTCTAAAGGTCAGAAAAGGCCAAAAAAGAAAACGATCCCAAATTGAGCTCGGAATGGCCGAAATCGCCTTCTAAAGGCCACAAAAGGCCAAAAAAGAAAATGATCCCAAATTGAGCTCTGAATGGCCGAAATCGTCTTTTAAAGGCCAGAAAAGGCCAAAAAAGAAAATGATCCCAAATTGAGCTCTGAAGGGCCGAAATCGCCTTCTAAAGGTCAGAAAAGGCCAAAAAAGAAAACGATCCCAAATTGAGCTCGGAATGGCCGAAATCGCCTTCTAAAGGCCACAAAAGGCCAAAAAAGAAAATGATCCCAAATTGAGCTCAGAATGGCCGAAATCGCCTTCTAAAGGTCAGAAAAGGCCAAAAAAGAAAATGATCCCAAATTAAGCTCAGAATGGCCGAAATCGCCTTCTAAAGGTCAGAAAAGGCCAAAAAAGAAAATGATCCCTAATTGAGCTCGGAATGGCCGAAATCGCCTTCTAAAGGTCAGAAAAGGCCAACAAAGAAAATGATCCCAAATTGAGCTCAGAATGGCCGAAATCGCCTTCTCAAGGCCTGAAAAGGCCAAAAAAGAAAATGATCCCAAATTGAGCTCGGAATGGCCGAGATCGTCTTCTAAAGGCCAGAAAAGGCCAAACAAGAAAATGATCCCAAATTGAGCTCAGAATGGCCGAAATCGTCTTTTAAAGGCCAGAAAAGGCCAATAAAGAAAATGATCCTAAATTAAGCTCAGAATGGCCAAAATCGCCTTCTAAAGGCCAGAAAAGGCCAAAATAGAAAATGATCCCAAATTAAGCTCAGAATGGCCAAAATCGCCTTCTTAAGGCCTTGAAAGGGCCAAAATAGAAAATGATCCCAAATTAAGCTCAGAATGGCCGAAATCGCCCTTAAAGGTCAGAAAAGGCCAAAAAAGAAAAAGATCCCAAATTGAGCTCGGAATGGCCGAAATCGTCTTCTAAAGGCCAGAAAAGGCCAAACAAGAAAATGATCCCAAATTGAGCTCAGAATGGCCGAAATCGTCTTTTAAAGGCCAGAATAGGCCAAATAAGAAAATGATCCCAAATTGAGCTCAGAATGGCCGAAATCGCCCTTAAAGGTCAGAAAAGGCCAAAAAAGAAAAAGATCCCAAATTGAGCTCGGAATGGCCGAAATCGCCTTCTAAAGGCCAGAAAAGGTCAAAAAAGAAAATGAGAATGGCTGAAATTGCCTTCTAGAGGTCAGAAAAGGCCAAAAAAGAAAATGATCCCAAATTGAGCTCAGATTGGCCGAAATCGCCCTCTAAAGGTCAGAAAAGGCCAAAAAAGAAAATGATCCCTAATTGAGCTCAGAATGGCCAAAATCGCCTTCTAAAGGTCAGAAAAGGCCAAAAAAGAAAATGATCCCAAATTGAGCTCAGAATGGCCGAAATCGCCTTCTAAAGGCCACAAAAGGCCAAAAAAGAAAATGATCCCGAATTGAGCTCAGATTGGCCGAAATCGCCCTCTAAAGGTCAGAAAAGGCCAAAAAAGAAAATGATCCCTAATTGAGCTCAGAATGGCCAAAATCGCCTTCTAAAGGTCAGAAAAGGCCAAAAAAGAAAATGATCCCAAATTGAGCTCAGAATGGCCGAAATCGCCTTCTAAAGGTGAGAAAAGGCCACAAAAGAAAACGATCTCAAATTGAGCTCGGAATGGCCGAAATCGCCTTCTAAAGGTCAGAAAAGGCCAAAAAAGAAAATGATCCCAAATTGAGCTCAGATTGGCCGAAATCGCCTTCTAAAGGTCAGAAAAGGCCAAAAAAGAAAATGATCCCTAATTGAGCTCAGAATGGCCAAAATCGCCTTCTAAAGGTCAGAAAAGGCCAAAAAAGAAAACGATCCCAAATTAAGCTCAGAATGGCCGAAATCGCCTTCTAAAGGCCAGAAAAGGCCAAAAAAGAAAATGATCCAAAATTAAGCTCAGAATGGCCGAAATCGCCTTCTAAAGGCCAGAAAAGGCCAAAAAAGAAAATGATCCCAAATTAAGCTCAGAATGGCCGAAATCGCCTTCTAAAGGCCAAAAAAGGCCAAAATAGAAAATGATCCCAAATTAAGCTCAGAATGGCCGAAATCGCCTTCTAAAGGCCAGAAAAGGCCAAAATAGAAAATGATCCCAAATTGAGCTCAGAATGGCCGAAATCGCCTTCTAAAGGCCAGAAAAGGCCAAAATAGAAAATGATCCCAAATTGAGCTCAGAATGGCCAAAATCGCCTTCTAAAGGCCAGAAAAGGCCAAAAAAGAAAATGATCCAAAATTGAGCTCAGAATGGCTGAAATCGCCTTCTAAAGGCCAGAAAAGGTCAAAAAAGAAAATGATCCCAAATTGAGCTCAGAATGGCCAAAATCGCCTTCTAAAGGCCAGAAAAGGCCAAAAAAGAAAATGATCCCAAATTGAGCTTAGAATGGCCAATATCGCCTTCTAAAGGCCAGAAAAGGCCAAAAAAGAAAATGATCCCAAATTAAGCTCAGAATGGCCGAAATCGCCTTCTAAAGGCCAGAAAAGGCCAAAATAGAAAATGATCCCAAATTGAGCTCTGAATGACCGAAATCGCCTTCTAAAGGCCAGAAAAGGCCAAAAAAGAAAATGATCCCAAATTGAGCTCTGAATGACCGAAATCGCCTTCTAAAGGCCAGAAAAGGTCAAAAAAGAAAATGATCCCAAATTGAGCTCAGAATGGTCAAAATCGCCTTCTAAAGGCCAGAAAAGGCCAAAAAAGAAAATGATCCCAAATTGAGCTTAGAATGGCCAATATCGCCTTCTAAAGGCCAGAAAAGGCCAAAAAAGAAAATGATCCCAAATTAAGCTCAGAATGGCCGAAATCGCCTTCTAAAGGCCAGAAAAGGCCAAAAAAGAAAATGATCCCAAATTGATCTTAGAATGGCCAATATCGCCTTCTAAAGGCCAGAAAAGGCCAAAAAAGAAAATGATCCCAAATTAAGCTCAGAATGGCCAAAATCGCCTTCTAAAGGCCAGAAAAGGCCAAAAAAGAAAATGATCCCAAATTGAGCTTAGAATGGCCAATATCGCCTTCTAAAGGCCAGAAAAGGCCAAAATAGAAAATGATCCCAAATTGAGCTCAGAATGGCCGAAATCGCCTTCTAAAGGCCAGAAAAGGCCAAAAAAGAAAATGATCCCAAATTGAGCTCAGAATGGCCGAAATCGCCTTCTAAAGGTCAGAAAAGGCCAAAAAAGAAAATGATCCCAAATTGAGCTCTGAATTGCCGAAATCGCCTTCTAAAGGTCAGAAAAGGCCAAAAAAGAAAACGATCCCAAATTGAGCTCGGAATGGCCGAAATCGCCTTCTAAAGGCCAGAAAAGGCCAAAAAAGAAAATGATCCCAAATTGAGCTCGGAATGGTCGAAATCGCCTTCTAAAGGCCAGAAAAGGCCAAAATAGAAAATTATCCGAAATTGAGCTCAGAATGGCCGAAATCGCCTTCTAATGGTCAGAAAAGGCCAAAAAAGAAAATAATCCCAAATTGAGCTCTGAATGGCCGAAATCGCCTTCTAAAGGTCAGAAAAGGCCAAAAAAGAAAATGATCCCAAATTGAGCTCTGAATGGCCGAAATCGCCTTCTAAAGGTCAGAAAAGGCCAAAAAAGAAAACGATCCCAAATTGAGCTCGGAATGGCCGAAATCGCCTTCTAAAGGCCACAAAAGGCCAAAAAAGAAAATGATCCCAAATTGAGCTCTGAATGGCCGAAATCGTCTTTTAAAGGCCAGAAAAGGCCAAAAAAGAAAATGATCCCAAATTGAGCTCTGAAGGGCCGAAATCGCCTTCTAAAGGTCAGAAAAGGCCAAAAAAGAAAACGATCCCAAATTGAGCTCGGAATGGCCGAAATCGCCTTCTAAAGGCCACAAAAGGCCAAAAAAGAAAATGATCCCAAATTGAGCTCAGAATGGCCGAAATCGCCTTCTAAAGGTCAGAAAAGGCCAAAAAAGAAAATGATCCCAAATTAAGCTCAGAATGGCCGAAATCGCCTTCTAAAGGTCAGAAAAGGCCAAAAAAGAAAATGATCCCTAATTGAGCTCGGAATGGCCGAAATCGCCTTCTAAAGGTCAGAAAAGGCCAACAAAGAAAATGATCCCAAATTGAGCTCAGAATGGCCGAAATCGCCTTCTCAAGGCCTGAAAAGGCCAAAAAAGAAAATGATCCCAAATTGAGCTCGGAATGGCCGAGATCGTCTTCTAAAGGCCAGAAAAGGCCAAACAAGAAAATGATCCCAAATTGAGCTCAGAATGGCCGAAATCGTCTTTTAAAGGCCAGAAAAGGCCAATAAAGAAAATGATCCTAAATTAAGCTCAGAATGGCCAAAATCGCCTTCTAAAGGCCAGAAAAGGCCAAAATAGAAAATGATCCCAAATTAAGCTCAGAATGGCCAAAATCGCCTTCTTAAGGCCTTGAAAGGGCCAAAATAGAAAATGATCCCAAATTAAGCTCAGAATGGCCGAAATCGCCCTTAAAGGTCAGAAAAGGCCAAAAAAAAAAAAGATCCCAAATTGAGCTCGGAATGGCCGAAATCGTCTTCTAAAGGCCAGAAAAGGCCAAACAAGAAAATGATCCCAAATTGAGCTCAGAATGGCCGAAATCGTCTTTTAAAGGTCAGAAAAGGCCAAAAAAGAAAAAGATCCCAAATTGAGCTCGGAATGGCCGAAATCGCCTTCTAAAGGCCAGAAAAGGTCAAAAAAGAAAATGAGAATGGCTGAAATTGCCTTCTAGAGGTCAGAAAAGGCCAAAAAAGAAAATGATCCCAAATTGAGCTCAGATTGGCCGAAATCGCCCTCTAAAGGTCAGAAAAGGCCAAAAAAGAAAATGATCCCAAATTGAGCTCAGAATGGCCGAAATCGCCTTCTAAAGGCCACAAAAGGCCAAAAAAGAAAATGATCCCGAATTGAGCTCAGATTGGCCGAAATCGCCCTCTAAAGGTCAGAAAAGGCCAAAAAAGAAAATGATCCCTAATTGAGCTCAGAATGGCCAAAATCGCCTTCTAAAGGTCAGAAAAGGCCAAAAAAGAAAATGATCCCAAATTGAGCTCAGAATGGCCGAAATCGCCTTCTAAAGGTGAGAAAAGGCCACAAAAGAAAACGATCTCAAATTGAGCTCGGAATGGCCGAAATCGCCTTCTAAAGGTCAGAAAAGGCCAAAAAAGAAAATGATCCCGAATTGAGCTCAGATTGGCCGAAATCGCCTTCTAAAGGTCAGAAAAGGCCAAAAAAGAAAATGATCCCTAATTGAGCTCAGAATGGCCAAAATCGCCTTCTAAAGGTCAGAAAAGGCCAAAAAAGAAAACGATCCCAAATTTAGCTCGGAATGGCCGAAATCGCCTTCTAAAGGCCACAAAAGGCCAAAAAAGAAAATGATTCCAAATTGAGCTCTGAATGGCCGAAATCGTCTTTAAAGGCCAGAATAGGCCAAATAAGAAAATGATCTCAAATTGAGCTCAGAATGGCCGAAATCGCTCTTAAAGGTCAGAAAAGGCCAAAAAAGAAAAAGATCCCAAATAAAGCTCGGAATGGCCGAAATCGCCTTCTAAAGGCCAGAAAAGGTCAAAAAAGAAAATGAGAATGGCCGAAATTGCCTTCTAGAGGTCAGAAAAGGCCAAAAAAGAAAATGATCCCAAATTGAGCTCAGAATGGCCGAAATCGCCTTCTAAAGGTCAGAAAAGGCCAAAAAAGAAAATGATCCCTAATTGAGCTCGGAATGGCCGAAATCGCCTTCTAGAGGTCAGAAAAGGCCAAAAAAGAAAATGATCCCAAATTGAGCTCAGAATGGCCGAAATCGCCTTCTAAAGGTCAGAAAAGGCCAACAAAGAAAATGATCCCAAATTGAGTTCAGAATGGCCGAAATCGCCTTCTAAAGGCTTGAAAAGGCCAAAAAAGAAAATGATCCCAAATTGAGCTCGGAATGGCCGAAATCGTCTTCTAAAGGCCAGAAAAGGCCAAAAAAGAAAATGATCCCAAATTGAGCTCAGAATGGCCGAAATCGTCTTTTAAAGGCCAGAATAGGCCAAATAAGAAAATGATCTCAAATTGAGCTCAGAATGGCCGAAATCGCTCTTAAAGGTCAGAAAAGGCCAAAAAAGAAAAAGATCCCAAATAAAGCTCGGAATGGCCGAAATCGCCTTCTAAAGGCCAGAAAAGGTCAAAAAAGAAAATGAGAATGGCCGAAATTGCCTTCTAGAGGTCAGAAAAGGCCAAAAAAGAAAATGATCCCAAATTGAGCTCAGAATGGCCGAAATCGCCTTCTAAAGGTCAGAAAAGGCCAAAAAAGAAAATGATCCCTAATTGAGCTCGGAATGGCCGAAATCGCCTTCTAGAGGTCAGAAAAGGCCAAAAAAGAAAATGATCCCAAATTGAGTTCAGAATGGCCGAAATCGCCTTCTAAAGGCTTGAAAAGGCCAAAAAAGAAAATGATCCCAAATTGAGCTCGGAATGGCCGAAATCGTCTTCTAAAGGCCAGAAAAGGCCAAAAAAGAAAATGATCCCAAATTGAGCTCAGAATGGCCGAAATCGTCTTTTAAAGGCCAGAATAGGCCAAATAAGAAAATGATCTCAAATTGAGCTCAGAATGGCCGAAATCGCTCTTAAAGGTCAGAAAAGGCCAAAAAAGAAAAAGATCCCAAATTAAGCTCGGAATGGCCGAAATCGCCTTCTAAAGGCCAGAAAAGGTCAAAAAAGAAAATGAGAATGGCCGAAATTGCCTTCTAGAGGTCAGAAAAGGCCAAAAAAGAAAATGATCCCAAATTGAGCTCAGAATGGCCGAAATCGCCTTCTAAAGGTCAGAAAAGGCCAAAAAAGAAAATGATCCCTAATTGAGCTCAGAATGGCCGAAATCGCCTTCTAAAGGTCAGAAAAGGCCAACAAAGAAAATGATCCCAAATTGAGTTCAGAATGGCCGAAATCGCCTTCTAAAGGCTTGAAAAGGCCAAAAAAGAAAATGATCCCAAATTGAGCTCGGAATGGCCGAAATCGTCTTCTAAAGGCCAGAAAAGGCCAAAAAAGAAAATGATCCCAAATTGAGCTCAGAATGGCCGAAATCGTCTTTTAAAGGCCAGAATAGGCCAAATAAGAAAATGATCTCAAATTGAGCTCAGAATGGCCGAAATCGCTCTTAAAGGTCAGAAAAGGCCAAAAAAGAAAAAGATCCCAAATTAAGCTCGGAATGGCCGAAATCGCCTTCTAAAGGCCAGAAAAGGTCAAAAAAGAAAATGAGAATGGCCGAAATTGCCTTCTAGAGGTCAGAAAAGGCCAAAAAAGAAAATGATCCCTAATTGAGCTCAGAATGGCCAAAATCGCCTTCTAAAGGTCAGAAAAGGCCAAAAAAGAAAATGATCCCAAATTGAGCTCAGATTGGCCGAAATCGCCTTCTAAAGGTGAGAAAAGGCCAAAAAAGAAAACGATCTCAAATTGAGCTCGGAATGGCCGAAATCGCCTTCTAAAGGTCAGAAAAGGCCAAAAAAGAAAATGAGAATGGCCGATATTGCCTTCTAGAGGTCAGAAAAGGCCAAAAAAGAAAATGATCCCAAATTGAGCTCAGATTGGCCGAAATCGCCCTCTAAAGGCCAGAAAAGGCCAAAAAAGAAAACGATCCCAAATTGAGCTCGGAATGGCCGAAATCGCCTTCTAAAGGTCAGAAAAGGCCAAAACAGAAAATTTGCAGCTTTCTTCTTCCCTGAGTTTTAGGTTTTCTATACAATTTCATGGTTATCACGACACTCTCACTCACGAGGTAATTCGATTTGAAAGTTTTCATTGCATTGTTCACTCGGACTGGGAAATGATAATGAATTGTGGATTGAAGCCGATAAATAACACCAGTCGACAAAATGGAAGATTAAAGCTATTCAATTGTTTCTATAAATTCTGGTCTATCAGTCGAACTCTAACCGTGATGGCCGTGCGCTCAGAAGTGTGCGCGTTTAAATAACAGTTCAAGGACATCGGGCGGCACTTTTGGACGCCAGATACGCCCGTTTCGGAATCTACAACAACTTTGCAGGGCATCGAATGAAAGCCCGAAGTTCCAGACGGCCGACGGCCTAGAAGAAGCTCTAAAAGATGCTGAAGAGGTAGACCGCGCCTCACCGGGAGGTCAAACACTGGAAAGGTACTCAACGAACCTGAGCATGCAGGAAGCGGCAGTCTCATCCACTGGCATCGAAGCTGCAGGTAATGACGCAGAGGCAACGACTGAAAAAAATGGTCGAGTCAATTTTCCCAGCAAATCGTGATGTGGCGGTTGTGTTAGACGACGATGGCAACGACTGGCAGGGCACTTCGTATTTTAGCAAGTTACCCAAAAAGGCTCTGCTGTGGCTGACAATCAGCGATAAGGAGATGTCAAAGCCGCTTTTCTTTCGCTTCGGACTTGAACGGGAAAAAATGCCGGAAGTTGCGTGCCATAAGGGCGAAGACGCGGTGTTCTGGCTAGATCTGGTGTAGCCTTACTACTCGAAGCGGTCGTTGGAGGAGATGAAGCGGCTGAATATCGATGTGGTACCCAAGTCAGCGAGCCCGCCCAGTTTCCCTCAGCTGCTTCTATCGAGAATTTTTGGGCAAATCTGAAGCGTAAAGTCCACTACAACAATTTTGATGCAAAAACTGAGGAGGAATTGGTCGGTGTGCAGCCAAACATAACCAAGCGACAAAAACATTATAACGAGTAATCGGCGTTCAAAGTTCAACCACTCCGTATGTTGTATGCAAGCTGCTACAGAGAATTCAGGTTATATCATTATGAACTGTTCAAATGATTCTGTTTTTTCATAAAGATTGATTATCAAATTTCACATCCACTTGCGCTTGGTTCGGTCTGGTCGCACGCCAACTCAACTACCCGCATGTTTTCGTCCATCATGACGAATGTTCCGGTTACCTGCTGAAAAAAAGCCGCTCGCAAGGGCGTAGATTTTTTTTGCAAATAAGCTTGTGTTGTGGGCGCTCCGGACTCCCGCCGAGAACTTGTGATATTTTCCAATGCGAAACACAAAGATCCCGTACGATTGATTATAGGTTTACATAAAAACTCAATGCTAGCCCTAGAGTGTATTCCGCGAGAGACAATTTCCCTTTGCGAAACCACTATCTATCTCTGTTATCCTAATGGCCTCTCCTCAGCCTTTCTCTATTTTATTACACTACTTGTGCGGTTAGTCCCACTTAATTATGCGATCCAGAGCGTCTCTGGCATTCGCTCCGCCACTCTTGTCTTGTTCATAAACAAACCCGGTAACTCATCCTCGCGCCTGCGGCGACGAGTAACACGGCACAACAAGTATGGACTTTATTTTAATAGCACTTACGGGTGACTTTTTGCAGTTTTCATCACCCAAGCCAAGAGAGTTTTTAGGTAAAAATTGGTAAACTTGGCTGGTGCCAAGTGCACATACAGAAATAAAATGGACCCCCAAGTGTGGTCCTTAGCCTCTTATCTTAGACCTCCACGCAATTCCGTCTGGGATACGAGTAACCAAGAGAAAATCAGATAACAAACCTCGGTGGGAGCTTAGTCGTATTCTAACAGGAAAGGAGAGCACGGACTAATTTCTTTTGAGTTTCCAAGCGTATGTCCTCCATGTTAGTAGCGGCTCAAAATGGCGGCAGTACTACAGGTAAGGGACGGCCGATTACCGCCCTCGTGCCAACGTGGGACTTTAAACAGTGTTGTGCACGATGGCCCTCCGTAAAACACTTGGATTGGAATAATCGTTCTTATTTTTAGGGAAATCCAAACAATTTCCTTAATTTCGTTCTTCGATTGAAATTTTTTACGCTTTGATATTTTTTTCAAATGTTTCAAGCTGTTAGGTGAAGCTTTATCTGGTAAAAAAGCGACCTTACTTGGTGTATAGAATGCGACTATTCGTGTACAGATTTGGAAGCCCTTTACGTACTTTGGTGAAAGACATACTTCACGATTTAATGTCACATGCCACCTTGAATAGCTTCATTCGAAACTTTATATTGCATTTTATATGGCTTAGAGGAAAGTTGTAAATATTTAACGATTTTATGCGACATTATATGACACATTAAATTGCTTCACATACAATTTTTACTGCGTCGCATAAGTTTTGAATCTTGAACGAAATGCACAGATTTAATTTTGTGTGTCAAGTAAATTCAAGTGACTTATCATTACCATCCTTCTGGAATCAGAGCGAAGAGCGGAGCCAACTTCTACAGAACAGTTTCACTTTTGTTCTGGTAAAATCAATATTTTCGAACCAGTTCGGTTCGAACCAACGGCTTAGGTTACACAGTGGGAATCTGTGTGATCAGCAAACGGATGTGACGACGGAAACCGCGGCGTCTCGGGTTATCGCGTCGTGCGATAAATTACGAACCAGAGACGCACTCACAAGTGGTGTGTGAAATTGGAATTGAAATATCCGATGCGATGGAGGTGTAAAGCTGCGGTTTAGCATACGCATGGGTTCCCGGGATTGCTAACTCGGTTGAACGTGGAAACTGCGGTATCGAGTGCCGCGGTAGCAGTGCCCTGATTAGATGTCAATTTTGATTGAAGCTTAGCGAGAATACGGCAAATTTCACAGGATGAAAATGATACAAACTTGAAAGCGGATCCGTTTCTTTCTAAAAATGGAGGTTGAGTTTAAAATTGAAGAATCAATAAGCTTATTCTGTGAGTCTATGTTTTTTTTATCATGAACAGAAATTTGCAAATTCTACTCAGTCTGTTGTCGATCCTTCTTTGCATCAATAGACTCAACCGTAAAGATCATTATGGTCTAATGCGTTTAATGAACTGCATGCACGGCAGAGGAAAATTAGTGATTTGAACTAATTTCAATCTTTGAAATTAAATGCTGCAAATTAATGCAATCAATTCCAGTTGAAATCTACCTGTTCTTCAACCGAACTGATTCACACGTAATCAATCAATTGTTAGCATTATCTAGAACATTGAACACACACCGCACCGCACCCGCTATTCGCATCCTGTGGCAATTCTAATCAGGGAACTAATTATCAATTCCACTCAATTGCCGCTATAAATTTCCCACCGCACAATTGCTCTGTTCGTGTGAGGTACGACGATCATACGTGTCCGTTGCGGGGGCTATCTGGCCAGCTGGCCTGGCCTAGGCATTCCAGCCGACCTCGGATTATAAATCACCAACCGGCTGCTGGCAGCCCGGACTGGTGAACGAGAACGACAGGTTCCAGCTGCTGGTATTGGATCGATTCGGACCTCATCATCGCACTACCGCTGGGACGCAGATGCGCGTCGACTCGCACAGTCGGTTTTTCCGGTAACCAAAAGTGCTGAAATTATTGCTTTCTGCATTTCGAATTTGCGTTGATTTTCAAATCAATACCGCTTTGGTGTTTCATTACTTTGATTCTAATACGAATCGGTATGCAGTTGCTGTTTTTTATGCAATCGTTCAATCAATTATTTAGGATATTATTAGCCAAAACAGCTCAATTAAACTTTTCAGAGAACTTGACTTCTCGGAAACAATCAGAAATGATCACAAAAAGGTAAAAGGTATTTGGAAATTGATTGTCGATTTCATACTATTTTTTAACATAAACACTGCAAGGCTAGAAGTTTGATTATAAAATTCAGTCGCATTAAAACTTATAACAGTACACAAAAAATATGTTCATACCTTACGACAGAAGGAAGAGACATTTTTTTTTCTGTTCTTCTGATCAAATTTCTGTCGTCGGAATCAATTGTATTTAATAACCGAAAACACCGTGACCGCCCGTTTGAAAAATCGTTGACAGATGGTGAGAAGCAACAGTGATGATCCACCGTGAAGTGCCTGTAGATGAACTGGAGATGAGGATACTCAGGCTCTGTTTGGCTGGAAGCAGAATCGGAATGCGAGTGTCGAACGGTGCATTTCAGTTTCTCAACCTTCCGTCCGATGTCGCCGTCCGGTGTAATCGTCAATGTATATGTATATGACATCGATGTAATCCTGACTGCGTTCTAGGGCTGCTTGTGACTGCCCAGTAAAAAATCTGGTGGGAATTCCTGACGCCGGGTCAGGCGAGCCAATGATTTCAGCGCGTAGTCCACCTCTTGAAGCGTCTCGCAGTCGCAAGCGTTGACCTTTGGGAATCCTGGGATCCTGGGAGTCCCAGAGTTTGGAAGAATTGAGACATCTCCCACACGACAATCCGCTCAGTGACAGCCTCTAGCTCTGGGAGAGCAGAAACTTTGAAGACATCCTGCTGGTGGGGGAGACATGATAGCTTATTGGTTTAGAACGCGACCAGCATGGGATGGCGAACTTGCGAGATCGTCATTGACAGTTTTCAGCTGCGGAATGGAATCTGGATGGACCCACATCTGGCGAAACAACTTCTCCGCATCAGCAGATATGGCGAATCGTGGCGAATCGCACCATCAGATACTACTCGCATTTTGGTGGTCGAACACTCTAGATGCTGGATGGCATGATGGGAAAGGAAAAACTGTGGGCTACGCGATGCGACGGGACTCAACTCCATATGACCCAACTTCTCATACTCTCTCATGAACTCAGAATAGCATTTACGAAAATATTCATCAGAGGAGAAACTTTTTTCATTTGCTAGAACCTTCGAAGAGCGGCGGGGTATGAAACTCCTAGTATCTCACATAGACTGCGAACCCATCAGGGGTGCTGTATTTTCCTACTATGACGACAACAGTAAACGAAAGTAAACTCACGAGTACTGTTATACTGGAATGTAGAACTCATTTGAAAATATATGATCGTTCTCAAAAGAAGAGTTGATTTTAGTTTTCATAAAGCTAGAGACACTTCGTATGACGGTGCTTACCACACAGACGGAAGATCTAAAATCCAGCACTATTAAAGGTGATCTACAATCACCAGTGCGCGGTTTGCCGGTTTCCTATGTTGGACCGTCTGCTGTGGAAGGCTGCAATTTTTTGAAACAGGTGTTTTGCTGTACAGGGTGACAAACAAGTCCGGTCACACAGGAAAATCTCAATATTTCAAAGAATAAGAAGAAAATCTGAATCTGGCCTTCATAGCTTTATTCAGTAACTCATAAAGATACTTCACAGACGATATCTCGGAATTACACCACCTTTCTCTGATCGAACCAGCTTCAGACGTCTCGGAAAGTCGTCGCAAGCGGCACGCACGTGCTTCATCGGCATCTCGTCCCAGATTTTCGTGATAACTCGCTTGAACTGCTCCAAATTTGTTATTTTATAGTCGTTCAGCTTCGACATCATGTATCCCCACACGAAATAATCCAGTGGATTCAGATCCGGAGAAGACGGAGGCCATTCATTCTTCGAAATGAAATCGGTCAAGTTTTCCTCACACCACGCCTGAACAACCTTTGCGGTGTGGGATGGGGCGCCATCTTGCTGGAAGCAATAGTAATCGTCTTCAAACAATAGTTCAGCTTGAGGCAGAACATTTTTATTCAAAACCGTGTTCAGGTAGTACGCTGCGTTGATTTTGACCCCTTTATCGATAAAAATAAGAGGCAGTTTACCTCTCTTGCAAATGGCCCCCCAAACCATCACTGACGTCTTATTTTGGAACCGGGAAACGTTCAGTTTGTCCGCAGGAGCTTGCTGGAGGGTCACACTCCAAACTCGACCATTTTGACGATTGACTGTTTGCTCCAAAACGAACAGCTTCTCGTCCGAAAAAATAATCTCGTCATCTGCGCGCCAACCGAGTAACTCCCGCGACCGTTGGTAGCTCTTGTCCTTTGTAACTTTGGTAACCCCATGAACCACCTGTTTTTTGTACGGTGTTAAATCCTTGCGCAGAAGCAGGCGGATTGATTCTCGGTTCATTTTAAGCTTCCTGGCCAGCTTCCGTGCAGATTGGGCGGGATTCCGGCGAATCCGGTCTCGTATAATCTTTTTCAGCCTTGGAGTTCTCACAGACCTTGGTCGTCCAGATCGTGCCTTATCCTCGGTGCCTCCTGTCTCTAGGTACCGATTTATGGTCCGGTACACGAATTTCTGGTTGATTCCGAGCGGTTTTAGGTGTTTGAATATGTGTCCGGGTTTGTACCCTTTCACATATTCAGCGATAACAGCTGCTCTTAACTCTGCCATGGCTCACAACTCAACCGGACTTTTTTGTCACCATGTAGAGATACAGTTTTGTGTTTACAAAACTTTGGAACACGTGAATTCCTCGCGTGACAACAATTGCGGTAGACGAGAGATAAATATTCTTGAAGAAGAAAATTTTCTGCTAGCACTAGCCAAAGGCCTCAACTTTCTAGAAAGTGAGAATCGCGGGCAGTGATGGAAATGAGGCGAATATGACTTAAACGTCATTTTATTTTAAGCTACATAAATCATAATTTGTATAAGTTGCGACTAAACAAACTCAATCCGTTATAAAATGCTTGTTTAGTGCATTGGTTTCTCGAAGAAAACAAATACACTATTAGACTCTATCAGCCAGCGAAGTCGAGGCGAAGCAAGTCGTTATTTCCTCCATTCGGGAGAGAAAAAATAGCAATAGAAGAATATAATGCTTACTGAGTAGCAACAGAGGTGTGATGAAAGAGACTACTTCAGCCTGCGGTTGAGTTGAGCGAAAGTAGGAGAGTATACACCAGTGTTACCTCTGTTTTTGTGACAAAAAATCACGATGATTACCCAAATGAATACAAATAGATGACAATTATTCACTAGCTGCACATCGTACGAATAAATTCATGTACCGTCAGCCAGGGTGAGATTATGCCAGTGGGGGTGAGAATGTGCCATCTAACCCATGGGTTGTAAGTCATCTCTTCTGAGTTAGAAGGCTATAGTCTTTTTTGGTTAGGTATTCGGAGAAACTTTTTTAAGAAAGTTTGATCTTGTGATCCCAATGAGATGGCTAACAGATAATGGATTTGTATGGCACAATCTCACCCCAGCATACGGTACCGAGTTGCGCACATTGAGAATCGCGTGTTGTGTGGACTCATCACTGCGACCAGAGATTAGATCTATTGTGATATTGCCCAGGTGTTTTCTGTACTCCGCACTTCATATTATTGGCAGTATCACTATTGTAGCAAGTGATACGCTTATCATTCATATCCGTGCTTGTATGTAAGTCTTACCTTTCCGTTTCAAGCTTACTACTCTACTATACCGAGCCTCTGTCCATCCTAACAATATCGCCTAATTACAATTCCCTGGAGAGAACTTTCATACGTTACTCACACCGGTTTTATTATAATAGGGACTTATTTGTTAGGAGGAGAGTCAACGCATGCTAAAGTCGTTTGGCAACCAACCCACGACCACCCGCTTACCAAAGCGGAGTTTGTGACCTTGTTGTACACTAATAACATGATTTACCTATATATTGTTTTTTGTGTATTTTCGGCCCATTTCGTGCTCGTGGAAAATAGGGCAGTTTATTTACTGAGATATTTTAGTGTGTAAAAATAAGTTGAACTAGCATAACTGACCGAGTCTCGCTACAACTCTCGGAAAGGGCCTAAGCTTCGAATTAAACAAATCGCGCTGCAGAATTCAACTCTTCTTTAGAGCAACTCCTTATGCGGTTCTTGGTTGGTTCTTTTCTTGCGAATTGTTTTCGCATGTCGACCGCTTGTGATCATTGTGCTAAACCGGCAAAAGGCGATGAAGAATCCATAACATGTCTGGCTTTTTGCGATAGGATGATTCATTTAAAATGCACTAGTGCTTAAAAACGAATTAGCGAAACAAGGTCAGTAGATTGTAAGACCCCAGATGCCCTCCGCCTCAGAAACGGCGTCGTAATGAAGGTTCACCTGTTAATTAACCATCGGAGGTCCCAAAGTGGCAAATAATGGCAATATTTCGACTGAGATTTTGACCATTCCGGAGCCCGCTAAACTTTTTTGGTTGTATCTCTCACGTATTCCCCCCAGTGTCAAACCGGAAGCAATTGAAAAATTGGTTAAAAATTGTGCTAAATGTCCTGGCCTTGCAAAGGTTGTATCTCTGGTGAAAAAGGAGCAGATACTAGCAGATTAAGCTTCATCTCTTACAAAATTGGGATGGATCCAACCGACAAGGACATCGCTCTGATACCTGGCCAAAGGGGATATTGTTCCGTGAATTTGGAGACGCCAGAACGCACTTCCTGTCGCATCATGTCAGTTTTTATACGGATGGCTCGAAAATGGGATCCCCGAAAGTGGAATCCAAAAATGGGATCTGTTATAAACGAGCCCGGTATCAGGGAAACGTTTTCTTTGGGCAAATGGCCCACCGTTTTTCAAGCAGAGGTAGGGGAACTGCTCCATTATTCATCTCATTAAGCCGATATTCACGAAGAATGCACGGATTAAACAGCAAATTTTCACGAAATCATTGAACAAATAAGCTAAATATGCTTACGTACTCTTATGAAATCGTTTGGCAATGTATGTTTAGTAAAATTAGCTAGATTTATCCTGAATTTTGAAAAACAAACCATTTTTCACAACGCTTCCATATCCATCTCAAAACTTGAATCACTGCTCAATTATTCATCTCACGATGCTCCTGCAGTGCACTGCTAATCATGAATGAATCACATTATAATGAATGAACGTAGCCCTAGCCCGTCGTAGTAGGTTACCTAGATATCCGCTGTAGCTGTTTACGTTCAAAATAGGTAACCTAGGTAACCACTACAGTGCGGTAGATTTATGTCAATTATGTCGGAATAATTAGGACTTTTTCGTATTAACAGAAACTGATTTGGCAACTTTTGATTTTCTTCAACGCAGTGAAAACAGATGAGAATACATACAGTTGAAATTTAGGAATTGCAGAAATTCATCTCATATATTTCTGCTAATTCTAGCTTGTTTTAGGAAATTTGAGATGAACATTTCAAAGATTAAAGTATTCTTAGTGTAGTGAGTGATTTTATTTAGTGATTCAAATAAAAAGTGCTCCGCTAGTGATGAACAAAACTTTGGTTGGCTGCTGAACGAGTCCCGTTGTAGCCGTATAGAACGATGCGCGGATTTTGTTTTTTGAGGTAGGTGATTGAATTAAATGAGTTTTCGAGTGCAGATGCCCGACTATAATGTCAAATTTAGTGCTTTTAAGTGAGTTTTTGAGGATTATACTTTATGAGGAATCTAAATTGAACTAAGAAGAATCCATTCCATGGATTAGCAGATTGGTACAAGAAGAAAATATGCGTTTTTTTCCTGTTTTAACTTGTGCTTACCTGTTGAATGAGATGAATATACGGGCTGAGATTAATAATGGAGCAGTTCCCCTATATGCCATACTGCGCAAAAATATGTCTGAAACGTAACTATAGATATGACGTCACACCCGGCGCAGCGTCACCTAATGTTCCGTCACGAGTCTCGTGATGAAAGTATATTTTTTTGGTTTCCAAAAGGGCACAGCCTTCCGCTGTGGTGTAGTCAGGCGAAACATTTGGTTTCCTTGACAGAGGACCGCGAACGGCTCTGTCACGAACGGCTCTGTCAACATACTATGTATCAACAGATTATGCAATAGGTGGCAAAGAATTTTGCGCAGCCTTCTGCTGTAAACTCAAATAGAATAAACAGTTTGTGTTATAAACAAAACAGAAGTCGCCGGTTCAACGGCGTAAATACTCTCGCGTGTGCTCTATCGTACATGCAGTACTAGATTAGGTTAAGAGCTTAGTAAGGTAAACAGAAAGTGGAGAAAGCCTCCCATTCTGGGTTACCTGTAGTGTATATTTAAGTAGTGTTGTACAAAAATAAAAGTTAGTTAGTCCGCTCAAATCTTGGGCATTAATTTCGCGCCGACTGCGTGTACAGAATTTATCCGAAATAAGTCCTGGTAGAGGTACAGCCTTTACATAGAAATGCGAAAATCGGTTTATTCTCGGACAGTCAAGCAGCACAACTAGCACTTAAGTCCGACAAATACGCTTCCAAACTTGTTTGGACAGAACTCAGTTTTTCTGTTTTTGGTGCCCGGACATTGCGGAGTCGAGGGTAATGAACACGCGGACTACCTAGCAAGACAGGGATCAGCGCAGCGGTTTATTGGCCCCGCGCCGTTTCTGAATACGCCCGATTCCGCTGTCAAAAGCGAACTACTAACTTGGGAAAGGCTAGAAATAGCATCTCACATCTCCACGAGTCATATGATTACACTAGACTGCCGGTTGAAACATGGATACAACTGGTTGGTGTTGCCTGGACAATGTTGTCATCCGACAATAACTAAGTGAGAAGGTGGTAGAGGAAATGCTTCGCCAACCCGAGCATCTGTTCATCTAGATGGTGCGGCTCAAAACAGCGTCTGATCTTCATGTTAGGAGCGGCTGATCAACGTCCTGGTGGCAGCGTGGGACTCTAAACAAAGCTGACACGATGGTCCCTCGGCAAGACAGCGCAGCGGGTTGGGGAACGAGCCGCCCCGGAAAACAACATGTTTCAAACAACGTAAGAGATAATACGGATAGGAAAAATCGTCATTGGGGACATGAATGCTAAGGTAGGACAGGAGGCAATGTACAGACCGGTAATCAGACCAGACAGCTTGCATGCCGTGTCTAATGATAACACCCATCGGTGCGTAAACTTTGCAGCCTCCCGTGGTATGGTAGTCCGAAGTACCTTCTTCTCCCGCAAAGGTATCCACAAATCCACCTGGAGATCACCCGACCAACAGACAGAGAACCAAATCGACCAAGTTTTAACCGACGGTAGGTTCTTCTCCAACATCATCAACGTTCGTACCTACCGCAGTGCGAATTTAGATTCGAACCACTACCTAGTCGCTGTGTGTATGCGCTCAAAACTATCGACGGTGTGTAACACCCGCCTAAGTCGAACGCCTCGACCAAACATTGAGCAACTGCCGGACGCTGAGGCTGCACAGGAATACGCGCAGCAGCTGGAGGCAGTGCTACCTACGGAAGAGCAGCTTGGCGCAGCTACCCTTGAAGATGGCTGGTGGAGCATCCGATCCGCCATAGGTAGCACTGCTGTAGCGCTACTAGGTACAAGGGCCCCGAATCATAGAAATGGCTGGTTTGACGGCGAATGCAAACGGTTAGTCAAGGAGAAGAATGCAGCACAGGCGTGACGTGGAACGATACCGACAGGCACGGAACAGCCAAAACTCGGTCTTCCGTAGACAGAAGCGCCAGCTAGAGGACCGAGATCGTGTAGCGATGGAAGAGCTGTACCAAGCTAACAACACTCGGAAGTTCTACGAGAAGCTGAAAAGCTCCCGCAAAGGCTTCGTTTCGCAAGCCGATATGTGCAGGAGGTTTACAGATGAGTGTGAGGTAATCGAAAGGTGGAAGCAGCACTTCGACGAGCATCTATACGGCGATGCAGTAGAGCGCGATGACGGTATGGCAACTGACCATGGTGCACGAGCACAAGACATCAAGATTCCAGCCCCCGATCTCCTGGAAGTGTAGGAGGAGTTTGGCCGGCTGGAAAACAATAAAGCTGCTGGAGTAGACCAACTTCCCAGCGAGCTATTGAAATACGGTGGAGAAGCACTGGCTAGAGCCGTGCACTGGGTCATTGTCAAGGTTTGGGAGGAAGAACGAGTACCGGAGGAGTGGATGGAGGGTATTGTGTGCCCCATCTATAAAAAGGACGACAAGTTGGAGTGCTGAAACTATTGGGCAATCACTCTGCTGAATGCCGCCTACAAGGTACTCTCCCAAATACTTTGCCGTCGACTATAACCATTTGCGAAGCAGTTCGTGGGGCACGGCGGGATTCATGGGTGCCCGCGCCGCCACGGATCAGATATTCGCGGTTCGGGTGGTTATGCAGAAATGCCGCGAATATAACGTGCCCACACATCATTTGTTCATCGATTTTAAATTGGCGTACTACACAATCGATCGGGACCAGCTATGGCAAATTATGCACGACTACGGATTTCTGGACAAACTGACGCGGTTGGTCAAAGCGACGATGGATCGAGTGATGTGTGTAGTTCGAGTTTCGGGGGCACTTTCGAACCCCTTCGAAACCTGAAGAGGTCTAAGGCAAGGTGATGGTCCCTCGTGCCTACTGTTTAACATTGCCCTGGAAGGTGTCATTATACCAAATATACCAATATGTTGATATACCAAAAGTCGGTTCAACTGTTTGGTTTCGCCGACGATATTGTGGCTCGGACCTTTGTGAAAATGGCGGATTCGTACATCGGACTAAAGGCTGTAGCCAAACGGATTGAACTGGTCATCAATGCATCGAAGACGAAGTACATGAAAGGAAGGGGTTCACGAGAGGACAGTGCTAACCTCCCACCTCGAGTTCAAATTGGTGGTGATAAAATCGAGGTGGTTGACGAGTTCGTGTATCTGGGCTCACTGGTAACTACCGACAACGATACCAGCAGAGAAATTCAACGGCGCATTATGGTAAGAAATCGTGCATACTTTGGTCTCCAGAGGACGCTCCGATCGAGTAGAATTCGTCGCCGCACCAAGTTAACCACCTACAAGACGCTGACCGGTAGTCCTCTACGGGCATGAGACATGGACTATGTTTGTGGAGGACCAACGGAGTGCAGAGAAAGGAAATGAACCATGAACTGAAGAAGCGGCTGGGGGAGCAATCTATCGTCCACAACGCTGAAATTGGCAGGTTGCGGTGGGCTGGGCATGTTGTAAGGATGTCAGACGACAGCCCGGTGAAAATGGCTCTTGAAACCAATCCGTCAGGGACGAGACGAAGAGGTGCACAGCGGGCAAGGTGGATCGATCAGGTGGAAGACGACCTGCGGACCTCACGCAGACTGCAGAGTTGGTGAACTGTAGCCATGGACCGAGTGGAATGGAGACGACTCTTACGTACAGCAAAGGTCACACCACGGCTTGGGACTGTTTGGTGAGTGGTGAGTGAGTTGTAGACAAACTAAACAGTTAATCTATCCGAACTCTGGAACCGCCAGAAGGTTACTTAGTCTAAATCGTAGTAAGCTACGGATAATCACGGGACTCCTTACCGGACACTGCCCAGCTTTTCAACATTTAAAGTAAATCGGTGTTGTGTTGAACGACACCTGCCGATTCTGTAAATATGAACCAGAGAGTTCAGAGCATTTGCTTTGCTCTTGCGGAGCTCTTGCTTCCTCTAGGTACAACTACTTAGGAAGTTACCTTTTAACTCCATACCAAGTATGGAGCTCTATTCCCAAGCATGTCATTAGTTTCATCAACTATGTTGTATTTAATTGGGGTACAGGTTTACAACAAAACAGTTCTACTCCATCAATTAGTACCAGGGATCGGGTGCTACTCATTTTTTTGCGTGCAAAGCACACGCCGTTGGGAGACTGCACATAAATTTCAGTGCAGTGCAGGTAGCATGTCACAACACACTTTATCCGTCTCTTTCCGGAGATGTCTCTTACTCAGGGATCGGGTGCTACTCTTTTTTTTTTACGAGTAGAACGCACGATGTTGGGAGACTGCACATCAATTACCAAAGAGACGAGTAAAAGCAGTTCGGATCCCTTTCGTGTCGTTCAGGAGACCTCACAGAATTTACCCCAGTATAGTGCAGAAAAACGTACCGTGACTGCGGGTAATTCTGCGCAGCACATTTTCCCGCGCACTAGCTTATAAAACGGTTTGCTACAGTAAATTTTACTAAAACATACCTAATCTCTGTACTATTATAGCAGACTATGCTATGCACATGGTAAAGCACACAAATCAACTGTGTTTTAGTAAAATTTACTGTTGAAAAATAGTTTTTTAAGGTGAGTGCGCGGAAAACGTGCTGCGCAGAATTACCCGCAGTCACGGTAGTTTCTACCTTAGAAAATTTCTTGGGCTTTGTGTGCCTCTTTGCTGAGAGAGTTTTTGATCACAGCCAGTGATGCCACATATTCAGATTAATCTGTAGTTATACAGATTTTATTTTTCGACATTTTCACGCATAACGATTATCTGTGTTGTATGAGGATGTGGATCACACCTTTTCAATAAGTGAGAAATGAACCGTACAACGCATATTATTGTTTTGAAAGGTATGCTTCTATGTTGAACAACAGATTGATGAAAATTGATCTTATAACACTAAATGAAGGCACAGCTCAATGCTTTTAAAGTTAAATAGCAGCTAAACATGAAGAGGCGTCAAAGAACATCTTGTACAGTCGACTTTAAAATTTAATTTAGTTAACAACAAAACCCATGTTTATCACATATTTAAGAGAGGAAATTGTTCCTTTTCTAGGTGCTTCTTATTCTCTATGATTCGACGTTTTAAAGATATCATTGAATACGGACTTTCTCGACTTTTCAACGAAACCAACAAAATTAAGCTAGCTTTACATTTCTTGTGCAGTAGTTAAATGTATTTAAAAATGTGAGTGGCAACCCTGATTATGCCTGTGCTGTGTGAAAATTTTCCCCGTTTGCGGCTTCCTGCTGACCCGTAGGGGGAATAGGGGCATAATGGGCTCCTAATTCGGTTGCTGATTTAAGCATGGAAAATGACAAAAATTTAAGGGCTGTATTCAGTGCAAAACTTGAATTAACTATTTATAATTAAAGGTACACTATTCACAAGTTGAAAAGTTTATCGTATAATGGCGAAAAACACAAATTAGATTAATGCTTATAAAACTAGCAATCAGTCGATGTGTGGGGCACAATGAGTTCCCACTGTGCCATAATGAGCACTCTTATAGAACATATCTGTGTAGAAGTACAACTAATGGGCCAACGTTTGTCGCGAGATGCCATGATACTTGGCGGCTTGTTTCGTAAATGTTCCGTCGCGCCTTATGGTGGTCAATTCTGCCTGCAGTCCCTTTTTCTGACCGATTCGGCTTCAAAGATTTTCTAATATATGTTAGCACCATCACTGTAAACAAACCCTGACTATGGAAACAGAACAAGTCTCACAAGTCTACTGAGATGAATTTCAGGTAAATTTATGTGACAACACACCTTGTCTTATTTCACCCCAACTATTGGTGACCATTTCGCTCCTATCGAATTAGTTCAAGTTAATATGAGATTTTAACACTAATTATAGCTTAAAATCAAAACGTCAATGATGGTGAAATTTGGGGTACGACCCATACGTCATATTGATGTGTCTACATACTTGATTGAGCCACGACCGTATAAGCTTATTTTGTAGTGCGCAATAATAATAATTTTTCCAACATCCGGGAACCAAGTTGATTTTTTCAGTATATTTCCATGTTTTAAACAGACAAATCACTGTTGTTCTACATCAAGATATACTGTAATAACTACGGAACAGTTCCACATACCACATTGTATTAAAAAATGCCCAGTTTCGCATATAAGAGGGGTGCCCATTTCACCCCGTGTGCTTATTATGCCTCTCATCCCCCTACACAGATTTTAATGCAACATTCGTAGCAAGTTTTGAACGCTTTCATTGCACATAATTGCACAGAGACATCTCCGGAAAGAGACGGATAAAGAGTGCTGTGACATGCGAACTGCACTTACTTGTCTCTTTGGAAACGAAATGTACAGTGCAATCCGAACTGCTCTTACTCGTCTCTTTAGAAATTATTGTGTAGTCTCCCAACGGCGTGTGCTTTGCACGCAAAAAAATGAGTAGCACCCGATCTCTGACTCTCAAGTATAAAATCTCTCTCTCCTTCGTCTCTTACTCTTTCCAAATATTGGAGACGTGCACAAAAATCTGCGAGACGCACGAAGATTTTTTGCACAGCTCTGAGTAGTTAGACGATCCCTGATTAGTACGAGCAATCCGTAACCTGTGCAGTGGCATTACAGAACCCAGTGCCTTTCAGACACAGGATTAAATAAAAAAATAAAAATAAAAAAATAAAAAAAAGATTAAAACGAATATGAAAGAAATAATAAAAAAAAATTGAATAAATTAAAATACTAGAGAGGTACAGAGATACGCTAACTCACGTACTAATGAATCGAACACTCTGTGCATTGGAATGAGAATTAAGTTTTCTGCGCAGTTCACGAATATTTCTGAAGTCCCGCAAGGTAGCAACCTTAGACCGCTACTACTCTTTATGTTATTCATCAATGATATTTTTTGCTGATGAAGTTAAATTCTTTAAAGTTGTGAGAAATTCTGCGGACTGTGTTGAGCTTCAGCAACTAGTGGATATCAGCCAATGCTGTTCTAGAAACGTTATTTCTGTGCTGTGCGTTCAGAAATGTCCTCCTTCTATCGGACAAGGACGCCAATCTTATTGACTATACTATGTCGGGTCAACCTCTATTTAGAGTGACACAAATTCGAGATCTGGGAGTTATTATGGATAATGCGTTATCTTTCAAACTGCGCTACAACGAATTCATCGCTGAAGCTAATCGACAACTCGGATTCATGTTCAAAATAACCGAAGAGTTCCGAGACTCGTTTTGTCTTAGAGCACTGTATTTCTCCCTAGTGCGTTCTATCTTTCAATTCGGCTTCGTGATTTGGTTTCATTCCTCAACTTCTGGATCGCTGGAATTGAATCCGTGCAACGTAAATTTTAACGATATGTGCTAAGATTCCTCCCTTGGCATACTCCCTCAAATTCGCCAGCCTCTACTGATCGCTGCCGGCTTTCAGAAATCGATCGCTTAGACCGAGATCCCTGTTCCTTAACGCATTGTGCATTGCGACCGAATACACAATATTCGACCGAATAGCGTATTATCGGCCAGTTTTAACATAGTGGCAGTTACTTTCGGTTTTTATATGACTGATGCAGCTTATGAAAATAGAATTCGAGTTAGGTAGCCTTTATACATATGATATTTCATTCACATTGTTCTAGTATTGAGTTATCCATTAAGACACACACTTTGTCAGATGAACTTTGATTAACTATATCGTAAGACACAAACACCGATACTCATTTATTCGCATACTGACGACGATGTCAACGCATCTAAGGCTTGGTTGATAAGAATTCAAAATCGCTATAGGTGATTTTTCCATCGCCGATCACGGGATATGTTAAGATGAAAATACGAGAAATCGTGTGAATACTAGCGCCACCTATCGGTAGAATTCTGCACTTAACCGTCCACCATCTAGAAGCCCTCAACCTTCTGAACAATTTTGTTGAAAATCGCAACTTTCTTGAATGTCGAGATAGTGATTTGTGAACAAGCCTGCTAAATCGCCACTTTTCAGATCGTCGGAATCTCGAAATAACTGTCTATGATGCTAAACTTTTTGGGAATGGTAAATATCGCTTTTGTGGCACCTTCTGTGCGAATGCCGAGTATTAATACAATGCAGATTGCGTATCTTCGGTAAGCAACACATAGAACCTTCCGATATGCTTTTTAGGCATTCCTGTGATTTTTGTGCCCCTAGTTAATGCAGGAGTGCATCAGTAGGCCGCAGACTAATTGCTCGCTGGGTACCAGTACCTTTTTACCCTAGCACAATTTTATAGAATTGTGAGAGAACGCTCTCCAAAAAAGTGCGAATAATCGATTTTCTGCTTGTGACCTTCATCATGATCGATTTTACTGTCAAAATTGAACTGGACAGAAATTCGGACATGACGATCTTACTCCTATTCAGTTAAATATCGATCTGGATGCGGAAAATTTCAATAATATGGTCAAATTTTAGCCCAAAAAATCCACTGTGTAAGCACTAGACCAGTAGTATGGCCCACTACCAGGTTCATATCAACCCCGCAGAGAACAGATTTCGCCGTCAGCCTTCAGCTTCGGACAAAGTTGTTCAGTTTTCACAACATTAGAAACATCGACCTCAAACAGCGCTTTCTGGTCATGGGGGAAGCCCGCTTTCTTTGCCGACAAAATTGGCGAGCAATGACGAACGGCAACCAATAGAATCAACCACCCGATAAAAGCTGCAGTAGCAGGCTGCGGATTTGCGTGTACCATGTGAAGTGGGACAGTAACATAGTTACCAGGGTAACATTCGTTCGGGCCGAATTTCCCGCTTCGCCGATTTGGGTGGGCGTTGAATCGAATTAATTGCTGACCACCAGCCCGAACGACCTCCCGCCCACGCTTTAGCTTTTCCGGTCGTCGTCGTCGTCGGTGACTCCCAATCAGACAAGTACATTATGTAAACATTCCATTTACACGGATTGTAATCGAATTACAGCGACCCGAAGAGCAACACCGCATCGGAGAACAACTTTTCTCATTAGTACTTGCCGATGTATAACATGCAATGTTAGTAATTGGTTTCTGATTAGAGTGGTGGGGGAAAGCTGTCGATCAGTTAATGTGAGTGTCCGGTGCGAGTTGGCCGTTAAGCTGTTGGCAGCCTAGTTTCCGTATGACTTGTTCAATTGAAATGACGACTCTTTCGTACTCGAAACTACGGAGAACGATTCCGGGCCTCCATCGTGTGCGAGCCTCCGATGGAGTGGCGTGGTTATTTTCTTTTGAATGTACATGCAAATGTTTAATCACGGCTCAAATTTGTGTTTCAAAGCTTTCTAGTGCTGTTTCAGCTCACATCACAAAGCAAATAGAGAAATTTTCTGATACGGTTGTTCGCAACAGTTCGTGTCAGCTGACGTGACAAATAAATCGGTGAATAGTTAGGCTGTCGTGTGTTTACATTCCACTCGAGCAGTTTGACGCAGAGCTGTTCGGTGGATTTCACAGAATAACTACATAATTCAGTCGCAATTTTCTCCACCATTAATTGGAGTCGTATTAATTCTAGTTCATTTGGCAAATTGAGCAAATCGAATGCAAAATTGTAGTACCAAATAGCACCAATAATCATTTTCAGTATAATTAATTAGTCGCCAATCGATGCAAAAATTTTTTCCCTAGACAAATTCCCCAAACCCATCAAGAAATTGTATCTTCACTAGTCAAATTGAATCAAACCCATGGAAGAAAAACAATTTCATCTACTTGCCGGTCACGCAAAACATGCAAACATTCCGGCACGCTCGAGCTCGCAGCAACTGAAGATTGCAACTTTCAATCGGAAAATATTCTTCCACGCTCGGCCAAACTTAAAGTGCTCCGTAAGTTTCCAACCACTCACCGTCCCCCTTTACTTTTTACTGCCTGGCTGGTTGCAACCTCAGCAAACTTTACGATAGCCATCAAAAATCCAGAAGTGCCTGCATAATATACATATTTACCGAAAATTTCAAACACTTCTTGGCACATCCTTCAACGCTCTTTCCGGCACGGCACTCAAAAGATCAAAGCAAGCTTCCCCTTTTGGACTGAGTTGTGCTGTGTAAACTATGTATGTGTGCAAGTAGCATGCATTTATTGCATTGGCCTTCTTGGATGTAGGTAGGTACGTCCACTGGATGTAAACGCGCCTGGCAGCATATCAAGCGCGCGGTCGCTGTACGAAGAACGACGGGCTCGTAATTGATTGCGGCAATTTTGGCAGTGCATTCACAGAAGCGTACCTACTCGTATGCAAGCAACCGGTTCAGTTCCAATCAAAAGGGGCTTACTGCACTTGTATGGGCTGGGCAATCCGAACAACATTAATCGTATATGATGGAGTTTGCTCAACGTTTATCGTAGTTTTGATTCCGTACTGGACAAAATGTTGTTTATTTTTGAAAAAATGTTCAAAGGAAAATATGACCTCCATTTAAGTATCAAAAAGATGATAAGCCCAAAAATCACCATTGAACAGCTTTAAAACTTTAAAATTGCTACATTTTCTCAGTTGAAAGTTAGATGAATGTGCTGTAAAACCTTTCGAGCGTCTCAAAAAACATCAAATTAATAAACGTCAGTAATGTTTTACTGTGCAATCGACCAGTTCATCCCACAGTAACTATGAGAATTCAATTAACATTTTCACCCATCAACCCTACCAAAAAAAATCATCTCTCAAACCATACTTCAATTTTCATTAAACTTCATACCCATTCCTAGGTTCTGCTATTCAATTAATCCAGCTGTCATCACGTTGAAAGCTAAAACAAATTTCCCGTTAAACCTTTCCTCAAAGAGTTCCAGAATTCACTCGCTCGCATTAAATACCCCCTCGAAAAGATTCCAGCAACAAGTATTTCTCGGAATACCTACTTTACAGCAGCATCCGAATCGATGCGAATGTGAAAGAGCCGCTTTGAATGGATCGTCCTCCCGATAGCTCTGAATGGCGAAATTGGGATGCTTCTGATGGAAGATCGGAAGAATGAACTAATCTGCAGTCAGACCCACTCACCGGTCCACAAAACGAATAAGGGGCCAACCCTTTCATCGCATTAATCCCTGGGACGGTTTGCCATTCGGCCAAAGGAACAATATGTTTGATGTCGATTGTGACCTTTCAGAGAAGGCACCGAAGCAAGGCTAGGATATTTTTCTACATCATCTGTCTGGCAGAATGGATGTAAATTACCAATCAGAAAAATTCTGAAATGATAAACGAAATTTCGAAAGCCTGTGAAACCTTCAATTCCGGCAGAGTGTATAAAAAATGGGAACAATTTTTTTCCATCCCGTCAGTCCTGGGACAGTCGGCTAAAGCACGAAGCTACTTACTGATGACACGGAAACCTCTTAGGATAGTGGAGTAAAAAATTTGTTTCGAACCGCTCTTCTAGCAGCAGCAGCAGCAGCAGTAGTAAAGTAGCACAAGCATTACCATGTTATGAGCAAAATATGGTTGTTTTCCGAAGGTACACTGCAAATATGGACCCCAAAACAAACGGTTTGCCATAAACAATAAATTCATGACACGTCTTCACTAACTGACTTGCTGCCAACAGCGGGGTTGCTAACAAGACAGGAGAAACTAGTTCCGCACTGGGGGGAAAATATGCATAAGGTCATCCGGAATAAAAAATGTTCTGTGCTCAAGCACCCGCAGGATGGTTTATAAAGTGGCTAAATTTGCTTAACACGTAAAGTTTCACTGGGCTTTAAGTGACGTGCTGACACGCACTGAGTAGTACATAGAAAAGTGGTAGTTTAAAGAAAGTTGTGTTGTTGCGCATTTAGTTTCGATATTTCGACACGAGCTACCTAAGTTGGAAGCACAGATTTGACCTCCACACAGCATACATTAACTCAGTGGAACTATTTTTTTTACAGTCCAATCAAAATAAATAAATTTGGAATAAAAATAAATTGTCACACACTATCGGTTTTCCACTTCATCGTTTTTCATTTATATTGTTTATTCAATGACGTCCATCAAATTGTCACTCAACCCCGGGAATAAATCACATATTTGAAAAAAAAAACTCCTCAATGTCGAACATTGTAAACACTATGTGTTTACAATGTTTCCACTATCAAAATATACAAAAGAAAGATTTTTCTAGTAATAGACTTGGCACCATACTAGCGTTTTTTAACATAAATTACCTTTTAAATGACTGGCGATTAGGCTGTCTAAAAAACATCGATGTTGACAAAGTCAAGGTGCTCAACCTTAAATTAAAAGATAATGTTATTTATAGCATTTTTGTAGAACATTTCGACTTCCTAAAAAAATGTTTTTAGGTTGCCCAAACGTGATTTATGAAAAAATGACTTTTTCAAGCTGCAAAACCAGTCTTTTGCATTTTTTTGCAAATCTGTTCGATTTCTACATTTCTCCATATTTTTTTGCGGGGTTGTTTTTGGATATTTTGCATGGTTCAGTTCAGCATCGCATTCAATTATTTGACTCACAGTGTGAGCCCATTGAACATCACAAAAAAGTGAATTTTTCTCATAAGTTTTAGATGAAACCCTTCAAAACACATATAAAAAATTGTTTGATCAAGAACTGAAATTTTGACGGCAAAGCGGCTTTCAAGACAAAAATTTACATGAAAAAAGATCCTAGATATCTTTTCGGGGGGCTGAGATATTGGCGATTTTACATGTGATGGAAAACTATGCATTTTCACAAAAATGCCACTAAAGTTCCATATCTCCATTGCACAGTGTTTTATTATAAACGAATAATTTACATGTAGGTAAAACAGATAGGACCATTGAGAATGTCGCTATAGAGAGATGTGTCGCTAAAAAAATTGTCGTTATAGAGAGATTCGATTGTAATTGAATAGTGATTCAAATGTTGATTATAGCTATAAGATAGATGCAAAGTATCTTCGACAAAATTTTAGGCTATCTTAAAACAAAAAACTTTATTGAGGACATCATATTTCTATCTCTTACATGTTACGAGCAACATTAAGTTTTTTATTAGAAGGCACTGAAAGTCACAATTTTCGTTCTAACTTTGTTCGTAGATTAAACCTTCTACTAAGTTATCAGCCATCCCAAAATGCATTTGTTTCCTGAACAATGTTATTTTTTATCTCCCAAAATAAAACAGTTATTCAACATATTTGTTAAAATGCATAGTTTTCCATCACATATAAAAATGCCAATATCTCAGCCCCCCGATAAGATATCTAGGATAATTTTCATGTAATTTGCGATGAAAATTTCAGTTTTTGATCAAAATTTTTTTATTTGTGTTTTGCAGGGTTTTATCTAAAAATTATGGAAAAAAATATTTTTCTGTGATGTTCAATGGGCTCTGGGATTCAAACAACTGAATGCAATGCTGAACTGAACCATGCAAAATATCCAAAAACAACCCCATTAAAATTTAAAAAAATATGGAAAAATTTAGGAATTGAATGGATTTGAAAAAAATGCAAAGAGTGGGTTTGTAGCTTAAAAAAGTAATATTTCTAAGAGGGTCTGCCGATAAGTAAAAATTTGACTCGGTACTACCCTACGATTTTTTTCGCTAGAAGATGGGGCATACAACTCCCCCCATCTATTCCTCCGTTAGTCCCTCTTACTCCCAAGTCCCGAAGATTACCTAGTGGAGTGCCATTGCTAGTGCCTTTTTTCCATGTTTATAAAGCTCTGACGGCAGCCTGTCCTTGCCAACGGCTCTGTTGTTCTTTAGTGACGCAATTTCCCGTTTGATCTCCAGGATATCGGGAGCTGGGACACTACTTTCGTTTGTAGGCACTCCAAGGGTAACTTCCCTTCCGCCTCCTTTCTTTGCTACGCTATTGAGGTGCTTATCGAAGAACTGCTGCCACCTGTGAACCACGACGCGCTCGCTTGTCATCTGATTTTCCTCCAAGTCTTGAAACATATCTGGACAAGGTGTGTAACCTTTACCGGATTGCTTCACCTTCTCAAAAAACTTGCGCGTATCGTTAGCCCAAAACAGTTGCTTCAGCTCTTCACGATCTTTGCCCTTCTGCTGGTGCTTCTTTCTTCGCAGAATCGTGGTCAACTCATTTCGAGCTCGTCGGTATTTGGCCTCTCTTGTGGCAATGCTTAGATAGTTCTTCCAAGCCCTTTCCTCCTCTCCATCGCTTGCTGGCATTTTCTGTCAAACCAGCCTTTTTTTCGGCTCGACGTTATTACAACTAGTGCCGCAGTTGCGACCTCTCCAATTGCCGAGCGTAACTTCCCCCATCCATCGCACATAGGAGTATTTCAGTCAAAAACCTGGCCAAAATACGAAAACAAAAATATCAGTGTACCTCGTGCTATCGATTCTTTTTGCATTCTCTGATACTTACTACGTTGTATGCTGGCCATCTTGAATTTATCTGAATTGTTTACAAACACCATAACCTTGGTGTTACTAAGAGCGCATAAAAAAGTCACAAATTGTTCTACGAAAAGTAAAAACTTCCACTGATGTAATTATAACTTTAAAGTAATGTGTTGTAAAGGTTGGAAAAATTGCATCGAAATAAGGCCTTGCCATACATATGTTTTTCACTCTCTGTTGCTTAACAAGATTTTCACAAAAAGGGATTTTTGTTTGGGTTCCCAGCAAGCCCCAGCAAAAATTCGCCCACCATTGAAAAGGTTATGTGTTTCTGAATAAGTTCCAGGAAGAAAATCTGCCCCATTCGTAATTGCGATCAATGTGAAGTTGGAACGTTCAGATTTTTTTTTCTATTCAATGAATGCATTTATCATGCCTTTGTCATACATCTATTGGTTTCTGTTTCTGGAGGAAAAACATGAAGAAACAAGATTTGAAAACAATGATCGCAGTGGTCCAAATCTTACGAAAAAAATCCTCAAATGTCCTTTAAGATGTTAACTAAATCGCTTTAAAAGTTACTTTAAACAAAAATTGACAGCTACGCAAAACAAGAAAAATTGTTGAGCCCAACCAATAAATTGTAAAGTTGGTCAGAAGCTTCGCATTCATGTCGTCCAAGCAAAGCATTGATTACAGTGATCGATTGCGTCTCTTGAGCAGAACGCAAATCCTAAGAGAAAATGTACCATTGGATTGTGTTACACAGTTCCCAATGGGAACTTTTCAAGACTCAAAGATCTGCTGGGAGTACCACGATTTCCAACAATATCCAGAGCATATCAGACGATCTTTCCAAAGCGAATGATTCAAAAGACGCTTTAAGAGCAGCATAATCTGTTACTAGCAAAAAAGTAAACATTAGGACAAGCTGTCTTTTTTTGACGTAGGACAACGTCTAACCGCCCTATATCGAGATACATTCTGCGGAAAACTAAAACCAAGGTGTAACGTTGGAATGAAAGATTTCAAACGGTAATACTGATGTAACCACATGACTGATCAAAGTAATCAATATGCCGTTGGAATGATAAAATGATGGATAATTTTGTGATTCTTCATATATCATTGTTACTTGATTGTTAAACAGTGAAAATTGATGGAAAGTTCCAAGGTCGTATTTTCACAAACAATGTACCAATCACATGCGAGCCCGCCTGGCACAGACTTCATGAGTGGATACCAACCGCCTGCTATGACAACCTCTACATCAGTGGCAAAAAAAAGGTGACAGAATCTCCCCGTCCCAACAGGTCAACTAATATTTGCTTCTATGAGCCTAGACTATTTTGATGTCTTGAAAGTAAAGCTTTTTCGGAAAGTTCGTAACAACCTCCTTTATCAGACAATTAAACGATCTGCTGTGAGAATGTTATGAAAACTGATGTCTTGAAGGAAAACATGCTGGCACAGGCAACAGTACTGCACCGAGCCATGTATGAGAAGACGGTCGCTCGTCGTCAGTGCAGTAGCACTCAATTGCCATTTGTGTGCAGTCAAGCCAAGTGGAAACAATGTAGCTGCTGTCGATGTACAGTGGTGCGTGTTCGCACACTACGCTGTGCGGCCGGGAGTAAAATAATTCTGTACGCAAGAGTATATCATGATGATGGATGTTGCATCCAATATGTGATTACAACTGAACGGATTTTGACCACCAATGCTTTGATCAAACGACGAACGTTGCCAAAGCTTGTGATACACAAATTGGCTTATCATTGAATAGTAGATTGGTAAAAAGTTCAGTTGAAATCCACTTTATCTAGTTCAGTTTCGCAGCTTTCAATCAATCACGAGCTCGCTTTATATAGCTGCAACAGATGTTTTCTCATCGTTTTAAAGTGGTTAAAGTGGTTATTGTATTACTACCCCTGAACAGGTTTTATACACCGATGTCTTAATCGACAGGTAGAATATTGCGGAAGATTGTAATATAATAATTAAAAAACCTTTTCAACAAAAGTTGTGTTTAAAATCGAGTAGATGGCATTAGAACTGCAACCGTAGTGATTTTCATACCCATGTTTAATAATAAAAACTTCTTTCAAATTCCTAAAATAAAATTTGAAGTTGCATTGGGTTGCTGTCTTTTTGAATTCTACAGTCTGGTTTTTCTCAGATATATTCAAATGGCCAATAGGCGATATAAAAGACAATAAAATACTACAAGGTATGAAATGGTGACGTGGGACTAAACACTGTAATTACTGTAATTATAGACACAATGAATTCGTTTGTTCAGTGATTAACATATTTAAATTCTCAGCCTTTCCTTAATTTTTTCAGAAATATATTTAATTACACTCAGAAGAATTTTATTAACACTCTTAGTGATGTTGTGCCTTAGAAAGAATCATTTTTGTTTTTGAAGTAGAATACTTCTCTCAGGAAGCTTGGCTACATAGGGATGTGAAATGAAAATCTAAAACCGAAAAAAAGAAAAAAATATGTCCAATTTCAAATGCTAATAAATCGGTTAGTATTCGATGGATTTCCTTCGTTCTTGCAGCAATAGATTGGAAAATCTTCTAAGACTCTTCCCAAAATAAGATAATTATAATTTTATTATTCACACTATTGTACTATTGAAAAAAGTCAAGCCTTGTCAAAACGTAAAATTCGACCTCTGATTGGTCGTTATATGCTTGCTTCCCAAGCACGGTCGACAGGATCATATACCTTGCAATTGAAAACATGCTATTTTGCCTATATAAGAGCCTGCTTCAGCCGGAGCCGCTCATAATAGTTCTAGACAGCGACAACAGCAGTTGTCCTTCCTTAGCAGCAGCACTAGCCCTGTGGTTGGTCACCACGTCTCAGGAACAGCGCGGTATTTCTCAGCGTGTGTCGCCAGACAGCCATTATTCCCCCCGTGTTGGGGCAGCATGAAGATTGCCATCAGGAAATCCAATTTTCGAAATCAAAATGCCTTTTTGAAGGCAAATAAACAAGTCATTGAAAGTTAATAAATTTTGTCAACGCAAGCAAGTATTCTGTGTTGCATCCTAGCAATTTAAATTTGTCGCACCCGTCATATTTACTGAATGTGAAATCGCTTCCACAGTGCATGTTGTCCGTGTATCTTAATTCCCCCAATGTTAGGGCAGCTCAAAGGTTGTTATTAGCAGCCGATTTTGAACCGCAACATGCTTTTTTGAAGGCAAATAAAAAAAATAATTGAAGGTTAATAATTTTCTGGCATCAACACAAGCAGACATACTGTGCGGGATACAATCAAATTCTGTTGTAGTTGTCTAATTTTTACTTTCACTTTATTTAGTAAACCCCCCACTGTAGGGGCAGCGTAAAGGCTGCGATCAGCATAACCCCATTGAATAACAAACTGCCCTGTTAGTACGCATTCACAAAAGCAGTTAGTTCGACTATGCAGAGCTACTATGAAGTCGATTCAATCAATCAGCATAAACAGAATTTCATCGTCTCCCAGCTGCCAAGTTGCAACATGATGCAACACGCAACAGCGTGCAAACGAAATCGCTTGATGTTACAAACCGCAATAAGATACGGGTTAAAACCGTTGCGTGTGTGAGAGCACCATCGGTGTTTATTCGCTGGATACACTATCTACTGTCTACTGAACGCAATAATCTGCCTCCATGCGACATGGGGACGGGAACATTTTCTTCAACCAAGCTGCACAACACGACAGAAAACATGTTATTATGTTGCTTCAATGAGAGTGCTATCGGTCCGGCTCGACAAGAAATCATTTTTGTGCATCCGTGCTACGAAACTGAGGAAAAACTTTAGAAACTGAAAAAAGAGGTGGAGCTTATCAAATGATCGCTCTGAGCCGGAATGAAGTCACACATATTTTTCAAGTTATGTCATTCCACCACCTACGAAAAATAATTCATTCCTATTTTCATCCCTATATAAGAGCCTGTTTTAGTCGAAGCCGCTCATAGTAGTTCTGAACAGCGACGACAGCAGTCCTCCCTTAGATAGCGGATAGCGGCCACAACTGTGGCATGGCTGCGAATAAGCGTAGCAGTTTCAGCGGATCTCACCATCGATAGCAGCAGGGCCAGCAGATGCAGGTACAGCGGATACCAATGGCGGCCACAACTGTGGCATGGCTACGGATAGCGTTGCAGTTGCTCAGCAGTTGGGCCAGCGTATAGCGGCCTAATGGAAAAGTTGTATCAGTTTGTTCAGAAGAATATTATTGTCGGTAATATTACAGAGATGCGATTGCGTAAATCCGATTTTGAATTGAACAATTGTTCTTTTGAGAACAAAAAGCAGTATAGTGACAGCCTCAGCGGTAGATGCGGATGCAGCCGTTACTTCCCTGAGGCCGATGTAAAGGTAAATGGGAGCAGCACGGCGAAACAGTTCGGGTTATGCTTAGACGCGCGTCATTTTTCGTTGTTGATATTCCCCACATGAAACGACGCGCTTTCGTATGATAGCGGTGGTATTAGCGGTAGATGCATTTGCCAACACTTCCTCCAGTAAAGCCGTGTCTAGTTTTCAATGTGAGACACCTCTCTCATTGTGTTGACCGTGCGCCTTAGTCCTCACTATCAATGATAAATTGAATAATATAAGGACAAATAATAATAATAAAGGACAACATAATAAGGACAACAAATGAATTAATGAAGATTTAATTTTGAATTAGAATACTTCTCTCAGGAAGTTCGGCTACATAGGGATGTAAAATGAAAATCTAAAACTGAAAAAAGTGAGAAAAATTTCAAATGCTAATAAATCGGTTAGTTTTCGATGGATTTCCTTCGTTTGTGCAGCAATCGATTAGAAAATCTTCTAAAATTCCTACCAAATGCATGATATTGTAATTTTATCATTCGAACTATTGTACTATTGAAAACTCTTAAGCCTTGTCAAAACACAAAATTCGAGCTCTGATTGGTCGTTATACCGCGCTTGCCCAAGCACGGTCGGCAGAGTTATGGACCTAGTAAATTGGGAATGCATCATTTGGCCTATATAAGAGCTTCATCAGATAATAAACAAACATTTCATCGAATATTAAATTGAACAACTGAAATTTGAAGAACACAAATGATTATTTGAAGAGTTAATATTTTCTCGTTTTGCGCTATAATCCAAAGTTAATTATCTTCATCTACATGCATACTCTGATTATTATTACGTGTTTGCGTCGCTTAGTGTTTGGCTACGGTCATGCAGAACGCAAATAACGGCGCGATGCGATTCGGCAAGACGAAATCTGTTGAAATGTATAGCTCTACTTCGCCTTAAAAAGAGCTATACATTTCACCACGGTAAGGCGAATCGCATCTCGCCGGCATTCGCGTTCTGCATAACCGTAGCCTTTGTTCCGTTCCCGTTTAATGATGTCGTATTAAATGTGAATATTACAATTCGGCAGCACTTCAACTTCTCATTTGCACAAAATTTAAAAATATCCAATGCACTTCATTCAAAATATCAGACAAAAAGAAATTACAATACTGCCAATGAACGGTCAACGTTATTTACTAGAAAAAATGACTGACACGCAAGCAGCCAGGTTATCTTTCTTGTAAAAGTATTCTACTTCAACCTTGCGGTCGTGGCTTTGCATACAACCTTCTTGTGATTTTTTGTTTCTCAAGTTTGTTTTATTTGCTAACAAATACATTCACTGTATTGCGAAGACAGTTAATATAAGTATATTTTTTTTGTAAAGTTGGAAATGAAAAAATATCTAATCAGTGTTTAGTCAATGTTTGAATGCAAGAAAAAGATTTTTAATAGATTAATTCTTTCCTTTAGGCACTCGCCGGCTCTTACTTTTTTATGAATATATATTTCTAGGAACTTACTCGTTCGAGATTATGTCGGTCACGATTATTCAGTGAATTTGGATATAAAAAATAGATAAAAATAACTTATAACCGTTGCAAAGAAGTGAATTCTTGTTGAGTATTTCATGGTTATCATATTCATGAAATAAACTTTCAATCACCATCAGAAGCAGCATTACAGTTTTGATTGCACGCAAATAGAAGTCGTGCCCGCTGCAACGATAGACGACGAGAAACTAGCGGCGCTCTGCTCCACGTATACTCTACGGTACTGTTGCTTTTACCAGCATGTTTTCATTCAAGACATCAGTTTCTATTACGCTTCTATTAGCTCTATTAGCAGGTTTAGAAATTGTTCAAGGCAAGGTGTTGTTTCAAACTTTTCGAAAAGCCTTTACCTTCGAGACATCAAATTAGTCTAGGTTAATGAAAGCAAACATAAATTGACCTATTGGGACGGGGAGACTCTGTCAATTTCTTTTTGGATATTGATACAGAGAAAATCACAGGGAATGGTTGGTGTCTATTCATGTCGTCTGTGCTAGGAATGCTCGCATTGTTCGCGTAAATTTGTCCTTGGCACATTTTATGTATTTTAACCGCTTTAGAATGAAAAAATAATGATAACTAGCGTATTACAAAATTGTTATACATTTTATCTATCCAACAACATATTGGTTATTGTTATTCATCATGAGGTTATGCTGTTATTATCGTTTGAAATCTGACGCAACATTTGCCAGTTTCAATTCCAATTTTTCAGAATGCATACCAGTATAGAAAACAAAGACGTAGTCCCACGTCAAAAGCAATATGCTTCGCTAAGATTTTGAAACAGATAGTTCAGATAGCTCGTTTAAACTGTTCTAATGGATATATTTTTCCAGTTGAATAAATTTAATTCAATATGACAATCCTAGTTGCATTGCGCGGATGTGGTGTAGAGTAAAACCAAATTATATGCATCTTGACGTTAGATTTTAAACATTCATATTCGTATTTTTCAATTACAAAAATATTACATCAGCATCTGCAAGAAACTATTTAGATACTAAACATATAAACACAACCTTTTATTGCCGGACTTGTAATTGAACAACATTATGCAAACATCAGTTGGAGAGGTTAATGTTGTTTATCAAACCGAGCTAGGTTTATTTTTGAAGGAAATAGACAGGTGACTTTCACATATGGCATTTTGTTGTTTTTTTTATTGGTATCTTAAAACTGTTTCTTTTTTTCTGGTTCTGTTAAATGAATAAATGTTTCAATTGGCCTAAAATGAAAAAAAAAAAAAAATGAATGTTAACATATTCATAAATTTCAATGTCAATTTAAAATTTTTGTAAATCTAGATTTTTCACTAAAAACTGCTCTCTTTATCGTTACTTTTCCAACGAACATGTAAATACAGGATTTTTTTATGTGACATCTTTGCTAAGCAGTTGTAAGAAACTCACAATGATGCTGCTTTGGAATTGGTGAGCGAGCTATCTTTCACAGGCGCAATTGAAGATGAAGGGAAGTTTACTTCCTACCAAATCGTTCTTATTTAAGGTCTATATAAAAAATTGCCTTTTCGAGTGTTAAAAAAAATTGACTGCATTAGGATGAAGGGTATTCATCAATGTTAAAAACAGTATTTTTTTCTTCTCAAATAGAAGTCTGCAAATAAATAATCAGCATTTTTTCAGTTGTCAAAATCGAACCATGTTAAAAATAAACACTTTTCTTTTTATGACTTTCTGGTGGCATATGACCTTAACAATATGTGACCACCAATTAACTAGTTTTAGGATTGTAAGTCGTTAAAGGTGTCGCTTGATGGTTTTAGGCTCATTAATCTGGAAGTATCCGGAACGCAACGGGGACAAGTCCGCATGAAGCCTTTAACGACCTAGACACTTGATATGACCATTTCGAGTAATTAGAGGTATAGCACGGTACTAAGTACTGCTTTGATCATGTCTATTATATTACCGAAACTTGTTCCGGTCATATATCCAGACCCGTCTTACTGACGTCTTACTTACAGTATTCCGTTTCGGCAAAATAATGGACAAAATGCCTTTCTTTAGGTGGTTGTTGAGCTTGAATTGGTTAAAAGCAAAACAAGAAAACTATAAATTATGATTAAACATAACCGCTCGTTTTTGGCTTATGTGTGCCAAAGTCGAACCGTGGCAAAAATGAACCGTGCCGAACAGTCTCATTTCTCAAAACGAAATATAAAACTATCGTAGTCCTACGTCAAACATGCGGTCGTGTCTTGGATACCACCCTCGTACTATTTATTCCAGAGTAATAGCAGAGTAAAGTTCTTATATCACTGCTACGTGTTCTAACTTGATGAAATCTTGTTCATAATAAGTTTTTTTTTCTAAATATATAGCTCAATAGAGATAAAACCACTTTTCGACGCATTTGCTGTCTGAAAACTCATTAGAATAATTTTGGCCAGGTTTTTGTTCTACGTACTACTATGTGCATCGTCGGGAGTCGAGTCACATAATTCTTCCATGGAAGGTAGTGCCTCATCTAGTAGGCGTGCGTGGTTCTCGGCATCCTGCGGGTTGGTCAACTGCCGGATATTTGGCCAAGGAGGACGGTTCTGAAGTGTGTGAAATACCGTGGAGAGTTTTGTGGTGGACTGAATTGATAACCGCACCCCGGAAGGAGCATATGTTTGTAATGTTTGAGAAAAATCGACCATCAATGAGAATGTGGTCAATTTGATTTGTTGTTCGGTGGTCGGGTGATCTCCAGGTGGCTTTTTGGATATCTTTGCGTGGGAAGAAGGTGCATCTATTCACTAGGCCTCGGGAAGCTGCGAAGTTAATGCATCGTTGGCCGTTGTCGTTCCTGACGCTGTGGAGACTATGAGGCCCTATCACCGGTCTATACATCGCTTTCCTACCAACCTGGACGTTCATATCCCCGATAACGATCTTGATGTCCCGTGACAAGCAGCCGTCGTATGTTGCCTCCAACTGCACGTAGAACCTTCTAGTCTCGCACGTTGATAATGATGTAGTTGAAGAAACGACCTTTAATCCTCAACAGACACATTCTCTCGTTTGCGCTTTCCTGCATTCTGCCCATAACACAAAAACCCGTTCCCAGCTTGTTGGTTGATCCACCGCTTTGGTAGAACTAGGCCTTGCTTCCACGGACTTTCCACGCTTTCTTACCTTTGCGACAGATTCTACGATACCGAACTTGCGGGGTTTTAGCTGTCCAAGCAGTACCCTGTCTCCACCCGCAAAATTTGCTGAATGTTCCGACTTATATTTTGTTGAATGTTCGTAGTGTAATGAGGCTGCCATCTTGGGTATAGCGTTCAAGACAGCACGTTTCTTTATTCAAGCGCCCACTCAGGGTCAGAAGCTGTTAAAAGCCGCCCCTAACCTGGGAAACAGACGCTCAGAAAGGCTGGGCTTTTCTCAGAGGAGGTCAACCCACCTCCCCCTTCCCTATTAGCATACGACCGAGGTCCCACCACGGGTTCGTTACCATGATCTTCGCTTGGTAACTCGTATCCCGTCTGGTGCCACGGGGAGATTGGGATAGGAGTTGCTAGGCAGGATGCTATGGACCACGAAGGGGTCTATTTTATCCCAATTAGTACGGGTTGTACTGCAGGTAGCCTCTTCTGTTTACCAGGCAAAGGCTATGTCGAAGCAATTCGATATTTACATCCTAATTTTTTCGGGTTCCGTTCCATTGAAATTTGAGATTTGTAAGAATCCATTTCATATGTTTCTACCTAAAGGTGTTTGAGATGTGTATTTCATAGTTAACAGTATTCTTAGTGTAGTAGATGGTAGTGTTAACACTGGCGAAAAGTTTCAAAAGGGATATTTATGGTATTTTGACGTTGGACTAACGTCTATATCGAAGTTAGGCACCTGAATTTGAAAATCTAGTAATTCAACCGGGGAAAACCAGGGAATAGTGGTCAGGTTTTGAGCGCTCATATATCAGTCATTTCTTTTCAGAATTTCGAGGTTTTGGCATCAACCGATCAGAAATTCTTTTACGGTTGAATTTATGTAACAAAAATAACCTATTGTTCGAGATACACTATTGAAAAATTGATAAATCACATCGATTGTCTAAATCATACCGAGCAACCAATCACCACCTCTCTTCACAAGCACAGTCGACACTAACGGATACAACCGATCTGACTTTGTAAACAGTCTCGCAGCTTTCAACCAATAACGAGCTCGCTTTCGGTAGCTGCAACAGGTGTTTCAACACCGTTTTAAAATGCTTCTTTTATCATTACCACTGAACAGATTCTAAACACCAATGGCTTGATTGATAGGGGAAATATTGCGCAAGATTGTCATATAATAATTTAAATATGTTTTCGATACTAAACTAGTTAAAAGTTGTGTTAAAAGTCGTGCACATTCAACCAATCACAAGCTCGCTTCTTGTTTGCTCGCGGATGGATTTTTGCTTTGGGCTATATAATAGCCTGTGTCGTCTCATAGCAAGTGGAAGGCCTCATCAGTTAACAAGTGGAAGGCCACCAGGCCGGTCTTGTATAATCAGCAGCAGCGGCGGAGGTAGTGGGCAGCTGCATTTCTTCATTCAGTTCGGTTCTCCTTGGATCTGAGTTGGACCCCACCAGCGGTAATCCAATTCAGATATCGTTGGGTGAAAACTGCACGAAACTGCCAGAACTGCCAGAAACTGCACGAGCCAGCACCGCCACTAGGAAAGCTACCGCCATTTAGTGTGTGTGCAGTGTGCACATATAGCGTATGTGCATCTGTATTGCTATGACATTTGCGATGATAGGGATGGCGCTGTTGCGTGTGTATGGCTAGCTATAGCGTGTGTAAGACTCTAGCATGTGTAGCATATTATGGCTATTGCGTGTATATCTTAAGCGTGTGTACGGATAGTTATAGCTTGTGTGTGGATAGCTGCTGCGTGTGTAATGATTAGTTATAGCGTATGTATGGATAGTAATAGCACATGGTTGGATAGCTTATGCGTGTGTATAGATAGTTGTATCGGATGTATGGAAAGGAATAGCGTGTGTATGGATAGCTTCGGCATGTGTGTATAAAAAACTATAGCTACAGCGTGTGGATGAATAGTTTTAACGCGTGTTTAGATAGTTATAGCATGTGTGTGAATAACTATAGCGGGTGTTTATCGAAGATTATTATTTTCATTGAAAATATTAAAATGTCTTAACGAACACAGTTGTGAATTTGATTTTACAGCAGCGTTTTAACTTCTTCAGCCAGTCTTAAATTTGATTTAGATCAAAACAGGTTCTTTTGAGTATCATAAATTATTGGTAAAAAGAGTTGCAAGTTTTCTCAATGAGCATTCATTAAATTTTCGTTTTTGTTTCTCGGTGCGCGGTTTTGATTTTGTTTCTCGCACACAGAGAAAGAAACAAACTTGTCGCTATCGTGAAAAATAACAAAACAATTAGAAATGCTCTAAATCACAACTGAAGAAGTTAAGATATTTTCCTGTCACTCGCCCAAACCTTGATAACAACTACCGAAAAACGTGTGATTGAGCTCTTGCTATATTGAGTTATTGAACCAAACGTTTTTGTTTTTCAAATACATGAAGTTATATGCTGGGCTGGAACTAACCTAGCATGAGTTTTATCGATTAAATGTCAAACAATTTTCAAATTTAAAATTTTCGTTTGAATCGTTCTGGGCTCCAATTTCAGATAGTTTTGTAAAGTTTGCTTTTTGCTTAGATAGGAAAATTTTACCAATTCGCTCAATTAAATGCGTGTCTTGGTAGTGCAGCAAACAAAGGGTTGATTCGAATATGTATGAAATGACAGCGATTAAATAAAAGATATCCATTCTTTTAGTATATATTATTATTTATAACGTTTTAACGTCTCAGCGTCCAGAAATGCACTGTTAGATAAAATTGCAGCAAATACTAGAGTTGCAATTCTCTCTATTATTTGTTTTAATGGAATATAAGAATACCGTAGTCCAACGTCATGCGGTCGTGTCTTGAATACCACCCTCCTACTTTTTTAAGTACTTAGCACGAAAAAGTACAACGTAGATGAACGGAACTCCAAAATCCCAGCGGAAAAAAAATCGATCGGATACACTAAACTAAAGGACTAAAGGAAATTAGTTTTATGGATTGGTAGACTGATTTAGTTAGAAAACAGAAGGTTTTTTTCTAGTTTTTATTTGAGTGTCATTCTTCTATGAGATGAAAATAGGAACTGAGAGGTATCCAGATTAAGTAAACAACAGCGGTCTGCATACGATAGTCAGGTTGTTGCTATGGCAAGTCTCGAATAGCTATATGATTGAATTTTCGCTGTACACGTCCCAATGGCATACAGTAAGGTAGCTTTTCACGCGGTTTTTTTTACGCGGGTGCTTTACTCAAAAACGGTACAAGATATCGCCTCATTTCAATCACGTTTTCCGTTTTAGACCACGAGTGATCATATAGGCGACATTCATAAATTACGTAACGCAGAAAACCCGATTTTTGAACCCCCACCCCTCATATGTAACGAAACGTAACGCCAACACCTAGCCCCTCATAAAAATTACGTAACGCTGCAGAATGGATTTCCTTGATAAAAATGCTCGTTTTTGGAGAATCTCTCCAGAAATTTTTCGTTACGTAACGCTTTACTCACCTCCGTGGGGGGGGGGGGGGCACGACTATGTAACAAATCGTAGCGCTCAAGGATACCCTCTCTCCCCCTATGAGCGTAACGTAATTTATGGATGCCGCCATATCAGTTTTCAAAAAAATCCCAATTTTTAGTGTGAATACTCATAATTTAAAATATTGAATTTTGGTCTCTAGATTGACCACCATTATATTCATACGAGGTTTTAACCAAGGTTGTTAATCGATAATTTATCATAAACGCCGATAACGATACCGTCTGTTATCGTTATCGACGATGACGCTTACGTCTTCAGACATTAGCGTCATTGTCAATGACGATAGCTACTGGACGGTATCGAATCAATAACGTTTGTTTATTACCATCCACTGCAATACCATCTTTTGCTTCATTAGATATATCATTTAGTGCATTTTGAATGCAAATATGACAATGCTACATACCTTACTATTCGATTTTTGTGCTTAAAAAAGCGCCTCATAAGCTAAAACAATCAAAACTGAGAAATTTATTTTCGTGATGAGAAGCGAAACATAAACAACTAAGGAAAAAATTTTTCCTGTTGCCTAGTGATGTTTCGTCTCCAATCCTCAGAAGTGAAAAATCGTTTCCTCACCCCGTGCCTACTTTTTGATCAAGTCGTATACCATTTCGCTTCCACAGCAGATAAAACTGGCATAAGGCGTTAGTGAGCTGAAAACGTCTAGTGACTATCGTTATCGCCGATATCGTTAATGTTTGAAGATCGTCATCGTCAATAAAGATACCATAGGTTATCGGTAACGGCGATGACGATTATCGACGATAATCTATCCTATTATCAACCTTGGTTTTAACGTTTTAGGACGGTTTTCTTTGTTATATTTGCAACTCGAAAAAATCGTTTTTTACGCGGGCCCGTACAAATTTGGAACGCATCCTCCGCGTAAAAAACGACCTTAGTGTATTCTAATTAACCCTCTAGTGCCCAATGCCGCCCCATTTGGCGGGCTTCAGTCGAAGTTCCGAAAAGCTTCAATAAATACTTAAAAAGTGTTTATAATAGTTTATAGTGATTTTATCGAAGTCCGTTTAGAAATTAATTTGGGCACTAGAGGGTTAAGGGTAGGGGTAGGGTAAATAGAACTCAACTCACAATGATTTTATATCGATTTTCCAATATTTTTTTTAGAGAAAATATTTTGACGTGGGACTACGTCTTTCTTTACTATACTAAAGTACATTCTGTAAAAATTGGATTGAATATGTAACGTTTTTGGTCGGCGTAATGGAAGATTTTAGATGCTAATAGCGCTCAAACAACTGTTCCGATTTCAATAGTTAATATACAGTTGGAAAACTAAAATATACAATATTTGTACTGCCGGTACCCCCATAACTGTCCCATACTGATTTTGGTCACTTTTGAGTTATCATCGGGAATCGACTTAATTGTTATCATATTTTCTGGAAAAAAATTAAAATTGATACTTTTGTATGCAAAAGCAAGAAAAAAATACCAAGTTGTTTTTGTCCCATATTGAAAGTAATTGTATAGTGGTACAAACTGCAAACATATAATTTTGCTCCAGATTAGTGTATATCGGATTATTTTAGGCTTATAGAAGTATGTCATTTAATTAACTAGATCGATGTTGTTTTTCTGTACTACAATTTACGTTGCCAAAGATACTGCCTTGCTGGTTGCTGGTTGAATTTATATGGTTGCTGGTTGCTGGTTGAATTTATATGTGATGGGACAAAATATGCGAGTAATTTTGAAATGTACCCGCATATTTTGTCCCATTTTGTCTTTTTTTTTAAGTTATATAACGTAAAACCAATTCCATCCATGGTTTTGAAGTAGAATACTTTTCTCAGGAAGTTCGGCTACATAGGGATGTGAAATGAAAATCTAAAACCGAAAAAAGTGAAAAATATGTCCAATTTCAAATGCTAATAAATCGGTTAGTATTCGATGGATTTCCTTCGTTATTGCAGCAATAGATTGGAAAATCTTCTAAGATTCTTCCCAAAATAAGATAACTGTAATTTTCTTATCCATACTATTGTACTATTGAAAATAGTCAAGCTTTGTCAAAACGAAAAATTCGACCTCTGATTGGTCGTTATATGCTTGCTTCCCAAGCACGGTCGACAGAATCATATACCTTGCAATTGAAAACATGCTATTTGGCCTATATAAGAGCCTGTGTCAGCCGGAGCCGCTCATAATAGTTCTAGACAGCGACAACAGCAGTCGTTCTTCCTTAGCAGCAGCACTAGCCCTGTGGTTGGTCACCACATCTCAGGAGCAGCGCGGTTTTTCTCAGCGTGTGTCGTCAGACTGCCATTATTTCCCCCGTGTTGGGGCAGCATGAAGATTGCCATCAGGAAATCCAATTTTGGAAATCAAAATGCCTTTTTCGAGGCAAATAAACAATTCATTGAAAGTTAATAATTTTTGACAACGCAAGCAAGCATTCTGTGTTGGATCTTAGCAATTTAAATCTGTCGCGCCCGGCTAATTCACTGAATGTGAAATAGCTTCCACAGTGCATGTTGTCCGTATATCTTAATTCCCCCACTGTTAGGGCAGCTCAAAGGTTGCGATCAGCAACCGATTTTGAACCGCAAAATGCCTTTTTCAAGGCAAATAAACGAATAATTGAAGGTTAATAATTTTCTGGAATCAACACAAGCGGACATTCTGTGCGGGATGCAATCAAATTCTGTTGTAGTTGTCTAATTTTTACTTTATTTAGTAAACCCCCCACTGTAGGGGCAGCGCAAAGGCTGCGATCAGCATAACCGACATTGAATAAAAAACTGCCTTGTTAGACCGCATTCACAAAAACAGTCAGTTCGACTATGCAGAGCTAATATAAAGTCGATTCAATCAATTAGCATCAACAGAATTTTGTCGTCTCCCAGCTGCCAAGTTGCAACGTGATGCAACACGCAACAGCGAGCAAACGAAAACGCTTGATGTTACAAACCGCAATAAGATACGGGTTGAAACCGTTGCGTGTGTGAGAGCAAGAGCACCATCGGTGTTTATTCGCTGGATACAAAAGTCAAATGCGAATTGTGGAGTAATTTGTCTGAAGAACATTAGGGAATGGAACAACTGAACTGAAAGGCGTGGCTTATTTCGTAACACCCTTCGACTATAAAAGAGTGTTGCTGGGAAAACTAGCTACATTCATTAGTCGGAAGGTGAGCTGGATGGACCGTCCGGGTTGCGCCTGTGGCTGCCTTCAAATTAAACAAATCACTTGCCCTGTGGTTGGTCACCACGTCTCAGGCCTCTGCCTGAGAACGAACGCCAACGCGAGCGATCGGGCGAGATTTTTGCCGTACATCAGCTGGCACTCCCTCTAATGGAAAAGTTGGATCATTTTGTTCAGAAGAATGAACAATTGTTCTTTTGAGGACAAATAAAACACTTTATTTGAAGAGTTAATAGTTTTGGGTACCAGTAGCAGTATGGTAACAGCCTCAGCGGTAGGTGCAGCCGGTACTTCCATGAGGCGGATATTATAAGGAAGTTAATGGAAGCAGCACGGCGAAACAGTTCGGGTGTGCTTAGACGCGCGTTATTTTTCGTTGTTGATATTATTCCCCACATGAAACGACGCGCTTTCGTACGATAGCGGCGGTATGAGCGGTAGATGCATTTGCCAACACTTACTCCAGTAAAGCCGAGTCTAATTTTCAATGTGAAAACACCTTTCTATTGTGTTGGCCGTGCGCATTAGGCCTCTGCGGTCGTGGCTTTGCACACAACCTTCCTGTGATTTTTTTGTTCTCTACGATAAACTTGTGGTGTCTGAAACTGTTATGGTCATTGGTTCTGGATGTAACTGCTGGAAATCCGAAAATTCACGGATAATATTAAATCGCCGTTTTCTCAACATGTTGTTTTTCATTATGGGACAGTTATCCGGGTACCGGCAGTGTATATCATGATAATTTTAGTTACCTTTTTTTTATTACTCCGTGCAAATTGCGGAAAAGTTTGATGGTCGAATATCCACATTCATTCCATGTTGAGAGAAGTTTATTCCTTGGTCGACCGTCAAACAGGGATGCCACATATACAGATTTTTCGGCATTTTACAGATTTTTGAACTGAAAAAGCAATACAGAATCTGTATTACAGAATTACAGAATATTGCCAAAAATACAGATTTTGCAGATTTTTTTTTGTTATACCGACGAACTTTCAAATTTCAAAGGTCTACCTTTTCGATTATACGATTTTCAAAATCATCAGATTTATGTAGGTATCGATGAAGAAAAAGTGAAATGTGACTTGAACGGAGCGCAATAATGAACGTTTCGAAATATTTGATTTTTATATAACAGTTAAAAGTGTGTATTTTCTGAGCAAAACGTGATTTAAAAAAAAATCATCATTGTCCTTCGAATTTTAAATGAACATTGAAAAATTACGCTAAATCGCTACTATGATAGTTTGCCCATATACCAACTGTCATTGTAGCGATTTCGAGCAGATTTCGAGCAGTTTTAATTCGTGATTTATAAATCGAAGAACAACGATAGAAAATTAGTGAAAATCACGTTTTGCTTAGAAAATGCAGCTCTTTCAGATGATATGAAAACTGATACATATAGTTAAACAACCCAATTCAAAGCTCGTAAAACAAATTGCAAAAAGGTGCGATTTCACCGATCCTGTTGTAAAAATGGCAGCTTTAGGTAATCTTAAGGGGTTATATACCTTTTTGGTCGATAAAAATGAGGGAAGTTTGAATTTATTTTTTAGTGCATAGCACCATTTTCATTGCATCAAAGTAATTTTTTTGAAAGTACAGTTTTTCAACATCAAGAAAATGCGTTTGATTTTGAAATATACCAATTATTACTGGAGTAATGGCCGTTTCCCCGAAACCCTATTTATTTGCAGAGGCGTGCGGTGATCCTGAGAGAGACTCAGCGGATCAACCGAAATCAAAAAACTCATATTATTTCATTAGTTTAGAAGTGTGCCGGGTCCTTGAACGATCGCTTTTATGAGTATTTTGTTTTCAGTGCAAACGGGATCGTTTTTCCCAAAAAATGCACGTTTTGAGCGCAAAAATTGCATTAAATTTTTTTTTTGCGGCAAAATGTAACTGTATGTTTTAAAAAGCGATCGTTCAAGGACCGGCGAATTTTATAACGAAAATTTAAAAAAAAAGTTGAAGGAATACGGTTCAGTTGTTTTCCCGCAATCAGGATCACGGCAAAGGCATTTTCCGGAAAAAACTATTCCGAGATAATTGAGTGTAAAGTTTCAAGTTTAGCTTATGCGGCCGTGGCGAGGCGCGCTGCAAATCGCTCTAACTTTCTTCCTATTGCTCAGATCTTGATGAAAATTTGTGGAAATGTTCTCAAGATGTTGTATTTGAAGATGATGTAATAAAATTTTTTCCGGTTTTTTGAAAACTAAATAGGTATATAACCCCTTAAATCGTTCGTGAAATTGGAAAATTTAAACGATTTGATGCGACAATTCCCCAAATTCGTAAGTTAATGATCTCAATTTCAAAAGCTGAAAGCTACGTTGTAGACCAAGGAGGAGATACTAATATTAAATTAACGAAAACTTTAAAAAATAAATTTAACAAAAACCTGTATACCGTGCTGGATCGAAACTCGTACAGTATCGAAATCCGTACACCTTGATGTTTTTCTTCAGTTTTAAGCATTATAAAAGTGAAAATTCATATGATAGTTACATGTACATATCCGTTGAGTTGTTGGCCTTCTGTTAAATTAAACTTTGCGCCAGTAGGCCATGAAATAAAAATATTAAAAATGAAAAATCAATCGTGTATCGGTTTCAGTTGTCATTTCGTTGTATCGTTAGAGAATTTACTAAGGAAACGTTCTTCAGATAAAAACGATTTTCAAGTGGGATATAAGTGTTTTACTCTGTGAATCTTTTTTAAATTGATGGAAAAGGTATGTCTTTGTCATTTTCGAGCTGTATACTGTGTAATAAACAGTGTAAGTTGTATTTATTCAACAAAAACTGTGCCGTACGGATTTTGATTCTTGTTATTTGCTTGAATCGAAATCCGTACAGCGTGTGTATCATGCATATATTGTTGAACTTTCTTCTTGTTTTCAGTTTATAATGGAAGAAAACAAGTATAAATATACGGCAAACAATTTTAAACGAGCTGTGACTGAGGTGCGCAAGGGAAAGTCGTACCGGGAAGCTTCGAAAGGTTCCGGCGATCCGGTTACTACGAAACGCTATGAAAATTGCACTATTTCAGCTGATATCAAATATTAGAAAACCGTGTGAAACTTTAGGAGCCAGTTGATCCTCAAAATATACTTATTCGGTAATTTTAAAATAAATTATAATTAAAAGATGCTCATTTTTGTACTTCTTCATCTATACGGAGTTTGATTTATTGTTGTATGGACTTTGATCCAGTCTATATCGCGTGTGTGCGGATTTCGATTCAAAAGTGTACGGGTTTTGATTCAGACAAAAAACTGTGTACGGATTTCGATTCAAAACATGTTCTATTTAAACATGATTTTTTTGAGTTTCGGAGAGATTTTAATCATTTTGCTGGAAAATAGTGATAAAATATGAGTAGACCTATAACTAAACATGTCAGTTTAAAGCAATATGTGATTTCTTGATTTTATATTGACCGTCGAAGATTATCATGTGCTTAGGTGTACGGATTTCGATCCAGCACGGTAAACATCACGTAGAGAAGAATGTATTTATTTAAATATGTTCTGCAAGCAAAAATTTCTCCATCCAACATTTTGAGTTTGCTAAGTATAGTGTGTCGTATATCAAGCCTGTGTATCTGAGTAGCGTGTGGGTGTATATGTGTGGATGTGTGAATAGCGTGTGTGTATGTGTGAGTGGTGTGTGTGTGTGTGTGTGTGTATGTGTAAGTAACGTGTGTGTGTGTATGTGCGTGCGTGTGTGCGTGTGTGTGTGAGTAGTGTGTGAGTTGTGTGTGAGTAGTGTGTGTGTGCGTGTGTGTGAATAGTGTGTGTGAGTAGTGTGTGTGTGTGTGTGTGAGTAGTGTGTGTGTGTGTGTGTGTGTGTTTGTGTAGGTGTGTGTATTGCGTGTATGTATGTATAACATGTGTGTGCAAAAATGCATTTATCCGAGGTAAATATATTTATGACAGAATACTTATATAGGCAACAAGTTAATTATTTTTCCTATTAGTACTTCAATTGGTATTTCTATGATATTTATGCTAGTTATTTTCAGCACTTATGCATTTTATGCTAGTTATTTTCAGCACTGAGCTTGTTTTGCGTTTATTTGTAACATGGAACTGACCAAAAATTCTTATTTTTCTAATCAATTTAGCAACAAAAAGCTTTTTCTTGCGATTTTTTGAGAGCACCTAGTATGTGAAAAAGTTTTTGAGGTTTAAGCAAAAAGTGATGAGAAATTATATGGGGCTGTTATGCGTTTATGGGCAGTTCATGTGGGTGTTGGTATTTGTATGCTGTGGTTTATGACAGGTGTATGTGTTTTATTGTGGAATGTTCATGGATTATTGTGTATGGTATTTGTACGTTTGGTGTGTGTTATATACTATGGCTATGACAGAATTAAATCTTTACACTCACTACAGTCCCACGGTAAGCCTACGTTTGTGCACTCAAGCACATACCCTTTAACTTTTTCTTGATCTTTCATTTTTTTTTCTTTTTTGAAAATTTACCGGGATTCGAGAACACCGGGAAATTCAAATTTCACAGAAATTACATCACGGGACGTCCGGGGAAGGAAGCTGAGGGAATGACTTAAAGGTTGTGATGATTATTGAGCCGTTATGAAAAATTTTTTGCTTTTCAAAATGTCGGGTAAATTTCGCTCAGTTTTATTTATTTTTATTGGTTGGCGATTCTATAAGAGTAGGTGGAAGTATTTTGTTCTGTTCTAATGATTTCATGAAAATTTAGTGTTTATTCCGTGCATTCTTCGCGAGCGTCGGTGTAAGTAAATAAATAATGGAACAAATACCCTATAGAGTGAACACTGATTACGGATTCTAAATTAATCAATCCAGTAAATCATTTCTTTAAAATACTTGTTACAAATGGTGCGTAAAATTTTGTCTCTCATTTTCTTATACATCATTGCGCCGAATGTTCTCTTCTGTTACCTATAGTTTTTCAATAACCATAAGTACCTATCATGGTTTCTGGTGAGAATATGACCATAGATTATAGAAATAACAATTTTGCGAAGTATTCAAACATTTTTCTTAACTTTGAAACTAACAGTAGGCAACAGGATTGGTAGAAGGCGTTAGAGATCAATTTTCGGTTTCTAGATATCATATCGCTTTCGGAAATACCAATATTGAGGAGTATTATTTTTTGACATTGATGGCGTTTTTTTTAAAATTTGGCATACTTATATTAGTTCTAAGATCGACTAATTCAATATCTTATTACCAAATAGCATTTATTTCAAACAGAAAAACTTGAGCCACCATGTTTTGATAAGATCAATAATATTAGCATGAGTTGATAATGTACACGCAAAAGTTGGATGGTGCGAAACCAGTACAAAATTGTGCGTTTTTAGCGCAATTGTTGATGTAATTTGGAACCAGTACAATGATTGCGTGTTGAGCATAACGCAATTAATGCTCTAGTATTTGTTCAATGTATTTGGCAACTCCAAACTACTACACCTAAACAGTTTCAACTGGTATCAAGCAGCATTGCAAAGCGAGTGAGAGGCAAAACCTTTCTCATCCTTTCTGCTTGAGAACGAGACATATGCTAGGCTTCTCAAATCTTTTGCACACACGCTTTCGAGATACTCTTTCTTCTTCATGCATTCCCCTGAGTTGCAGCAAGCACGCACCGACAGTATGAGTAAGACTGACAACACTATGGTATCAAGTATGTACAACACGGGTGTCTCGCTTATTTCGTGAGGCGACGAGACATTGCCTTGCGCGTCGCAATCCGAACCGAAAGAAAAGCGAAGAGCAACCTGCAAATTGTATGTGATTTGTCTAGTCTCGTCGCAAATACATGGAAATCATACGAGCGAGAGAGAAATTTCTCCGTCGCTTGGAAAAAAAGCGCGTGCACAAGTTGTTGTTTGCTGCTCGCCCTGCTCCATGAGTGGCAGTCACTAATACACTCGACGCGAGAAATAAAGTGTCGGTATGCGATACATATTCTGACTTCATTCTATGTCAATGTATTCGCAGTACAACTGTTGCGTTATGCGTTTCACACATTTATTGTGCGATTTCTGTGCAACATTTGTGCGAATCGGGAGGACACAATGATTGTATAAGACTTCAACTTTTGCGTGTACGGTTGACAGTTCTGAAATGTAAATAATTTGAACGAGAAATTCCGACTTTCGTGTTGTAATAATTCAATACCGCTCCCCTCTCGTTCCCATGTACTAAATGAAGATTTTCTTGGTTTCATTATAAGGCAACACATGGCAAACAACTAGTACAGCTAGCACAGCAGAACGGGACTCTATTCTCAAACAATTAAACTAATACTGAATTCGAAATCACCTCAAACATCAAGCTGCATCCTACGCAATCAACCCCACAACAGGGTAAACAAAATGCAAAACCATCGCCAAGTAAACTGCAAGAGCTGCTGCTGTGCGATACGAACGTGGAAGTTTGCAGTACACTACTGATGTGTGTGTGGGGTAGGTTGTGCTAGCAGCACATCAAGCCAAATCAGTCCGATGCAAACACCAACGAAGATTTTCATCCCGAATCAGATCTTCCATCTATCCGTCTACATATCTCTGCCCTGCTGCTACAAGTGCCTCCTAATGGAACCGCATAACAGAAGCAGAGCGAGTCCTGTTTGCTTACAAAACTTTGCTGATGCTTACTTTAAACCATCATATCTTAGATTCCGTTTGTAAATCGAAGTGCACACATAACAGCTCTACCGAATCCGGAACCACCGGTCTACGTAGGACGTAGACGAACGAGAGCGTATACGAATGTCGACATTCAAGAGGCACAGTAAATAAACAACTTCTCGAGTGAGTCAGCCACCAGCGATGCAATGTTCGGTGCAGAACAATGCGAAAACGCCTTGCAGCCTTCCGACCGGACTCTCTGGCTGGTCCGGGTTGACTTTGGCGTAGGTTCTGATAAGCTTCGACAGCCTCTCTCTCTCTCTTTCATACCGGAGGAGTGAAAAATAACCGAAAGGAACAATGTTTGACAGGCACGAGAGAGTGGAAATGCAATCCTATTATGTACTGCTGTGTTATTGAAGCTTTCATTGAGGTTAAATTCCCTCTTCGCCTTCCGGTGGGGGTGAAATTGTTTTGTACTTTGCCAACAAACTTGCAAAAATTTTAGCACAATTTTACGAGGTCCAAAGAACAAACAAGCCTGCGAGAAAGCAGCATAATGTTGTTCTCATGAGCTTGTCATTGCAATGAAATTTGTTTTCCACAGCCGCCCGTAGGTTCCGTTCCGTGACGTCAATCCGCACTCGAAATGTGCTTCATCTGTGCTTCTGCCTAAAGGAAGTTGGGCTGTGTTTACGTTGCGTGGCAGTCGTCATGCACTTCAGGCAGGTGAGCAAACTGTCCAACCACTCCGAAGCTGTCTATCATCATTTGGGGAGGCGTTAATCTTTCGGAATATTGTTTTTGGTCTCTCCCTGACCTCCCGCTAGGGGAATCAGTTTCTCATCCGACGGATTCGCTGTTCCATTACACGATTTGTTTTTGCCCAAAACAAAAAGAAAGCAATTGAGTTCGCTCGCTTGGACTGTGTCGGAAAAGCTACTTGCGATTTTTTCCATTTTCATTCAGCCCACGGAAACGTTGCGTAGCGAAGCCGCTTGATTCGTGTCACCAGCTTTTTGAGAAGTCAAACATTACATGGCTTTCCTGGAAATGCTCTAATTTGCTCCATGACAATGTTCTATAGAAAATGTCATTGTGAACAAAATATGTCCTGGAAGGGTTTCCTGATAAAGAAGCGTCAGAAATCTTAAAAAAATATATTTGAAAAAGCAGCAAGTAAGGACACATATACCTTTACAAAAGTAACATTCAGAATCGTTCAACATAAACCCACAATATCGTAGTCATTCAATGCTACCGGGAAGATCTAATACAAAACCACGATCAGAGCAGAACCCAAAATGAAAACACTTAGAGAAACCTCGGTGTTAATCCAAATTGAGCGATTTTGTTACGCTCGACGCGACGGCGGGCGCGGAGATTTATCGGTTTTCAAACAATTCCGAGCCGCTGCAGGCCGGTTCGCTGTTTTTATGACAGAAACTTGCTCGGCGACGGTGCCTGCGATGGGTTGCAGGATGCTTTTGTTTCGGGACGGTTTTTGTATCTCTATCCCTGCCGAATCGATAAGAGGGTGGATAATCGAGATGAATTATGTGGCAATAAATTAAGTTGTTACTGTGTGCAGTAAAAGCTACTCCTGCTCTTTTTCTATCGAAGATGGTGGATTTGGTAGAATGAAATGCTCTGCTTGATGTAATCGGATATCATAACTAACCGAACAAAATTGGACGTGTAATAAGCTTGGGATATAATAACTAATACATCTTCATTGGAAACCATAATTTTTCAGGTGTTGGAATTCACGCGTTCGCATATTGAAATGGAGCCGGTCAAATCATACCAACAGAGTGCAACGCTCCTTGCATCGATCGATAATAAATTTGGCTCCCTGACGGTTGCTGAATTGTTCTATTTCATTCTATTACTTGAAATTTCACGCTCAGGTAAACCATTAATCCGAAGGCACACATTCAGCACAGCTTCAAAGCTTCGTGCTAAACGGTAGTGGGTGTGTTTTTCCCCGAAGAGACAAGATGAAATGTAGGCGGAAGTCAGTCCAGCAAAACGCCCGCCGGACACGGAGGCGAGCATTATTTGTACAGAAAATAAATTGGATTAATGGTCCGGGAGAATTGTGAAAACAAATAAACATCGTCTTGTGCCGGTGGCTACCGAAACTGATGATATGCCGTGATTCCCACAATGTTCAGAGCTGTCCAGATTCCCTAACATCCACTTCCAGATGAAAGTTCAGTGTCATGGCAGGGACGTGTTTAAATTCAATAGTGTCTAATGTGCTTCCAACCGGAGCGGAGGAGCTTCTTTACTTCTACTTTGTCTCGATTCGCCGGAACATTTACCACAAGAATAAGTTTCAAATTCAGTTACCTCAGAAGCCGGTCAACTGCCTCGCACCACTTCAACTTTGCACTTAAGGGAAATTCCGACGCAAAGAAACCGTACAATGGCTAAAGCCGGGAAAGGACTCCACTCTTGTTGCTTCACTTACCCAGGAGTCACAACCGTGCAGACGTAGTACAGTCGAAGCAGGGCAGGGTTGGATTCGATTTTATACCCTCCTCTGGAACTTACTTACCGATGTAGAAAATAAAAACCCTAACCTGAAAATAATCCTCTTCATAAAAACCCTACGAGATCCGGCTTCCCCGATGGGTGCAATGTTCACCGAATTTCTATTTCGATCCTGTTAACTCTTCTTCAAAAATTCACATCTATGCTAAGAAGTAACATGATTCAATCTAACCTTCTGGAGAATAAGAAACGAACATACTGCCTGTGATTCTTTGAAGTGCTCCTACATCCGTTTACCCAAACCACCATTAGCAGCTCACAGAAAAGGCGTTCTTTCATCTTCACACCAGCTTTACAGAGCGCACAGCATTCCGAATACGTGATGGTGCTTCGTGAGAAGTACTTGACGAAAAAAAAGCAGAACAAAAAATCCATCCGAGCTAATATTCAGCTGTTCTAGTGTGCAGTAGGTTAAGATTTGTTTGTTGAATGTGCTGCACTATTTTCGGTCGTGCTTTTTGTTCTCGACAGTTTCTTCACAAGATTGTTGATTAAAGTGGTGGTTAGTTGCACAAGGATATGGCATCAGGAATGGTTCGTATGCGGTGTTTGAACTTTCAACTGGATTTGCATCAATTGTTTGCGGTTTGTTTGCGAATTGATTGCCGGGAGAGTTGTGGTTATTAGGCCCCTAATGAGAAACACGTTGATCACAAATTCACTACAGTGTAAGGTGTGAATGACGGGATCCTCCATAGTTATTTTCTTCTAATTGGTAGTCGATTTATTGAGCTCCAAAATATATTTTTATTTTTTAACCCGAACCTTGTATACTATTTCTATAGGTTATAACAAATTTAATGTCAAAAAATCTTTCAAGCGTCAAACCCTAAAACATAATGAATTTATTCGTATATAGTTTTATTTTCAAAATTTTATATGTTAAAAATGTATAGAAAATATACAATCCAGCATAAACTGCAATTAAAAATCCTTTCAAGTATCTGAAAGGACCGCAATGGCGCTCCTGGACATTGAAATAAGTTTCAAACAAACTGCAAACTGCATCGACACAATTTTCCAACATACCTGATTAAGATTTTTGAACGCTATCTCTCGAACAAAGCATTCCGGGTCTCCTTGAACAATGTTTGTTCAGAGCAGGAGTGCCCCATGGTAGCATCCTGGACTTTTACTTCAACCGTTACATATTATATAGTAAACACACCGAATGTCTATTATTTCAAAGATTACAGCAGTTATTTGAACAAAACTAGTGTCGTACGAACGGATTGACTATTAAACTTTAAAAGCAAAGCAAAGCCTTGGTGCTACATTCCGATTCGAAACTTGACCTTCTTTTTACTATACACCAACTGTTAAGTGTACAGGACAGGACTAACAGTCTCTCCCGAGCCGAGACTCTGTTAATATCAAATACATAATAGGTGATATTCGTTGATTCGAGAAAAAAAAAACATTTAGAATTGTATACCGATACAAGACAAAATTGTTACGATTCATTTTCGACTAAGAAACTATGGCTAAAGCTTGAAAATATAGCAAAATCATTTCAAAAAACTTAGTACCCTGCTTTTCAGTGAGTTTTCATTTTATTTATATCATTTTTGGTTGCCCAAACGTGATTTATGAAAAAATGACTTCTCAAGCTACAAAACCACTCTTTTGCACTTTATTCAAATCTTTGCGATTAATTGTGCCGTGTCAAATAAATGTTGTGTTAAAAAAAATCTTTGCGATTTCTACATTTTTCATTTTGCATGGTTTAGTTCAGCATCGAGTTCAATTATTTGACTCACAGAGCCCGCTGAACATTACAAAAGAGTGAATTTTTGTCATAAATTTTAGATAAAACTCTTCAAAACACATATAAAAAAAATTTTTGATCAAGAACTGAAATTTTTACTGCTAAGCGGGATTTAAGACGAAAATTTACATGAAGAAAGATCCTTGATATCTCATCGGGGACTGAGATATGCGTTTTCACAAATATGTTAAATAACTTTTTTATTTTGGGAGATAAAAAATAACAATGTATGTAGATTCAAACATGTTTTGTTCATGAAATTAATGAGAAGTCAGAGGCGGAGGACTGGCAACATGGCCAATAAAACAAACGTACATTGAATCGGTCCGTAAATTTCTAATAAAATTCACGTGTATTTTCGCACTAGAGGTCATGAAAGGTTGTAAATTTTCAAGTATATCGGGTGTCGCGTGTGTAAGATACAAATTAGTTAGAGTGGGGTGAAAATTAGAAGATCAAAAATGGAAGTGATTATGCAGTGTAAATTGGCACAGAAGATATAGTTCGCCATTCGTGTACGTTTTGATTTTTACCAAGTGAACGGTAGTGTTAGTGAAAAGAGAGTGGAAACCGTAAAGAAGGAATGAGGTTCAACACGTCCTCTCCACTGACATCGATTGGGTTTGTGTGTTTTTTTTTATCTTCCGCTGAGCTTTGCGCGCAGCGATGTGCAAAGCTTTCTTGCATTTGTGGTTCCTGCTGCTGGCTCGCAAAATGCAACTGGAGAGACAGGAAACAGAAGCTAAGTATTGGTTTTGGTGATATTTCACGTCGTGTTTGAAACGGGATCAGAGTGAAATTGTGACTACCTATGTTAACGCACACAGCTTTTCTTCCATTCGATTTGAACGGCATGTGAGCGAGAGAGAATTTGTTTTTTTTTCTGCCTTTTGTGCTGCTTACGACCGCAGAGGCACCTTCGAAGATGCCGATTTTCTGATTCTTTCTCTCTCGATCACTTGCTGTGTGTGTTGGGTAGCGCGTTCATGTGTTCATGATTTTTTTTACGTTGCATCAGTTTGCAAGTTGCAGTAGGCTGACATGAGAATGTGTGTTCAGCAAATAGACCATCGCACGGTGACGTCGCGCACTTGCGTTTGACAGCTATTGGTGGCTTTGTTTGCCTTCGGGCGATGCAGTTTGGTTCTAAATTATAGCAGATCATTTCAGTTGTGACCAGTGATGCCACATATATAGATTTGTCTGCTTTTATACAGATTTCTTGTGTATTTTTCATACAGATATCTGCATGCAGATTGCAGATTTTCTGGAAATAATACATATTTTTTTGGTTTTCATGGGGTAGTAAATTGAACTTCTTGATGTGGTTGAAAAGCGGAGATTGGCTCGGATGCGGTTCAGCGTGTTGTAGGTTTTACTATATTCATATGCTACTATAAATCTTTGAACACGCTAACTTTCACAAGATCGAATTGATAGTTTTACAATAGAGTTTGATCATCTATCATTCACACGCGACAATTATCTAAGTGCTTCGTCTGTCATGAAGAGTTCTGATCGGTTACGGTCATTTAACCATATTTAACCCTATTATTTTTATGATTTTCCTAGCTTTTGGACAAATGTTGATACACTTGAATTTTTTTTATTCAATAATGTTTAAATCTTGTTGGATGCAATTTTTTGTTTTTGAATTTTAAGGGCTTTGGGTGCATGTAAATTTGCCAGTTTTTGAATTCATTAGGATACTTAGCTCATTCCAAATTATATAACAAGAGAAAAACGCGTTGTAGATCTTATATCCTCTAAAATTGCGGTCGGCTTACAGTTTCCGAATAAAGTTTAACGTCTTACGAAGTAAAGCTACTCATTGATTCGTGAATGGGTAAATTAAGGTGTTCATGAGCAGAAACGCGTAGAGTCGTACGATACGTAAGGTAACCGAAATTACTTAACCTCCACGATTCGCTTGTATCCCGTCACTGCAAATATGATGAGGTTTCAAACATGTTGGCACCTGGCGCGCTTTCGTGAGTTCATATATCGAAGATCGCACCACTAACCACTTCCTTTGATCTACGTTCTGGACCGGCAGGCGTCGGTACTGATCAGCATGCAGGGGTTATTGGAGATGCACATCGAAAAGCTAAATCCCAAGCAGGAATCACTAAATTCGATTTACAACTCCAATAGATCCTGATCAGTAACGAAGTGGCAACCGGTGGTGATCAATCAAGCTCAAGCTCAAGCCCAAGCTCAAGCTCAAGCTGAAATTAATGAGAAGTCAGAATTCGGTTTTGATTCAAATTCCGAACACTTAAATGTAATCACTAGGAGTTAGATAGGCAAACCGTCTCAACACTGACTATTACTTTTATCAATGCCTGCTGGTTCCCTGGAAGTGGTTCTACAGTGAAGAGCTATACATATCTGGGTAACGAACATTCCGAGGAAGCAAATGCTATAGTAGTCATATAATAATGTGATTTTTATTCCGAATTGTTCGAAGTTTGAGATTGTTTGGAATTCGAATCAAAACGGTACACGCTGCAACGAATATGCTGTGTATTTGGTGCGGCCATGTCGGTGTAATTCATTATAAGCTATTTAACCGAACGAAACTAACACTGGGAACCAGTATAGTCTTCAATTGGTGCGATTTAGCCGCGCACTGTCGAAAAACAGCCCTAATACGAACACAGGCACGAAAAAGTAATCATACTGCATGACAACGCTTGGCCTCATACTCTCGAACTCGGTAAAACTTAAAGATAAAGTCCTCGCTAACCATTATTGCCTATATTTCCTAGATATTGCGCCCTCTCGTTCTGTTCGATGGGACATGGTCTGGCTAATCAGCAATTCTGCTTTTGAAAAGATTTCGAAAAATGGCTTGATTCGTAAATAGTCTCAAAATACGAATACTTTTATCGTAAAGGTTTTCAAGGTCTGTCAGTAAGATCGAATAAATTTATAGCTAGTTTGGTAACTTTTTTAAATAAAGCTGCATTTTTATTTTTAGATTCGCGATGATGCCCAACGGCCGAAAACCGACCCGTGATATCATCATTGATTTCAAAATGATAGCTTCCGCTCTCTGAAAACAGCCTAAAAACGTCATATAACACCCAATGTGTGTATTCTCGGAAACGATATGAAGCACAAAGATTGAATATTAACTTCCGATGTTTAACCACTAGAACGCGGTGCAGGTGCTCCTGCAGAAACATAAGCTGGAATATTCCATGATATTAAAACAGAGAATCCCTCAAGGAAGTCCCAGTGCTACAATTACCTGATGTTCGGACATAGGACTGAAAACTGCCTTATGACCTACCGTTGCATTAAATGTGACCCAACGCATGCCCCGGATGCCTGCCAATTAATGGAGATCGATTGAGCGCGGTTTCAACGATGCGTGGACAACGCAATCGACTATAGCATCCAGCTGGAGTCTACAGAGAACATCGACCAGTGTCTACAGCCCATTAGAGATGGTCGGGTATGGGAAATTTGTTACCCGTACCCGACCCGTACCCGACTCATCGAAAATTTTCAAACCCGTACCCGACCCGAACCCGAAGTCTGGTTTGTTTAAAATACCCGTACCCGACCCAAACCCGAAAAATATCTATTCTAACTACCCGTACCCGACCCGTACCCGATAAAAAAAAAACGCCGAAATTGCCGGTACCCGACCCGTACCCGACCCGTCCTGTTTTTTTTTTTATTTTTTTTTTTGTTCAACATGCCTGGGTACCTCGTACATTTTATGCACTGATTGTCATATGTGGTTTCTCTAGATGATGGCCGGAGCCAGGCTAGAACCGAGTGTGCGTATGAACGAACGATAATGAACCCAGAGTTTCAGGCGGGTGGTCCACTATAAGGAATCGGTCCACTATGAAAAGTGCATGCCTGGTAAAGTTTAAAATAAACGACGAGTTTTATAAACACATTGAAGGGTCAAACGAATTTTAAAAGGTCAAAACTAATATAGTTTATAACTTGAGAAAAATTTGATAATTCACTGCATTTGCCAAAAACCTGTAATTTTGAGCATAGATTCGGTGTCACTGATAAATTCTAAAAATCAGAAAAAAACAGGTATTAAATAAATAAATAAATAAATAAATAAATATTTAAGTGCTTAAGTCCAAAATATGGGTGCAAAATCATAGAATTTGATTTTTTTATAACTTTTCAAAACTCGGCATACTGACGTTTTTTGACATATTTAAAAATAAATATATCATTACTTTGAAACGCTCTGCAGCTTCAATGATAGCTTGATTTTTTTTGGCCTCGAAGAAAAAGTTGATTTGTAGTTAGTTTTTATTACCTATTATAATATATAATATTGTTTAAATTTTTATAAAAACAATTTTTTTTCCGAAATTTGGTTGATTTGAGGAGTTGTGCAAAAACTACGTTAGCTGTTTTTGTAAAGAGGACGCCTTGTGGCGTTGCTTGTGCTTGAAGATTATATAATTCTGTTTAATAAAAAAGTTAGGGGAGAAGTGCTAAAAAATCATGACAAATTGAGTCACGTGCTTTATGAACGTCTCCAAATAAAAAGTGGAATGGAGATTCGTGTTCAGCACCCCAAAATTAAGTATATACCATATTTTTGTCGTATTTATCGACACTTTTTTTTACTTGGCAAGCATTTGTATTAAGTCGCCCCACTGTGCTCCGCAGTTTTCCTGACAGTTATGGAAAAAGCCCGACAAAAACTCCATTTAAATCAAAACCGTTGCAGGAAGAACTATTCAATCTAACATTAGAAAGCGATAGCATGATGTCATTCCCTTGGTGCATAGACTACCGACAACTGTCAGAATAGGTATTGGGCGATCTCTCGTTGAGTGATGATGGGCGATTTTCTCTCCGATCTTACCGATTATCGACATTAAGAAAACACCCAGGCTTGAAATGATAAAAATTGAATTCTCACAATGCACGAAAATTGAATTACCCGTACCCGACTCGTACCCGACCAATTGAGAATTTTTCAAACCCGTACCCGACCCGAACCCGAAGCCTTGGTTTTTTAATTACCCGTACCCGACCCGAACCCGTAGAATATTTTTTGGCGTTACCCGAAACCCGACCCGAACCCGTCGGGTACGGGTTTCGGGTAAAAATACCCGTACCCGACCATCTCTACAGCCCATCTATGATGCGATATCCCAGGCCCGGAATCGCCGGCTCCCAGAGTGGTGAGTAACTCTCTGAACCTAGACAACACAATAAAACGATATATCCAACTTCTTAACACCATAAGAAGGCAACCCCAGCGTGCTGGTCTGCCTCACCTGAAGAACAATATCAATCGTCTCAACAAAATCATCAAAGCCAGGTTGGTGGATCTCCGAAACAAAAACTTTTCTCAATAGCCAACAACCCTACCAGTCCATGCAAAACCATTTTTGGAAACTCACCATAATTTTGAAAAACAAGCCGAGACCCATTCCCTCTTTATCATCCCCAACATAATTCCATTTCCTCCTAACACCATCTGAAGCCAATGCCCTTGATCAACATTTTGTCAACTCTCACAATCTGAACCAAGCATGGCTAACCCGAACGAGCTTGCCGATCTCCCCTCAGTCATCCCCGCTGAATCTAAAACACCTGCTTGTGAGGTGATGGATGCCGCCAAGCGCATTAAGAATATGAGTCGAGACTTTTTCAAACACCTCTCAGCGGTCTTTAATAAATGACTAGAGTTTGGCTACTTTCCATCTCGCTGGAAATTAGCTAAAGTGATCCCCACTAGTGAAGACCCTACCAGCGCCAAAAAACTATAGCCTCATCAGCCTTTTATCATTCATCTCGAAACTGTTCGAAAAGCTGATTCTCAGCCGTTTACTGGAGTTCATAAACCAGAATAACATCTTCCTCCCAGAGCAGTTCGTGTTTAGGCAGTGTCACTCCACCGTTCACCCCAATACAGTCACTAAGATCTTAAGGCGGAACAAGTCCGTTAGCAAAACATCTACCATGGCATTGTTGGACGTCGATATAAGGTGTTCGATAATGTCCAGTATGATGGCCTGGTGTTTAAGTTGCAAAGATTCAACTTCCCGATCTTCCTTGTGAAGATAATTAGAAGTTATCTGTCGGAGAGAGCATTTCAAGCCGTCCTCAACAACACTTCCTCTGATACGTTTAACGTAGATGCTGGGGTTCCACAGGGTGGCCTTCTTGGTCCTATCCTGTTCAACATCTTTACCTCAGACGCTACTCCTCTTCCGGGTGGTAGCATCCTGTTCGCAGACGACACTACCATTATCTACAAGGGTCGAGTGGTTAGAGCTCTGACACGTAGACTACACAAGGACCTGGATGTTCTGTCCGACTATTTCCACAGCTGGAAGATCTGCATCAATGCGGCTAAGACCTAGGCCATTATATTCCCGCATTTATAATCAACTCGTCTTGTTCCTCCTGCCAATATGAGAATCTACTTCGGTAACACTTCCATCGAATGGTCGAGTGAGGTTGTCCGCTTCGGTCTTGGACCAAAAGCTCCAATTTCGCTCACACGTAGAAAAAAAACAGTTATTAAGTGCAACATACTCATTAAATCCCTCTATGCTCTCTTGATAGAAAATCTATCCTCACCAGATTATTCGTCAGCCGGTACCTTAGTTTCAAGTTAGTGACTCGTAGTTAGCTAGGTTATCAGATTCAATTCAAATCAACAAATCTCAAAAGGATGATCTGAACAATGTAATTAAAATAACAAAAAAATTTAGAACAAATTTAACAAATTCTTTTTTTTTATTGCTCCGGTTAATTACGTTTGGAAAAAGGTAGCTTTGTGAGGAAATTATTGTTATCCAATAAATACTTGTTGGTTTTCTTCTTAAGCCATTTATGCAACCCGTCGTTAAAGTGCCGCAAGCCTTGCTTTCTGCTTTTTCGTCATTTTTACCTGCACAAAATTAACAGTATGTTATAAAAATCGTCTCTAATAATTTGTTCCAAAGTTTTTAGTTAAGCTTGTCGATTATATCCAACTAAAGAAACAATCTCCACTAAATAGAATGTAATCAAAACAATTTCTGTATTTTCGTAAACTTACGCTAAAATTCGAGTAAAACGCACAGGTTTCGTTCAAAGCACGAGTGAAGAGGAAACCAGCAACAGTTGACGAAGAGTGTTTCTAGAACCCTCGAAATTGCGAAAAATTTGGTTGTCACAAATATTTTACGGTTAATTTTTACTAGAAAATACTTCGGATAGCACTACATTAATTTTTTGTTTTGTTTTGCTCATAATATTTCTAAAATTGAAGACAAAACTTTAAGTTTTCAAATAAAGATTTGTGAAAAATACGTTCACTCAAGAAATGTTCAATGGTCTATATCAAGGTTGTTAATCGATAATTTATCATAAACGTCGATAACGATACCGTCTGTTATCGTTATCGACGATGACGCTTACGTCTTCAGACATTATCGTCATTGTCAAAGACGATAGCTACTGGACGGTATCGAATCAATAACGTTGGTATATTACCAACCACTGCAATACCAGCATCACTACATACATCGATTAGATGCATTTTGAATGCAAATATGACAATGCTACGTACCTTACTATTCGAATTTGTGCTTCAAAAAGCGCCTCATAAGTTAAAACAATCAAAACTGAGACATTTATTTTTCTGATGAGCAGCGAAACATAAACAAATAAAGAAAAGATTCTTCCTGTTGCCAAGTGATGTGTTGTCTCCAACCCTCCGACGTAAAAAATCGTTACACCATTCGCTACCACAGCAGACAAAACTGGCATAAGACGTTGGTGAGCTGATAACGTCTAGTAACTATCGTTATCGCCGATATCTTTAATGTTTGAAGACGCTATCGTCATCGCCAATAACGATACCATACGTTATCGGTAACGGCGATAACGATTATCGACGATAATCTATCGTGTTACCAACCTTGGTCTATACATTAAGAATGGGTTAGTAACAGCTAGCTTCACTCAAAATATTGGAACAAATTGTCGAAGATGTCTTTCAAGTAATAAAAATAAAAATATTGTTTTTTATTATGTAAAAACCAAAAATGATGCAAAAGTGGAAAACACAGCTTATGACAGCCAAGCAAGGGGTTGCGAAGCCTAAACTTAAATCATCAGAGCTTGCACGGTAATGCGAATGGTAAAAAATTTACATGCATTATTCAAATAACAATACTTTTCTCACACGGCTGCCTTTTCCTAAACCTAATTTGTCAGAGCACAAAGCTTGAAAATTTCAGACTTGTTCAAATGTTACCCCAGATAAAGTTTCAATGAAAAAGTATGCAAAGTTTTCAGGGTAATAAAGTCTACACACCCACAAAGTTTGTTTAAATTCTGTGAGAGTTCTCTTTGTCGAGTCGGCACGAAATATTTTATAAATTGTGGAACCTACCCTTGTAGAAAACCATGAATATTTGTTTTGAACTGCCAATAAGTGAAATATTAGATGAGTCAAGAATTAAAAACCGAAAACAGAAATTAAATTGTGTCACCAAAGACCGAACCAAAAGTTGCCAAAATCAGAGTGTGCCGAAGACAGAAAAAAAACAATAAACATTGAAAAAATCTACAAGTAAATTGAAAACTACTACGTCTTCTCTATAGAAGAGATTTGTCTATAAAGGAAATTGGTAATATCATCAACTGTATCCTAGTTTTTTTTACCTTGATACTTACCCGAATTAAAGGAAAACCCATTGGAAAGTTCTTTGCTGTTGGAATACTAATCTGAGCAGGGTAACGTGAGGCATGATTTAAATTTCAAAACTGATTCCATCTTTGAACCATCTACCAACCAAAATACTGAGTTGTCATTCGTACAGTAAACCCAGTCCTCCTAGAACCCTTCTCTGCTTAATGCGGTTTCCTATCGCATAGCAGTGAAAAGGATTGCTTTAAAAAAGTAGATTCCGTACACGGATGCTGTAATTTCCACGCAGCTACGATATGAATAATTTCCTACTCTCCACAGGAGTATTGAGTGCCGTCTGCAGCGCCAATTTCCGGTGTGAACTCATAACTCATTCAAGGCAAGCGCATGGTCATGTCCTGAATTGATTTACGAAAAGAAATTAACGAATTTGAGTGCACAGAGTGGAACCATGTCGGAAGATTGAATTAAAATGATTCCAAAAATAGATAATTCTTGCTGATCGAAGCACCGCTGCACACTTTCCGTAACTCACTTTAGTTAAAGTGGAAGCAACGGTAAACAGAGTGCCTCCCTCTTGTGCTGAACCAATTTCGCATTTATTTACTTTCAATTTGTGTAGTTCATTTTCTCCTGCCACCAGCGCGTGGTAACACTTTTGCCCGGATTGCTAAACGTAAACAATCTCGTACGGAAGGGTCTTCTAGTTGGTATGCAATGTCGCCGGGTCTAGGAATTTATCGAATAGGACAACACTGCCCCAACCCTCCGCACGTTCCTTCCCGTTCCACCCGCACATGAAATCGGTATTCAATTACGCAATTTACCTCCGCCTCTTGGATGTTTGCCATCGTTCATTTGTATACCCGGCTTCCCCGGCGGCTGACGGAAACTGGAACGTGCTTCAACTTCAATCGTTCTGTCACAGATTCGGTCCTCGAGCTGGTGTGCATGTGAGTGTGAGTGTTTCAACAACGAACGACCGTCGAACCCGCCTTAACCCAGACCCTTCGCTTGGGGAGCTATAAAAGAGGTAAAGCGATGGCCCAACTTTCTCGAATATGACCAGAAATGAGCGGAAAAGTCGAAAACTATTGTTTCCATAACGATCGACTTACAAGTGTGTAGCGTGGCAATAAATAACTTAGAGCAGTTTTGGGGAAGGCCTTTCTTTCGAAGAATTTTGCACTATCTGCTTCCGACCGGTGTTACCACAGAGCATAGCAATTTGATTTCTAACAACTCAACAGCCGACAGTTCAAATAGTTAATGGCTCAATAAAAACGTTTAGGAAATTCTCCAAACTGTAAAAAAAGACAGAGGTTGCTAGAGAAAATATAACGGTAAGTTATTTTTAAAAATTTTGGGCCGGATGAGGGATTCTATTAATCGAGATCTAAATAAATGGTTTAGATATAAAAGATGTGTTTCATATTCTCCTGTTGCTTCAAAACTCACTCAATAAACCTAAAGGCCGTTTTGAAGTTAAAAGTTAAAATTATGCTTGTCACGTGGAACACTTAGAACATCAAACCTAATAAAAATAATTTTAATATTTTTTGCACTGAAAACGTATCATATAGTGATAATAAAAACTAATGAGTGAATTTGGGTATTTTTTTGCACCTAAAAGTGATATATGACTTTTCCTATAACATAATTAAAATTCAGTCATAGTCGGCTCAAAATTCATCCAAATACTTGAATTTATCATGAAATGACTTTTTAGCCGTTTGATAAAATTTCATTTTTGTAACCAAGGCTACAACTATAAGCTGATAAAAACCAATATTTTTGGTTTTATTATGTTGATTTTGGCAAAAACCTGTGTATTTGGAAAGACCTTACATGCTAAGTAGACATTTCTGTTAGATTGACTTTTCTAAACAATCTCCGTTTTTGTTTAATTTAAAAATCACTTGTTTATTTTCGAAACGTTATATTTAGGCTCACATTATCAAAGCGTCACTGTCATCCACTAAAAACTGTTGAATTGCGGTCGGTTCAAACTAGACCTGTGCGCCGACCATATCATCGGCGGCGGCGGCGTAGAAAACATTTCACCTCGGCGGCGTGTATCGGCGTGACACTAATTATCATTTCTAAAATATTGCGTATAATGTGTACACTCTCACGTTTTGTTTTATATTTCAACATAAATAAATTGAAATATGTTCATCCGGGTTGACAGGATGTCGAAAAAGCAATAAAAATGGTTAGAAATCAAGTAGACAAACAATTTAACAACCGGCAAAGAAATGACCATCGGTGCGATAAAAATATCCTCGGCGGCGCGCCGACTCAAAATCATCGGCGGCGGCGCACAGGACTAGTTCAAACCTCTCATCACAACAGTCAACATAACTTTTGGATGTCGACAAGCTGTCAATTGAACAAGCAAACATCATTGAACAAGCAGCTAAAATCCTACAATTGTGAAATCCAACAATCTTGAAGTTATAATTAAAAAATCCTCTGAATTTCTTTATCTAAAGATTATAAATCCCGCAGATTATTTCAGAATCCTAAAATCTTTCAAATCTGAAATTCAAGAATCATAAAAGCTTGTAACGCAAAAAAATCCCAATGGACCCTCGTTATCTTTGTCCTAAAATTCTAAAATCCCTGGAATCCTAAAATCACAAAATCCTAAATTCCCAAAATCTTAATATATTTAAATTAATAAATACAAAATTCTTTAATCTCCAAATCCTCAAACCATTATATTTTCAAATCTTCTAATCCTTAAATTTGTAAATCCTTAAATACTTGAATCCCTATGCCGTTGAATTCTTCAATCCGTAGATCCTTAAATTTTTAAATCTTTAAATCCTCAAATCCTAAGATTCCTAATCCTCTAATCCTTATACCTTTAATTGCCTAAATTTCATAATTTTTAAATTCTTAAATCCTAAGTTCATTTTTTATATTTAGTAAAACTGTAATCCTCCCCTGCATTCTCCCCAGCTGCTCTCGAAGTACGATGCTGGCCTAACGAGCCAGTCGTCGTAGGTTCGAGTATTGACTCGGGAGAGCCTGTTAGTGTCAGTAGGATCGTAGCGCTAGCCTCGCAATTGTCCTGTACACTTAACGGTTGGCTGCGAAGTCTGTGTATAGTAAACAGAAGGTCAAGCTCCGAATCGGAATGTAGCACCAAGGCTTTGCTTTAAAACTGTAATGGACGACGTTCCTGTAACAGATGATATCTGTTGGTTCTGCTTATGAAGCTTTTTAAAAAACACTGTAGCACATAGAATCTTGGGGGGTGATGGTGTAGGATAAAAAGGTTTAAAAATTGCTCGCGATGTCTGTTTAAAATTTGAACCCATTGAAATATAAAATACTTTTTTTTGACACTATCAATTATCAATTAACATACTAGTCGGTCTAGGAAATTTTCGGGATGGAAAAATTCTCAACTTCCCTAGGTGACGGTATTCTTTTAAATTACATCGTAGTTCACGGTAGGGAATTTAGATTGTAACGGAATTGTATCGACTTTATAAGAGAATTAGACTGGGTGTTGGCTCATATGCTATGAATGTCTCAAAAACTCTTCCCCGATAAAGTTCTTGATTTTTTAGGATTTTTTTTTATTTTGAACCGCTGAAAAGCAATTGATCACAATTCTGAAGAAAATTATATCTGTGATAAATACCAACTCATTTTGTTTGTTTATCTGGTTTAACTGTTTTAAGATAAATATCTAATAAACACTCTTTCTTTCTCATACCTTTGTAGGGGTAAGAGATTCGTCATAATCATCATCATGATTAAATCCCGAAACCCCAAAATCATGAAATCTCAAAGTCCTAATATATTTAAATCAATATATCTTTGAATCTTCAAATCCCTAAGCCCTTATACCCTTAAATCCTTTAATAATCCTTAAAAAGTAAAATCTTAAAAACCGCCAAACATCAAATCCAATATCCCAAAATCTTAACATTCTTAATTCCAAAAATTCTAATATCCTGAAATTTAAAAATCCCGAGTTCCTAAAATCTCAAAATTCCTGAATCCTCAAATCCATACATCCTTAAGTCCTCTAATCCTGAAATTTTTATTCCCGAAATCCTTAAATCCTTGCATCAAAAAATCCTTAAATACTAAAATCCATTCAGCCTGAAATCCTTTAAATCATTGAATCTTAAAATCCTTAAATCTTCAAATCTGTAAATCCTAAAATCCTTTAATTCTTGATTTCTTTAATACTCAAACACTTAAATCCTTAAATTCTTAAATCCTTAAATTCTTAAATCCTTAAATCCTTAAATACTAAAATCCTTAAATCCTTAAATCCTTAAATCCTTAAATCCTTAAATCCTTAAATCCTTAAATCCTTAAATCCTCAAATCCTCAAATCCTTAAATCCTTAAATCCTTAAATCCTTAAATCCTTAAATCCTTAAATCCTCAAATCCTCGTATCCCTAAATCCTTAAATCTTTAACCCTAAATTCTTGAATCCTTAAATGCCTAAATTCTTAAATCCTTAAATCCCTAAATTCTTAAATCCTTAAATCCTTAAATCCTTAAATCCTTAAATCCTTAAATCATTAAATCCTTAAATCCGTAAATCCTTAAATCCTTAAATCCTTAAAACCTTCAATCCTTAAATCCTTAAATCCTTAAATCCTTAAGTCCTCAAATCCTTAAATCCTTGAATCCTCGTATCCCTTAATCCTTAAATCCTTAAATCCCTAAATTCTTAAATCCTTAAATCCTTAAGTCCTTAAATCCTTAAATTCTTAAATCCTTAAATCCTCAAATCCTTAAATCCTTAAATCCTTAAATCCTCGTATCCCTAAATCCTTAAATCCAAAAATCCTTAAATTCTTAAATCCTTAAATCCTCAAATTCTCAAGTCCTCGTATCCCTAAATCCTTAAATCTCTATCCCTAAATTTTTAAATCCTTAAATCCCTAAATTCTTAAATACTGAAATCCGTAAATCCTTAAATCCTTAAATCCGTAAATCCTTAAATCCTTAAATCCTAAAATCCTTAAATCCTTGAATCCTCGTATCCCTTAATCCTTAAATCCTTGAATTCCTAAATTCTTAAATCCTTAAATACTTAAATCTTTAAATCCTTAAATCCTCAAATCCTTAAATCGTTGAATCCTTAAATCCTTAAATTCTTGAATCATTAAATCCTGAAATCCTTAAATTCTTAAATCCTTAAATCCTTAAATTTTCAAACCCTTAAATTCTCAATTCCTTAAATCCTTAAGTCTTTAAATCCTTAAATCCTCAATTCCTTGTATCCTTATATCCTTATATCCTTAAATCCTTAAATCCCTAAATTCTTAAATCATTGAATCCTCAAATCCTTAAATCCTTTAATCCTCAAATCCTTAAATCGTTGAATCCTTAAATCCTTAAATCCTTAAATCGTTGAATCCTTAAATCCTTAAATCCTTAAATCCCTAAATCCTTAAATCCTTAAATCCCTAAATCCTTAAATCCTTAAATCCTTAAATCCTTAAATCCTTAAATCCTTAAATCCTTAAATCCTTAAATCCTTAAATCCTTAAACCCTTAAATCCTTAAATCCTTGAATCCCTAAATCCTTAAATCCTTAAATCTTCAAATCCTTAAATCCTTAAATTCTTAAATCCCTAAATTCTTAAATCTTTTAAGTTCTTAAATCCTTAAATACTTGAGTGCTTAAATCCTTAAATCCTTTAATCTCTAAATCCTTAAAACCTTACACCCTTCAATCTTTAAATCCTTGAATGCTTGAATATTTGAATCATTAATTCCGAAAATTCTTAAATCCTCAAATCTTCAAATCTTGGATCCTTAAATTCTTAAATACCTAAATCCTTCATTCCATCAATCTCTGAATCATCGAATCCGGAAAATATATTTTTGTATTCCTATAATCCCTTATTCTTTGAATACTTAATTTAATAATTTCTTGAATCCTTAAATACATAAATCTCTTAGTATTCAAATCCTCAACCCTTAAACCCTTGAATGTCTAAATATTTGAATCACCAAGTCCGTGAATCCTTAAATTCTCAAATCCTTGAATCCTTAAATCATTTAATCCGCAAATCCTCTAGTTAAAAGTTTTTTAATCCCTAAAATCTGAAAGCCTGAAATAACTACATCCTTCAATCCCTGAATCCCTGAGTCATCACATCCTTAAATCCATAATCCCCTATCTCTTGTAACCTCATAATCCTTTACACTCTAAATCTTTGAATTCTTAATTTTTTCAATCCTGAAATACATAAATCTCCAAGCCCTGAAATCATTAAATCCTTAAATTTTTAAGTCCCTTAATCCTCAAGTATTTTTTGAATATTTTAATCCGCACATCTTTGATTCCTTAGATCTCCAAATCCAAAAATACCTGAATCCTTCATTTTTTAAATCGCTGAACCTTCAAATAATAAAATCTACAAATCCCTAGATCTTATAACCCTATTGTCACTTGTGCTTTAAATCCTTAAATTTTAATTTCTTGAATTCTTGAATGCTCATATTTCTAGGTCCTAGGTCCTTGAATCCCTCAATCATTTAGGGATTGTATTGAATACTTGAATCCTCATTTCCGAAAATACCCAAATCCTCAAATCTTTAATTTTTTGATCCTTGAGTCCTTAACTCGTAAATCCTAAAATATCTAAATCCTTCATTCCATGATTCCCTGAGTCATAAAATCCTGGATTCAACAGATCCCTCAATTTTGTATTTCTATATTCCCTTATTCTTTAATTTCTTAAATTCTTAATTTCTTGAATCCTCCAATGCTTGAATCCTTAAATCTCTGAGTTCTTAAATCTTCAATTTCTTTCAATCCTAAACGAATGGAAAAAATCCTAAAGCTTTGAATACTTCAATCCATGAAATTTTATTCTTTAATTCCTTAAATTCTTGTATCGTACAATCTCAAAATCCTTAAATCCTAGTATCCTTGAGTCATAGAATCTTAAAACCCTCAAATTCTTGGATCATCAAATCCCAAAATTCCTGAACCGTCAAATTCTTCAATCCTTAGATCATTAAATCCTTATATCCTGAAATTATTGAATTCCACAATTCTCAAATCTCTAAATCCTTAAATTTTTAAATATTTAAATCCATAATTTAAGAAATTATTAAATGCTTCAATCCTCAAATCATTATACTCTTTGAATACTAAACTCGTTTAAATCCGTCCATCAATTCAATTTCTTAAAACATCTTATCCCTGATTCCGAAAATACTCATTAAATACTTAAGAGCCAGTTCGCGAGAGATTCAAGGTAGGAAGTTTTGCAAAATATCAATTTTTTCATTCAGGTTCAGTGGGGTAAAACGGCCGTAACGGTGTAACCTTGAATACCAAAGGAAACTCGAATGTTACTTTGTTCTCAATAAGTAGGTGGTCTTCGAGAAACAGTGTGATTTGACTTTTGATATAGGATTCGCCTTTTTGTTGCCGCACGAATTGAAACGACACGAATTTTTTGTACACTATTTTTTCCATGCAAAAAAAAGCTATTCGAAATTTTTTTTACTCAGATCATTTTAAAAATCACTATATAAATTTTCCTTAGGGTACCTCTGTAAAGTTTTAAAACGTTTAACAGACTTTGAATCGTTTGGCATTAAATTGAACAGTACCATTCTTCAATGGAGACGCATGGTGTTTATGGTGGACATAAACGATTATGTAAAGTTCTATGAAAAATGAATAAAAAAAACTCCGGAATCTCCTGGATCTCCAATACTGCGAAACTGCAAAAAACCAGTGAAATGTATCTTAGAAAAAGATCAAATCAAATTCGCCCCGAATATCAGGATCTTCTTGTTTTCTCACCATCAACTGTAGACAGAGCGCCGGGGTAACCTCGCGCAAATTGACAAGGTAAATGGGTAAATTATCCTTCTTTGGCAAACGGAAAGCGAACACGATACACGACCGGAGGAGACGACGACGAAATAGCATATTCCCGAAGGAAACATTTCACTCGCATTCTGTTTTCCTCCCACCAAAGTGGCGAGAGGGGGAGTGGGTGGCAAACGAGTGCGCTCTATTCTTCTACTTCTCAGGCTCAGTATCAGTAGGAGCATAATATGGAGACGTTTTCGCTGCGGAAGGAATACACAATCATTTATTACGTATAAAAATTTAATAAAAACTGATTTTAAAATGCTTACTCCTACGAGCGAATCGCTGTCGCGTTAGCACGGATCATCAGATATTCTGCAGGCTGCGCTTTGTTCGCCAGAGGAACTGGAAAAAAATATGCAAACACTTTGTCAACCCGCACCAGCAGCTGTATTATCATACCTGCTAGTTGGGAGCGAATTGTTTGCATTATCGCAAACAGCGGAAAAAGGAATCTCTACAGATTGAAAATTGTCACCGATTGCAAGCTTTACGATTTGTAGCGTTCCATCAACAGTGTGGCTTAGTCTAGTGACAATGCTCGATTTATTTGAGAAATGGAATGGAAATTTTTATCACTTATTTATATTTTAAAAAACTTCATAAACTATGCAAACGATCGATCGAACAACAGTTGATTGACGCTGCGATTGCTACCTCGAGTGGTGCATCCCCGCATTTATTCAACGAATAACAATTCGAATCACTCGATGACAGCTAGGGTTTTTTTTTTCAAATTCGCGCATCTGCCTGTCGGCTAGTAGTAACACAATCGCATTGAAATTTCTCGTTCTTTTTTTGTTTTTACGACAGTAGGTACATATCTAAGGATTTTATATCCGCACGAAAAACCACAGACTGGAACCGAACAAGCAAACGACCCAATTTTAATTGGGGTCTCTTTAAACAAATGCTAACAATGCTTTCGGTTCAATCTCAGGACAAGTGGCAAGCGGGAAAAACAGCTTTGAAAAGGCTTTCTGCTGAGTGTTTACTCAACTTGTTCCTTTAGACTGTGTTTGTTAGTTTATTTAGCAGTTAATATCAATTATCTACGACTATAAAGAAATGTTATGAGCGTCTTATAAATATTTTAGATAATGAAATTTCCGAATTATTTCTGGCATTTTCGTAACGCACAGATTTTCATTTTTTTTTTCTATAAATAAAACAAGGATAAATTTAAAAACCAATTAACGCAAATCTATGCTTACACTGAGATTCCAAAGTTGCTTCAGGGCTAATATTTCTGTTGAATCCAAGCAGAGAATTATTCAACATGTGGTTTTCCGCTTGTGCTGTTATGTTTCTTTTTTTTTTTTCATTCTAAATAGTTGGATTTACACACCCTCGTATAAATAAACTATACGAGTTGTATAGGAAACAAGCAAACGGATCTCGGCATCATAACATCCCCTCGGACGTAATAAAGTACAATGTAAACAGACACTGCAACAATGCATGGGTGATGCTGCAATCAGTATAAAAACCACCTGACGCAACTATAACTGGGGAGAATTTTCCCATCTAGTGATGGTAGCCCACATTACTAAACACACACACACATATCAACCTCGGGCAGTGCATAATTTTACCATAAACCTTGATTGCGTGGAAAACCCCTCTGGAAACCTCGCTCGGACCAACCGTTTGAAAAATCTCGCGCCACCAGTGAAAGAACTCAACTCAGCGCATCTCATCTCAGTTCGACCTAACAACGACGACGTCGAAGCAAGGAGCAAAAGCATTAGACTTCCCACTGGCAAAGAAAAACGAGACGGAATGTGAGCTTTTCACCACACCGTCAACAGCATCATGATCATCGTTAGTGTAGCATCGGCATTCGCCCAGTCGCCCCAACCCGGCATCGTCAAAACATTGGCAGCTGCTGGTGCTACTGGAAACATGGATTAAGAATGAAAAAAAAAAAGAACGGGAAAGCGTTTGCGGAAATCAGAACATCAGCTGTTGCGCTTCGAGTAGTGCAGAAATCTCGACGCTTGGCGCGGTTTATTGTTATAATTATGAAAAATGTTGTTATTTTTATAGCCTTTTGTGGGCAGCAGATGCGGTGGGTGTGGCAGGATTCCACCCGTACAGTTTTTGTATTGGTTATTAGCCACTCTGTTGCTGGCTGCTACTGTATATGCAGTTGTTGTGGTTTTGAAGTAGAATACTTCTCTCAGGAAGTTCGGCTACATAGGGATGTGAAATGAAAATCTAAAACCGGAAAAAGTGAAAAATATGTCCAATTTCAAATGCTAATAAATCGGTTAGTATTCGATGGATATCCTTCGTTCTTGCAGCAAGAGATTGGAAAATCTTCTATGATTCTTCCCAAATGAAGAGAATTGTAATTTTATTATTCAAACTATTGTACTATTGAAAATAGACAAGCCTTGTCAAAACGAAAAATTCGACCTCTGGTTGGTCTTTATATGATTGCTTCCCAAGCACGGTCGACAGAATCATATACCTTCCAATTGAAAATATGCTATTTGGCCTATATAAGAGCCTGTTTCAGCCGAAGCCGCTCATAATAGTTCTAGACAGCGACAACAGCAGTCATCCCTTAGCAGCAGCAGTAGCAGAGCAGTGAATATCAGCGTTGGCGGATAGCGACCACAGCACAGCTGTGGAGTAGCAATGGATACCGCACTAGTTGCAGCGGATCTCAGCATCGATAGCAGCTGGACCAGCTGATGCAGGGACAGCGGATACCAATGGCAGCGTATAGCGGCCACAACTGTGGCATGGCTACGAATAGCGTAGCAGTTGCAGCGGGTATATCTGACCATGAAGCATTTATGCAATAATTGAATGAAAATTGCAATTGCAGCAATCGGCCTTTTTCAAGGCTACTAAATGTTTTTGGAAGAGCATAGTGAATGGTTATTAATAAACTGCAACTGAGGTTTGGTGCTGGCAAATGCACAACAATGTGATGTTTATTACGATTTGTTGATACTGTGCATAACAAGCGGTATATACGAAACAAATTCGATTTCAAACAGAAAATTTCGGTACGTTCTGCTCACGATGCTGAGTCTGTTTTAGAAAATTCACAACACTTTATTAACAAGGATGTAGCGCCTTGAAGAAGACGGTTATGGTTAGACATCACAGCAGAATTTCGACCTTTATACTCATGTCTACCATCGGCAATATCAAACACGCAACAATTTACTTCCATACGACACGGGGACGGGAACATTTTCTTCTTCCAAGCCGCACAAAACGACACAATACATATCATAGCTTAATGAATTGCCTTAATGAGAGCTCTATCGGTCCGGCTCGAAATAATGTCCACAAGAAATCGTTTTTGTATATCTGTGTTGCGAAACTGAAAAAAACTGTAGGAACTGAAAATAAACTGAAATGAATGAGATGTATTTTTCGTAGATGATTATTACGCCATAGGAAATAAAATTTTTCGAACGTTGTAGAATGGTATAACTGGAAACAATTTAGCCACACCTATTTTTCCAGTTATATCATGCAACTGAAGTTTGATGCTGCTGCAAATGCACAGCAGTGTGATGTTTATTACGATTTGTTTTTTTTTTTTTTTTTTTTTTTTAAGGGAGGATTTGTTAGTAGCTTAAGTATTTATGATAAATATATGTAAATTATGAGTATGTGTGTCCAATCACAAATGGTGACTTCTCAACACTGTTAGTAATTTGTAATTTTAATTGTTAGGATTTGTTTGCTTTCGCAATTAGGACTTATCATTCGTAGGGATTTAAACCTACCTGTCAGAAAAGGGGAAGTAAACTTACAACTAACTTAATTGCTAACTTATTGGCTATAAAGAGAGCTTATCGTAGCAATTGAGGATTGCAACGATTTTTGTCGAAAATTGTTTATAATTTTATTTGACATAGCTTCTGATGGTTCAACACCAGTAAGTCTATGTAATTCGAGTGTACCAAACCAAGGAGGACGCTTCAAAATCATTTTCAGAATTTTATTGTGAATCCTTTGGAGCGTTTTCTTCCTTGTTGAACAGCAACTTGACCAGATCGGTACAGCATAAAGCATTGCTGGTCTAAAAATTTGTTTGTAAATCAAAAGTTTGTTCTTTAGACAAAGTTTAGAATTCCTGTTAATGAGAGGATATAAACATCTCGTATATTTGATGCACTTGGCTTGTATACTCTCAATGTGCTCTTTGAAAATAAGTTTTTTATCATAAATTAGTCCCAAGTACTTAACCTTGTCGGACCAACTTAAAATAACCCCATTCATCTTGACAACGTGATTATTGTTTGGCTTGAGGAAAGAAGCCCTAGGCTTATGCGGAAAAATTATCATTTGAGTTTTAGAAGCATTGAGAGAGATTTTCCACTTTTGCAAGTAGGAAGAAAAAATATCTAAACTTTTCTGCAATCGACTGCATATGACACGAAGACTTTTTCCTTTTACGGAAATGCTTGTGTCATCGCAGAACAATGACTTTGTGCATCCTGGAGGCAAATCAGGAAGATCTGAAGTAAATATGTTGTACAGGACTGGACCCAAGACTGAACCTTGAGGTACACCTGCTCTGACAGGAAATCTATCAGATTTTGAATTCTGATAGACAACCTGCAGAGATCGATCAGTAAGATAATTTTTTAAAATTTTGATTAGGAAAATTGGAAAATTGAAAGTTTGCAATTTCGCAATCAAACCTTTATGCCAAACACTGTCGAATGCTTTTTCTATGTCTAAAAGAGCAGCTCCAGTGGAATAACCTTCAGATTTGTTAGCTCGTATCATATTAGTAACTCTGAGCAATTGATGAGTTGTGGAATGCCCATGGCGAAATCCAAACTGTTCATTTGCAAAAATTGAATTTTCGTTGATGTGTGACATCATTCTGTTAAGAATAATTCTCTCAAACAGTTTACTTATTGAAGAAAGCAAACTGATTGGTCGATAACTTGAAACTTCAGCTGGGTTCTTATCCGGTTTTAAAATGGGAGTAATTTTTGCATTTTTCCATAATTTGGGAAAATATGCAATTTTGAAGCAGCAATTGAAAATTTTCACTAAAAATTCCATTGTGCTCTCAGGGAGATGTTTGATTAGTATATTAAAGATTCCATCGTCACCAGGTGCTTTCATATTTTTGAAATTTTTAATAATTGATTTAATCTTATTCAAGTTAGTTTCAATTATTTCTGCAGGTAAAAAATTCTGGGAAGAAATTAAATCAAATTGACGTGTGACTTCATTTTCAATTGGACTCACAAAATTCAAATTTGAGTTATGAACACTCTCAAACTGCTGAGCAAGTCTTTGAGCATTTTGTTCATTGGATACAAGAAAACGTTCACCATCTTTTAACACTGGAATAGCTTCCAAAATGGTTTTGAATATGGTTTCAATTTTTCAACTTTAGTCTCAAAATTTTGATTTCTCAGAAGAGTAAATCTATGTTTAATCTCTTTCTGTAAATCTTTATAAATAGTTTTAAAAACAGGGTCACGAGAACGTTGATATTGACGTCTGCGGACATTTTTCAAACGAATTAGAAGTTGAAGATTTTCGTTAATTATTGATGAATCAAATTTCACTTGAGCCTTTGGAACAGAATAATTCCTGGCATCAATAATTGCACATTTTAATGCTTCCAAAGCGGAATCAATATTCACTTCGTTTTGCAAATCAAACTCATTATTGAAATTTCTCTCAATATGAGTTTTGTATCTTTCCCAATTAGCCTTGTTATAATTAAAAACAGAGCTCATAGGGTTTAAAACTGATTCATGTGATAAAGAAAAAGTTATTGGAAGATGGTCAGAATCAAAGTCAGCATGTGTGATCAAATCATTACATACATAACTTTGATCTGTTAGCACCAAATCAATTGTTGAAGGGTTTCTTACAGAAGAAAAGCATGTAGGACTATTCGGAGACAAAATAGAATAGTATCCTGAAGAACAATCATTGAATAAAATTTTGCCATTGGGATTACTTTGAGAATTATTCCATGATCGATGTTTAGCGTTAAAATCGCCGATTATGAAAATTTCGAACGATTTCTGGTGAGTTTTTGTAAATCACCTTTAAAATAATTTTTGAGCTCGCGTGTGCATTGAAATGGTAAATATGCTGCGGCAATAAATAAAATCCCAAGTTCAGTTTGAACTTCAATTCCCAAAGTTTCAATAACTTTCGTTTCAAGATGGGGAAGAGCACGATGTTTGATTCGGCGATGAATAACAATTGCAACTCCACCGCCGGAACCCTGAATCCTATCATATCTATGAACCACGTAATTGGGATCATATTTTAATTTTATGTAAGGTTTCAAAAATGTTTCAGTAATAATTGCAATATGCACATTATTTACTGTTAAAAAATTAAAAAGCTCATTCTCATTGGCCTTCAATGAGCGAGCATTCCAATTTAATATTTTAATTGATTTATTTAAAATCATTGCTAAATTTTAAATTAGAAACAATTTTAATAGTAAAATTTGTGCCTATTTGAATGGCTTCAAACATTGATTTTGCCTGCAACATGGCGTTCATAAGATCGAACATTGCCTGTTGCAAAAAAGAAAGTTTACCTGCCGTAATAGGCCCCAGGCAGTTGACATTAGAAAAAACATTTTCGGCAGCAATATTAGCTGGAGTAATAGGTGTACAATTATTTTCTAGCGTGTTTTGCTTACCCATATTAACGGTCATTTTCGAACTACCAACACTAGGCGGTATAATGTTCGAATTACCTGTAACCTGTGCATAAGTTAAACGGGTATGCAAAGGAGTAGGTAAACTATGCGTCACTGGTACGCTTGGAGAATTTTGTTTTGAAGTTGGTTTTAATTGAGAAATTGAATTTTGTTTACCTTGCCTTGCCTTAACAATTGCTAAACGGACTGGGCATTGATAAAAATTTGACATATGGTTGCCGTTACAATTCGCACAGCGAAAATTTTTACTCTCTTTCACAGGACATGTGTCCTTTTTGTGAGAAGAGTCTCCACAATTAAGACATTTTTGGTCCATGTTACAGAATTTGGAACCATGGCCATAACGTTGGCAAGTACGGCATTGTGTGATATGCTTTTCACCTCCGCCATACTTCCTATAAGTTTCCCACTTTACACGCACATTATACAAAGCATGTGCTTTTTCAAAAAATTTTAAGTTGTTAACCTCATTGCGGTTAAAATGAATTAAATAATTAACAAGGGAAATTCCAGTTCTCTGACTGTTTTCGCCTCGTGATTTTTGTTTCATTAGAATTACTTGGGTAGGGGCTATGCCAAGTAATTCTGTTAAAGTAAGTTTGATCTCATCAACGGTTTGATCGTTGGTGAGACCTCTCAAGACAACCTTGAACGGCTTGGCGTTCTTGGTGTCATATGTAAAAAATTTGTACATCTTGTCAGTTAAATACTGAACAAGACGATCACGACCCTTTACTGAGTCGGCTAATAAGCGACATTCACCTCTACGGCCAATTTGATAGGTAACTTTAACGTCAGAAACAAACGTTGAAGTTCCTTTTTGAATATATTAATTTCAGAAGAAATAGTTACCACAATAGGTGGAACTTTCTCCTTTTTTAAAGATTTTATATTTTGTATAGTTTCATTATTGGTAACTTCCATTTCACCAGCTTCATGCTCAAGCAAAATATCAAAAGGATTGTCACTACAGACACTCGAAGTGTCAGAAAGAGATGCCTCTCTTTTCCTCCCCGCAGCGATGCGAGGTTTCTTTTTCCGTCCAGCCATTTCAGGTGATACGAAAAAAGTTAAAACAAATGTTAAATTCAAAAGTAGGTAGTCTTGAGAAAGACTGATGGGAAATAACTTTCAGGTAGTCTTTAAAAGACACACTGACAAAACACAAACTTTGAAGCTATAGGCAGTCAAAGACCAGTCCACAAGCAACCGAAAAAACGTCTGATCTGTAGGACAGTTCAAGACGCACTGTATTACGATTTGTTGATACTGTGCTTAGCAAGCGGTATATACGAAACAAATCCGATTTCGAAATGACTGACACGCAAGCAGCCAAGTTAGCTTTCTTGTAAAAGTATTCTACTTCAACTTGCGGTCGTGGCTTAGCACACAACCCTCCTGTGATTTTTTTTTTCTTTCAACGAACCACGCAGGAAGTTGATGTGCCGAAGGGGTTGATTAATTAGTGGTTCACTATGAATCAAATACGTGTAGGGCAATTTGTTCCAATAATTGAATATGGTGTTAATTGGGTGCGAGCAGGAAGAGATTTATAACCGTTTCGAAATAAATAGCAATAGCTACTTTCTTCCAGTTTAATGAAGTCTATTAAATGGAAAATACAGTAGAGAATTTGAATTCATCGTAATGAGAGAAAAAAACACTGACGGCATAAAAACCGGGCAAAAGGTGAAGGTCAGGTAAACCACAATAATAAGCAGCGAAAAGCTTCATTAGAAGCAGTCCTTTTATGCTGGCAATCGGAGACGTCCGTCGGCTGTCTGATTGTTTTTATTTTCTGTTTGCCTCGACTATGGCAAAAGCGTGTCGGTTTTAGGGGGTAGAAAATGAAGCAAAACAAATGAGCGTTGAAACGGTTGCTGGAGCAAAACGGCTGGAGCTGTACGTATTTATATTAAATTATTATTCTCTGAATCCTGAATTGGGCCTGAATTGGTTTGTTTTGTGATAACTCACCGAACAAATGAAGCCGGAGCTCGAGCAATCGATTCATCGGAGCAGTATTTACGGTTGACGTTTTGATGCCAAGTTTGATTACCAGCTGTTGCCAGAAATAGGTCACACCATATTCGTACCCATTGTGGTTGCCATTCGTGCTGCGTAGGTGTTGTATGATTGATTGATGATGATGTTATTTCTACTGCGCGGGAGTTGTGGTCCAGGTAAATAGAATGATTTATAGCGGAGAAAGCACATTTTCTTGTCGAAAATATTTGAATCACATTACATCGTCGGGGTTGCGGAAAATACGCATGCAAAACTTAACAAAAACAAATGGTCCAAAATGTGTTAGCAAATAACTCTGCAAAATCGAAACATTGAAAGCTCGAGAACTCGAGAAGTTTAGTATTTGGAAAACCGAAAAGTCGAGGCTTTGGAATAGTTAAAACGCACCAGCACTGTACGTACCAATAATGTGTCTTGGTATTCATCAATCAATATATCCTGGCTAATCTATCTCCTTTTTTGTTAATTAAGGAATCAAGCATGAGCATGAGCATGAGCATGATTGACCGCCCGCGGTTGCTACTCCGTTATTGCCAGATCAGCTGTAATCACACAAAGAACCAACAGATGATGTTTGGGACCAACATGCATCCTCAATGTGTAAAAACAGGTGACCTAAATCTTTATATTAGGCAATACCAGCGCCGGCCGCATCCGAATGCAGGTCAAAGAAGGAGTTTGTATAGGAATATGTTGACGTGATACTCGCTTTATTGGAAGCCGAGAACACCTCTGCACTTCCACGAGAAATCACTGGGATGTTGGATAAAGGGGAAGGTATAAGGGGAAGGTATAGGGTTCGTTTTGGTAAACGATGCGCTAATGTCGGGTTCTTCAGAACAAGTGCCGCGTCTACAAGTTTATTACATCCGCCACGATATTCATAATGTGATTCGAACTTATTTAGTTTGACAATGTAACACCGCAACAATAAAACGTACGCGAGGATACAGGATTTTTGACTAAACCGAGACAACTTAAAATTACCGTATATCTCCTCGTAAGGTGATGCTCTTTATACCTAAAACTATTGCGCGTTGTTGATCCATCTGAAGATAATACGACCTCATGGAAGGTACCGACGCGGGGGTTGGAATGATATCTATCGACTGAACGAAATCTACTTCGGTTTCCGATGTAATAATTTAGATGCAACGCGCGAGCAGTCTCCGACTTAACGTTGATGAAGATAAGAAAGATATGATGAAATATCTGGGTTCACTTCGCGAAATCACCACACGCCGGAAGTCCATATATCAGCAAAACTCGCCCGGGCTGAATACGCGTTTACACCGAAGCGTTACGAACAACCGCTTTAATCCCCCCGGCCGACACATACGCGCAGGAACTCGGCGTTTACGTCGATTATCTCTTAACAATGTACGCCTAATACGTTTAATAAATATGAAAATTGGCAATGTTCCATGCATCCAAAGCCTCAACAATTTAATAAAAGCAAATATACATATAAGCCTGAATATATTTTTAAATTCATTGACAAAGTGCCGAACTAGTCATAAATATAACAAATTATGTAAAACAACTGGTCAAAAGCTAGAACAATCAAAAAATCAAAGCATATGATTCCTGAGAAACACATACTTCAAACTCCACAAACCACACTAACACTTTGTGGACAAAAATGAAACTTGTTACTGGAACCCTGCGGAAAAAAATACCGCGCACACAATTTCAACGATGAAATCAAAATCTCTCTGTATCTGTTTTCTCACATAAAGTAAAACTAGAAACAAGCATCAAAATATCACTTTACAATACAGACAAGACAAAACGTATACTTAGCTTTCATCTTTTCATTTTCCAGTTGTTTTCATCGTTTTTGGACTTTTCTTAAATGGAAGTACAGTGGCAACATGCATGTATGCCTTCACACACTCGTTTAATCCTTAATACAATTCATTCGTTGAAAAGAGATAGCACATAAACACTGTAAACGGGGCGATGCATGGTTTTGATCTTATTGGCAAATTTTCACTTCAAGTTTTATTAGATACAAGCCAAATATAATTTGCACTATGCCAATAAATAAATCCCTAATGAGCATTCAATCACTATAAAACTATGTGGAGCAGCTGCTCGAAAAACACTCTCCTTATTGTATGTAATAACACCACACACTCCACACTTTCAAACCGTCGTCAAGACAGCGATAGAAAAAAAACAAGAAAAAATAAACACTTTGGTGAATCTAAAAAGCAACGCAATAATATTCAATTTTCACAATTAAATTCACTTTTTTCTGTGGAACTTTACACTTTTCGCACTCAGCACATTTCAATAGAACACCTGTATATATGTTTAACAATTCTTTAGGTGTAAAATAACCGAAAATCACCAAACAATGTGATGATTTCAAAGCAGGAACCAGCTGGCCAATCTTGATCACGGCCTCGCACAACCATCCGCGAACTTTTCCAAGAAAAAACAATTTTAAATTTAGAAAATAAACTCACTCCGCGATAACATCTATAACGAACATGCACAACTAAATTAAACAATTTTTCTTCCGATATAACATGCGAGCGAAAAATTTTTGCGTCCGATTTCGGTCATGGCTTGCTTCGACCTCTCTTTTGTTAATTGAGGAATCAATACCAAAAAGTGTTCGAAGTGAAAGGGTATCGCTAAAATTATGGAAACAAAATCTTTGTGAGATACAAACACATCTGACGTAGAACAATACAATTATTGTGAGTGGAATATTTGAATTAAAAATGTAACATTATAATAACTAACACCCCTCAACAGTTGTTCCTGATGAAGGCACCAACAAGTGCTGAAACGTTGGAACAAAAACAAATTCGTTCTGAATCTAGAGTTTAAAGACTGTTAAGCCGAAACCCTATTATTGGCACCCTCTACAGTCGACCACTACCAAACATTTAATATCATTTTCTTTTTTTAAAAACATACTTACCTTACCAGTCAGCTCCAGGCCGAAGTGTCCCTTGCTGTTCGAAGAAGTCGTCTCCATTCAACTCGGTCCATGGCTGCAGCTCGCCAGCCATGTCGTCTGCGGAGGCCCCGCAGGTCGTCTTCCACTTGATCGAGCCACCTTGCTCGCTGCGCGCCCCGTCGCCTTGTTCCAGTCGGGTTGTTATCAAGAACCATTTTCACCGGGTTGTCGTCCGACATCCTAACGACATGCCCAGCCCACCGTAGTCTCCCGATTTTCGCCGTTTGAACGATGAGAGGTTCTCCCAGCAGCTGATGCAACTCGTGGTTCATTCGCCTCCGCCATCTTCCATCTGCACTCCACCACAGATGGTACGCAACACCTTTCGTTCGATAACCCCAAGGGCGCGTTGGTCCTCCACGAGCATAGTCCAGGTTTCGTGGCCGTAGAGGACTACCGGTCTGATCAGTGTTTTATAGATGGTTTTTTTTTAAACATGGTATCTGGATTTCATAAGCATTCACAGGCGTTTTGAGTTGATTCGGAAGACCTGGTTTGCTCTGTCTGTTTTTTCAGAGGAATTATTATATACTTTTAGACGAATCCTTATTTTCTTCTGTTTCTACAGTACCTTAAATCTCCCAGACGGTCTCGAGGTACGATGCTGGCCTAACAAGCCAGTCGTCGTAGGTTCGAGTCCCGGCTCGGGAGAGACTGTTGGTGTCAATAGAATCGTGGCGCTAGCCCCGCACTGTGGTCCAGAAATGAAAAAAGATGGTCAAAAGTCATTTTCTCATAAACATTACATTTTAGAGCAATACTGTCTTCGGGAAAGTTTTAGAGTAAAAAAGACCCTTCTTTGGACATTAACAGATCCGTGATGAATCCCCCTTACAAGTGAGATAAAAAGAATATTTTCTCTAAAAATCAATATTTTTTATCGCCGTCTTTGGAAAAGTTTTTCAAAATAACATAACAAAAAACTTTGCTGAAGACACTAGGTAGCTATTTCTCAATCTGACTGAGCTATCTGATCATGTTCAATTATGTTTAAAAAAAGGGTTTTTGTCGTTAAGATTCATATTTCAAACCTTTGAATTTCTCACTGAACTCTTAACAACATCAGACCTTGATATTTTATATGTGAGAGCAGACTTTATTTCATCATAATTAGGTTTCTATCAATTTTTACTGCCAAAAAATTAACTTTTGACAAGTAATTTTCGATTTTCTGCCGTTTCCTAACACATCCCACGGCAATACTTCAAAAGATGCATCAAAACGTAAAAATGCAAAGCTTGTTATGTTTTTTTCCAACAAAGATTCGCTATTGATCAACGTGACATAAATAAACTTACGTTAAAGTTGTTTTGTTCCATGATTTTATACGTTTCTACAAATTTCTGCGAGAAATTTTAACTGCCGTGTGTGCAGAGCACATGGACAATTCAATTGGTGGTAATCTTGCCGTGGGATGTGCCGTTTCCTAAGGCAGCAAATCGAAAATTACCTAAGGCAGAAAATCGAAAAACTTTTTTTTTTAACACATCATTGAACATAATCAGATAGCTCAGTAAGATTGAGAAACAGCTAGCTAGTGTCTTCAGCAAAGTTTTTTGTTAGTGGTCCCCGTGGTTCTGTGGTTAGCGATGTCGGTCGGCTAGCTCTCCCACACGGTTGTGATATCGGGTTCGATTCCCGATCAGGTCGAGGATCTTTTCGAGCTGGAAATTTTCTCGACTCAGCACTGGGGCACGGGTATCGTTGTACTTATCCTACACATGCAAAATGTGCCAAAAACAATATCGATAACGAATTCTCTCAACTAATCTAGTTGATCGGGACCGCATAAGCCCCCAAGGCTTACGTGCGATATTGTTGTTGTTTTGCCAGGGACGGCGATAAAAAATATTGATTTTTAGAGAAAATATTCTTTTTATCTCACTTGTAGGGGGATTCATCATGGATATTTTAATGTCCAAAGAAGGGTCTTTTTTACTTTAAAACTTTTCCGAAGACAGTAATGCCCTAAAATGTAATGTTTACGAGAAAATAACTTTTGACCACCTTGTCCTGTACACTAAACAGTCGGTCGCGAATCTGTGTATAAATAAACAGAACGTCAAGTTCTGAATCGGAATGTAGCACCAAAGCTTTGGTTTTTCTACAGTACCTGAAAAGCCTTTTATTATACCTTCCATTGTTTACTGATTCTAGCATTCACAAACTTTCAATCATTTTGTGCTGAATTCGGATTCCTTTTTTTCAAGCCTATAGAAAAGTTTTCATATATTTGAACTTACATTTAAGAGAGATTTTATGCCACAACTCTTATGCCACGTTTGGTTGATAGAAAGATGTGAATTTTGAGAAAATTTAAAAGAGAAATAGGTTGAGAGAGGTTAACCTACATCAATGACTATCCTGTAGCAAAACGGGATTGGAAAAACAGTGTTTCGAGAGTAGTCTCGCGAACAACGTAAGAGATGAAGTGTTTTTCTGCTATCATTTGCGATACCGCTTACCGTGCAACGCACGTGCTGTTCGAATAAACCGTTGCGTAGTTCAGTCAATGATCAATTCAGGAACAACACTCGAATTGTTGTTTATCGCATGACATCAACATCACGGTGTCAATGAAAATCGACTTTTCGAATATCGTTCAGCATTACATTTCAAATATTTTGTTTCTCGGAAGATGTTCTTATGTAAAATTCCAGCCTAATCGTGCGGCAGCTGTTTTCTCAGAATCAGGTTATTTCACAAAATTCCATTCCCACAGACAGACAGACAGGTTGTTGAATGGCTGTGTAGTGCATACCATCAGTACTTTGTGTACTTGCAGGCATACAATAGACCCCATTGTGGTCCGTAGCACCCGTATCAGCCAGGGTACGAGTAACCAAACGAAGATCATGGTGACTAACCCGTAGTCAGTCGTATGCTGATAGGAAAGAGACTGACCTCCTCGAAGGAAACCTAACCTTCGTGAGTATCTGTTTTGCATGTAAGGGGCTGCTCATAGCAGCGTCTGACCCTTAAGCGTCTGAACAGGTAGCTGAACTAAGAAACGTGTTGTCTAAAACGCTATAGCCAAGATGGCAGACCCAAAACGAGAACCGGCAGCGTGGTCCTGGTAAGGCAGTCTAGCTACACAATTACACTACGAATCGTTAAGAAAATTTAACTCGGAACTTTCGGCACAGACCTACACGCAAAAATTTTCCTTGTTACTTTGAAAGCAATAACTTAAAATTCTGTCATTTGTTATAGATTTGTTACTTGAAAAGTATTAACATTCTTTTCCAGTTAATTAACAACACATTCTGTCATGTGTATTGCATATGTTACGAGATCACGAGTATGACCGTTACAGCCACAATAAAAATTTTACTTGTTCATTTGAAGCAATAACAAAACGGTTCTCTTTTATAGTAATTTCACTATTCAAAAAGTAAAAAAGTTCATCTCCAGTCAACAAACAACACATACTGTGGCATATTTTGCACATATTACTGGTTTCTTCAATCTCCAATTCATCCGGTGTGAATGTATAAGTTTAATCGTTATACGCGTTCGGAGTAGAGGAAATATATGACAAGAGCTGCCACCAGTTCAGTTTCAGCTCTCGAGCGAATTAGACGTTCAGAATCGTTTGCGGAAACCGAGCAATACTTCTTTGTGTACCCCGATCAATTTATCTCTCTTTGTGGAACAATCTATTGTTACCACCTATTGTTTGGAAGGAAGAAAAATGGACGACCCCGGCGGCGGGGGAGCCTCGTGGCTTTTTGGATCACGGTACGAATTACTAGCAGACTCATCAGGAAATGGAAACAGAGCTCCAGTTTGAAATAAAAAACCAAAACCTAAGCAAAACAAACGAACGACAGCAAAAGATGCGAACAACGATATCGACTATAGAAAACTACAACGAATCGACGGAAGTAACAATGGCGGATGGTACTTAATCTTGACTAGGACGGACGATGGCCGAACGATGAGCAACGTGTCTCCATTCCTCATTAAAACAGCTATCGATAACATAACACCAAATGTACAAATTAGCCGAATTAGAGACGGTTCCTTACTGCTCAAAACAATTGATCAAAATCAAGCCGTGAAGTTGATGAAGCAGTCTACTCTAGCAGGTGAAATTGGTATTAAAATTTGCGAACACCCAACCCTGAATCAATCACGAGGTACAATCCATTGTCCCGATTTGATATCGTTGAAAGACGAAGGAATACTTGAAGGGCTTAAAGAATCACATGTCGTTGCTGTTAGAAGAATGACGAGAATCACCAAAGAAAAGAAGTCAGAAGATACAGGCACATTTATTCTGACCTTCAATCTATCTCAAATTCCACTAACAATGGATGTAGGGTTCTACAATTGTCGCGTACGGCAATATGTTCCAGCTCCGTTACGATGCACAAATTGCCTAAAGTTTGGACCCAAAGCAGACCAATGCCGAGGAAACAAAGTTTGCGCCGATTGCGCACAACTGTACCACGATAATGGTCCATGTAGCTCAAAGCAAGTCTGCGTAAACTGCCGCAATGAGCACAATTCATGGTCTAAAAAGTGCCCAATCTACGAGGACGAGTTTGAAATACAGCGAATTCGAGTGACCGAAAAGCTACCCATGCGTGAGGCGAGGAAAAAGAGACGATCCCAGGTTCCTGCTCCCATTTTTGCAACAACAACACCAAACCGATCTTTTGCTGGAGTGCTGAGAGAAAGTTTACCAACACACAATGAGCAACGTAGAGAACATCAAGACAGACATCCCGCGCAACCCACCGATAAACAACTAAACGAGAAACACGAGGTAGGACGACAACTGCCCACAAGACCCATCGAGAATGTAAGTAATATACTAAGAGAACAAAAGGATAACACCCTAAACACCACAGAAAAAGAGAAACCATCTTCCCATCATGCAAGTAAAGAGAACCACCCAACACAGACCGCAGGTATAAGCATTAATTTTCAAAACAACATGAACGATACATTCGAAAAAACCATGGATAATATCATGAACGAAAAATTATTCTGAATTAAACGTTATTTCCCAAGCAGTGAATACATCTATTTTTGCAAATGGAGAATTGTAAGCTAGTACTATCCTAAATCACTAACACTAAAATTAGACACTCAACTCTTGGATCCTTGTAATTCTTTTTCACTTTTCGATTATTTAATGGATTGTGCAATCATACAATGAAACTGCAACGGTTTTTATAGTCATTTTGAAGAAATCAAATTATTAATAAGTAAATACGACCCCGACATCGTTTGTATCCAAGAGTCCCACTTCGACCACTCAAAAAAACCTACAATGAGAGACTATAAAATATAGTACACTATCGACAACTTTCATATGAGAGCATCCGGTGGAGTAGCGGTTTGTGTTCGTGAGAGATATAGTGCACGACAACTCGAGCTGCAAACGGATTTACAGGCTATCGCAGTAACAGTTTTTAGTCCATTAGAGTATACTGTATGCAATCTTTACCTTCCGCCTAACCAAACTATTCTCAAGTGTGATCTCGAACGATTAGTGCAACAGTTGCCTCATCCGTTTATTATCATCGGAAAATATTCCTAAAACCTCCAGCGTTTTGAAAAAATTTAAACCTCCTTGGTGGAGCTCTGAAATTAAAGAGGCCATTCAAGTGAGAAGAAAAGCTTTACGAAGGTATAACCAGAACATGAACGAAGAATCAGAAAAAACATACAAAATTGCAAAAGCGAAGGCTAGAAGGATTATAAGACAATCCCGAAAAAACTGTTGGCACCAATTTGTTTCTACGATTTTCTGCTCTACTTCTTCAAATGAGGTGTGGAAGAAAATAAATAAAGTTACTGGAAAAATTGAATCAAATACCATAACATCTTTGAAGACAGATCAACAGTTATTAACAACACCAGACACGATTGCAGAACATCTTGGGAAAACATTTGCCTCTGTGTCCAATTCAAGTAATTATGACTCTGAGTTTCTAACCTACAAGTTGAATATAGAAAAAATTCCTATAGAACTCGAAGAACAAAATCCCAGTGATTTTAACCGACCTTTCAGTTTAATAGAATTAAGGACAGCTTCGGCAACTTGCAAAGGTTCTTCAGCTGGACCAGATGAAGTTCACTATCATATGGTAAAGAATCTACCCGTTGCTGGTTTCCATTACTTATTACAAATTTATAATAAAATATTCACGGAACGAATATTCCCAGATCAATTACGAGAATCAATAGTTGTAGCCATAAGAAAACAAAACAAAAACCCATTAAGCCCGAATAATTATCGTCCGATTTCGTTAACGAGTTGTGTCTGTAAGATACTCGAAAAAATGGTCAACAGACGTCTAATGTGGTATTTAGAAATAAATAAAGTATTGGATCCTTATCAATCTGGATTTCGAGGGTATCGAAATACCATGGATAACCTTTCATTACTGGAAACTACAATACAACAAGGTTTCAGTAGAAGAGAATGTGTAGTCGGTATTTTCTTCGATTTGGAAAAGGCATACGACATGACCTGGCGCTTCAATATCATACGATCGCTGTCAAAAATTGGAATTCGCGGAAATATGCTTCATTTCATCATAATTTTTTTGAAAAATCGCTCATTCAGAGTGTTGGTTAGAAATTCTTTTCCATCGCTGTTTTCCCAAGAAAATGGTATTCCACAAGGTTCCGTGCTTAGTGTCACATTATTTCTGATTGCCATAAACTCAATTCAACAAGCTTTCCCAGAAGGAGTAATAAAATTTAGTTTTGCGGATGATGTCGCAGTTATTTTCCATGGCAAATTTATGCGTGTAATCGAGAATCGACTCCAACTAACACTAGATAGGTTATCCGAATGGAGTAAAAACACCGGGTTTCGACTCTCGGTATCTAAGACGAAAGTCATGCATTTCTGTCGTAAAGCAAATTGTACAGTAGAACCAGTTCTAGTATTGAATGGTTGTGAACTTGAAGTAGTGAATACACATAGGTTCTTGGGAATGCTTTTTGACTGCAAACTTAAATGGAACCAACATATTAAAACTACTAAAAATAAAGCGCTAAAGGCTTAACAAGTTATTAAAATGTTATGCAGTACTAGTTGGGGCTGCGACAGACGTACGTTAATGACAATCCATAAAAGTTTGGTACTATCACGGTTGGATTATGGATCATTTCTATACTCAACTGCCTAAAAAACTGCTCTGAAAACCCTAGATTCAGTCCACAACCAAGGTATACGATTATCAACCGGAGCATTCCGCACAAGCCCTGTAGTGAGCATGCTAGCAGAGTCTGGAATGCTCCCTTTGAGGCACAGACGCAACCAACAACTAATGAACTATGCTGTAAAAACTAGTTCAATTGTCACTCATCCTCTCCACAACGAAATTTTAACTGCACTGAATGGAGCCAACGAACAACACTCCACTAGCCTACCAAAATCTTTTATAATTAGAAGCCAACAATGCTTTAATGATTATAGCATACATTTTAGAAAACCTGTATTTCAATGGTATCATACCGTTCCACCTTGGATAGGAAGTCCAATTAAAGTCGATCGCTCTTTATCGCAGTATCTTAAAAGATCCACCCCTACACTACAATATCAAAAACAATTTTTAGAAAAAATGCACTTGTACGAAAATTACTATACTATTTATACTGATGGATCTAAGTGTGGTGACCAGGTTGGATGTGCTTTCTATTGCTCAAACTATCAATGCCAATAACATCTTTCCTCTGATACGTCAATTTTTACGCCAGAAATTATAGCAATTAAAGATGCAATTAATTTCGCAAGAAATCTCAACAACATAAATAAATTTCTAATTGCTTCAGATTCTCTAAGCGCAGTCATTTCATTAGAAAACCCGTTCAATAAAAATCCCATTGTACAAGAGATACAAGATAGTATCAAACTGAGTAGGGATAAGGTTTTCGTAATAATGTGGATCCCGAGCCACGTAATGATTGAGGGAAATGAAAAAGCTGACAGCCTTGCAAAATCAGCATCTGAAAAACCGTTTTACCCAACACCTCCAATGATATACGACACGATTTCGATGATACGTTGTTATGTTTATAATCGCTGGCAGTCTGAATGGACAAATGTTTCTGATAATAAATTGCGAATGGAAGAATGGAAGTCTTACAACAACGGTCAAGGAAAGAGTCTGTCCTGTTAACACGTATGCGAATAGGGCACACAAGAATCACTCACGAACATCTTTTCAAACATGAGCCTCCACCATTTTGCACCGACTGTAATCAGCAAATAACTATAAAACATTTGCTCTCAGATTGTATAAAATACAAAGTCTTACGTGATAAATACAATATCAAACAAAATATCAAGTATTTTGGATACAAACCAGTCTGAATTATCAAATCTGTTCAAATTCTTAAAAGAAGCTGACTTGTTCGATAAACTATATGATACTAACCCCGAGTTGGGCGCGGGTAAACGACCCTTACTACTAATATTAGCTCCTAACATGCATACATTATATACTGCTCAGGGAAATAAGTTAATCTTACATACATTTAGACTCTTTGTAAAATGATAGGTGCTGATAGCCTTTCCTTGTGCTGAGCACCCTTTTATTAATAAAATAAAATAAGAGCTGCCAGGTATACATTTTTCTCTCTATTACATTACAACGTTGATAATTACGAAGACTTTTTCGTATGCTTTTTAAAATCACATCACAATCTGTCAACTGCGTTGAAGAAAAAAACGCAAACATGTGCTTCCTTGCAAGCGGATGCAAGTCATGTTGAAACACATTCATTACTTCATGAAAATTCATTTACACCTTTTTGATTATACAAAGCTCGTGCCCATCTATGTAGCAAACCTCTACTCATATCTTCGGCAACTCTGGTCTCACGGTATTACATATTTTCATTTCAAAATACAGAGTGGGGAACTAAACAGTGATGTTCCTTATTAAACATTTGATATGAAGGAGCTACATGACAGATTCTGCGTATGCGTGAATAAAGTAGACTAAAATGAACCAGATCGCTGCATCAATACAAATGCAGCGGGTGAAGTCTCGCTGCGGCTGTTGATTGTATATTCCACTGCGCATACAAGCGCGTAGTTTTCTTTCATTTTATTACTTCTAGTTTGTTACCTTTTTTGTCTAACTCGCCTTCTTAAGACACAAAAGGTAATAAAATATTGCTTCAGAGTAACAATATCTTGCCCATTTGTGTTGGGTGTAGGCAACGAAAAACGGACCACGAATGGAAACTCTATACCTGGAACTGCAAGTCACTGATTTTTTTCGGCGGGGTGCTGCTTGAGTAGTCAAAACCTGGCAAGTTTGGCATCGTGGCTCTGCAGAAGATTAGTCGCAAACGTTAACAGGTATGAAGAGTCCGTAGCGACAAGACCCAGTTCTACCGGAGCGGCGGAGAAACCAACGAGCTTGGAACGGGTTTTTATGTTTCTTCAACTACATCATCATCAACGTGCACTGCTCACACGACCTGAAGACGAGAAAGTATTGTTCTACGTGCAGTTGGAGGTAACATACGACAGCTGCTTGTCACGGGACAACAAGATCGTTATCGGGGATATGAACGCCCAGTTCGGAAGGGCAGTGATGTATAGACCGGTGATAAAGTCTAACAGCCTACGCACCGACAGACCTAACTCCACTACTTCATAGCTTTCCGAGGCATTGAAAGCACATTTTTCTCCACACAAAGATATCCACAAAGCCCACCGAACAATAAATCAAACTGACCACGTTCTCGAACATTACAAACATACTCCGACCATTACCTAGTAGCAGTACATTTGCGTTCAAAACTATCTACGGTATTTCACACATGACTAAACCATCCTCCTCGGCCAAACATCTGGCAGTTGTACTACCCGCAGACTGCCGAGAATTATTTGCGCTTACGTGACGAGGCACTACTTACCACGGAAAAACTGTGTGCTTCGACTCTCGACGATGGATAGGGCAAGCGAAGCTCGACCATCGGAAAAGCCGCAACCGCGGCACTGGGTGAGGAAACGTCGTTCCGACAAAAATACTGGTTTGACGGGGAATGTCAGTGAACGATAGAAAGGAAAAAAGGAAAAGCTATCCAAGCATCGCCACAAGAGAGAACGTGGTCAAATATTGACGAGCTCGAAATTAGTTAACCACGATTCTGAGGAGGTGTTTCCTACCAGCAGGGGAACAGAGATCGTGAAAAGCTGAAGTTTCGGGATAATGACACGAGCAAATTGAACGAGACGGTAAACCAATCCCGTAAGGGTAACATACCGAGTCCAGATTTGCTAAGAAACGAGGAGGGAAACCTGATTACAAGCGAGTGCGTGATGGTCGACAGATGGAAGCAGTTTTTCGATGAGTATCTCAATAGCGAAGCAACGGTACGAGGCGGAGAATAGTTTACCGTGGAGTGCCTACGAACGATAGCAGTGTCTCAGTTCCCGGCACTCTGAAGAACGGAGAATTGGGTCACTAAAGAACAATTGTACCGCAGGTGAGGACAGACTACCGGCAAAGCTGTATAGACACGGCAAAGACTTTCAGGATTTGGAAGGAAGAGAGACTACCGGAGAAATAAATGCGGGCTTCACACAAGCACGCGCTACTACGGATCAAATATTCATTCTCCGGAAGATCCTTTAGAAATGCTGGGAGTACAACGTGCCAACACATCATGTCTTCTTCGATTTCAAGGCAGCGTATGATACAGACCAGCTATGACAAATTAAACTGACATGGCATAACAAAGCTAGCTAGTGTTACGTGTGCATGCTGATAGGGGACACTATCAATCCCTTCGAAACGCGCTGAGGGTTGACTATTGGTTTAGAGTGTTCGGTTGTCCACCCAGAGAAGACTGAGGGAGTCGGAGTCGTAGCCGGAAGTCTACTGACTTGGCCTTGTTTATTGAACCTTTTTATGCATGCATTTAATATTTACAAATGCCTCCAAAATAGCAGGTCTACACATTGATTTGCTATTATCGATATGTACAAGACGAAAAAAATAGCTGAAAATTGTTTCAGCTAGATTGACGAACACGAAAATATGCATCATTTGCATATACGCCTTGGCCAGGCAGACAGGTTGGTAAACGGCTGGGCAGTACATACCATCTGCACTTCGTGTACTTGCAGCCATGGAATAGACTCCATTGTGGTCCGTAGCATCCTATACCAGCCGGGATACAAGTACCCAAGCGAAGATCATGGTAACCAACCTGTGGAGGGACCTTGGTCGTATGCTGGTAGGAAAGAGGGAGAAGGCTGACCTCCGCGGAGGAAACCCGAATTTCCTGAAAGTCTGTTACCCTGGTTAGGAGCGGCTTACAGCAGCGTCTGATCCGGAGCGGGCGGTTAAATTAAGAAACGTGTTGTCTTGAACGCCATAGCCCAGATGGCAGTCCTAAAATGAAATCCGGTAGCGTGGTTCTAGTACCTGCCTAAACAATTACACTACGAACGTATATATATATATATATATATATATATATATATATATATATATATATATATATATATATATATATATATATATATATATATATATATATATATATATATATATATATATATATATATATATATATATATATATATATATATATATATCTTAGAACATTCGGCACTAACCTAGGCTAAGAAAAACAGACCACGAATAGCAACTTGATGCCTGGAACTGTAAGTCGCTAAGTTTTGTTGGTAAAGACAGGGTGCTGCTTGAGCAGTTAAAACATCGTGGCTCTGCAAGAGAGTCCGAAGCAGCAAGGCCCAGTTCTACTAGAGTGATGGGGCAACCAGCGAGCTGAGAACAGATTTTCATGTGCTGAGCAGAAAGCAAGATCGTGTGATCAACTGGAAAGCATGATGTGTTAATTGAGGATTAAAGGTTATTTCTTCAACTACAGCATCATCAACGTGCATTGCCCGTGCGAAGGTAGGCCTGACAACGAAAAGGAATCGTTTCATGCGCAGTTGGAGGCAACATACGACAGCTGCTTGCCACGGGACATCAAGCTCGTTATCGGGGATATAAATGCCCAGGTTTGTAGGGAGGTGATGCATAGACCGTTGATAGGGCCTCACAGCCCGTTGTTTAGGCGAACAACGGCCAACGATGCATCAACTTCACAGTTTACCGAGGCTTGTTTATTGAAAGCACTGGCCTGTTTTTCTCGACCATCACAAACATACTCCTACCGCCACCTAGTAGCAGACTACCGGCAAAGCTCTATAGACACGGCAAAGGGGCACTCCACTCTGTAACTTACAGGATTTGAGAGGAAGAGAGACTACCGGTGGAATGGATGCGGGCTTCACACAAGCACGCGCTACTACGGATCAAATCTTCATTCATCGGAGAACCTTTAGAAATGCCGGTAGTACAATGTGCCAACACATCACGTCTTCTTGAATGTCAAGGTAGTGTAAGATACAAGCGATCGGTATTGGCTATGACAAACTAAACGACTTAATAAAGCTAGCTTGGATCAAGTGATGTGTTACGTGTGAATATAGGGGACACTATCGAATCCCTTCGAAGCGCACTGAGGGTTGAGACAAGGAGATAAACTATCTTGCACGTTGTTCAACATTGTTCTTGAAGATGTAATCCGTCAAGCGGGCATCGAGACGAGAAGCACGATTTTTAGCGAAGGTAGTTAACTCATTGGTGTAAACATCCAAACACACTTTATCGGCTTGTGATATAGTTTATAAAAGCAAAGTCTATTGTTTTAGAGTGTCCGGTTGTCCCCCAGAGAAGACTGAGGGATCAGAGTCGTAGCCAGAAGGCCTTGTTTATTGAACTTTTTTATGCATGCATTTAATATTTACAAATGCCTCCAAGTAGGTCTACACTTAACTTACCTTTACTTTTACGGCGCCAGACCGATTATTATCATTATTATTATATATTATAATTCATCTGACAAGTTATAGTCTAAATGAATGAAAAAAATTAAATTACCTAAACTTAACAGATATTAAAAAAGTCTAGCTGATAGCAGTTTCTGTTTATAAATATTCGAGATACATCCAAAATCAAACAGTTGACTAGTTTTGTCGAAGGTACGGATCCCAAGCAGCAAAATTTGTTTCGATTATGAACTTTGGTCATCACAGCAACAAATTCTTATGCGAAACTAGGTTGCAGCTACATCTCAGTTTCTTATACAATGACAAAAAAAAGCGCAGGAGGCGGAGCCAATTGCAACATTTTCGTTGTTTCATCACAAGTTTCAAGAATGAAACAGCAATGTGAATGAACTTATGCGTGGAATTTGACAACAACATGGTGATGATGATGATGATGATGATGGTCCCACCTCATACCCCTACATCGGTTTGAGCTGGTCTTTTTTTTTTTTTTTTTTTTTTTAAGGGGGGATTTGTTAGTAGCTTAAGTATTTATGATAAATATATGTAAATTATGAGTATGTGTGTCCAATCACAAATGGTGACTTCTCAACACTGTTAGAAATTTGTAATTTTAATTGTTAGGATTTGTTTGCTTTCGCAATTAGGACTTATCATTCGTAGGGATTTAAACCTACCTGTCAGAAAAGGGGAAGTAAACTTACAACTAACTTAATTGCTAACTTATTGGCTATAAAGAGAGCTTATCGTAGCAATTGAGGATTGCAACGATTTTTGTCGAAAATTGTTAATAATTTTATTTGACATAGCTTCTGATGGTTCAACACCAGTAAGTCTATGTAATTCGAGTGTACCAAACCAAGGAGGACGCTTCAAAATCATTTTCAGAATTTTATTCTGAATCATTTGGAGCGTTTTCTTTCTTGTTGAACAGCAACTTGACCAGATCGGTACAGCATAAAGCATTGCTGGTCTAAAAATTTGTTTGTAAATCAAAAGTTTGTTCTAAAAACAAAGTTTAGAATTCCTGTTAATGAGAGGATATAAACATCTCGTATATTTGATGCACTTGGCTTGTATACTCTCAATGTGCTCTTTGAAAATAAGTTTTTTATCATAAATTAGTCCCAAGTACTTAACCTTGTCGGACCAACTTAAAATAACCCCATTCATCTTGACAACGTGATTATGTTGGCTTGAGGAAAGAAGCCCTAGGCTTATGCGGAAAAATTATCATTTGAGTTTTAGAAGCATTGGGAGAGATTTTCCACTTTTGCAAGTAGGAAGAAAATATATCTAAACTTTTCTGCAATCGACTGCATATGACACGAAGGCTTTTTCCTTTTACGGAAATGCTTGTGTCATCGCAGAACAATGACTTTGTGCATCCTGGAGGCAAATCAGGAAGATCTGAAGTGAATATGTTGTACAGGACTGGACCCAAGACTGAACCTTGAGGTACATCTGCTCTGACAGGAAATCTATCAGATTTTGAATTCTGATAGACAACCTGCAGAGTTCGATCAGTAAGATAATTTTTTAAAATTTTGATTAGGAAAATTGGAAAATTAAAAGTTTGCAATTTCGCAATCAAACCTTTATGCCAAACACTGTCGAATGCTTTTTCTATGTCTAAAAGAGCAGCTCCAGTGGAATAACCTTCAGATTTGTTAGCTCGTATCATATTAGTAACTCTGAGCAATTGATGAGTTGTGGAATGCCCATGGCGAAATCCAAACTGTTCATTTGCAAAAATTGAATTTTCGTTGATGTGTGACATCATTCTGTTAAGAATAATTCTCTCAAACACTTTACTTATTGAAGAAAGCAAACTGATTGGTCGATAACTTGAAACTTCAGCTGGGTTCTTATCCGGTTTTAAAATGGGAGTAATTTTTGCATTTTTCCATAATTTGGGAAAATATGCAATTTTGAAGCAGCAATTGAAAATTTTCACTAAAAATTCCATTGTGCTCTCAGGGAGATGTTTGATTAGTATATTAAAGATTCCGTCGTCACCAGGTGCTTTCATATTTTTGAAATTTTTGGTAATTGATTTAATCTCATTCAAGTTAGTTTCAATTATTTCTGCAGGTAAAAACATCTGGGAAGAAATTAAATCAAATTGACGTGTGACTTCGTTTTCAATTGGACTCACAAAATTCAAATTTGAGTTATGAACACTCTCAAACTGCTGAGCAAGTCTTTGAGCCTTTTGTTCATTGGATATAAGAAAACGTTCACCATCTTTTAAAACTGGAATAGGCTTTGAAGGTTTCTTAAGAATCTTCGACAGCTTCCAAAATGGTTTTGAATATGGTTTCAATTTTTCAACTTTAGTCTCAAAATTTTGATTTCTCAGAAGAGTAAATCTATGTTTAATCTCTTTCTGTAAATCTTTATAAATAGTTTTAAAAACAGGGTCACGAGAACATTGATATTGACGTCTGCGGACATTTTTCAAACGAATTAGAAGTTAAAGATTTTCGTCAATTATTGATGGATCAAACTTCACTTGAGCCTTTGGAACAGAATAATTCCTGGCATCAACAATTGCACATTTTAATGCTTCCAAAGCGGGATCAATATTCACTTCGTTTTGCAAATCAAGCTCATTATTGAATTTTCTCTCAATATGAGTTTTGTATCTTTCCCAATTAGCCTTGTTATAATTAAAAACAGAGCTCATAGGGTTTAAAACTGATTCATGTGATAAAGAAAAAGTTATTGGAAGATGGTCAGAATCAAAGTCAGCATGTGTGATCAAATCACTACATACATGACTTTGATCTGTTAGCACCAAATCAATTGTTGAAGGGTTTCTTACAGAATAAAAGCATGTAGGACTATTCGGAGACGAAATAGAATAGTGTCCTGAAGAACAATCATTGAATAAAATTTTGCCATTGGAATTACTTTGAGAATTATTCCATGAACGATGTTTAGCGTTAAAATCATCGATTATGAAAAATTTCGAACGATTTCTGGTGAGTTTTTGTAAATCACCTTTAAAATAATTTTTGAGCTCGCGTGTGCATTGAAATGGTAAATATGCTGCGGCAATAAATAAAATCCCAAGTTCAGTTTGAACTTCAATTCCCAAAGTTTCAATAACTTTCGTCTCTAGATGGGGAAGAGCAAGATGTTTGATTCGGCGATGAATAACAATTGCAACTCCACCGCCGGAACCCTGAATCCTATCATATCTATGAACCACGTAATTGGGATCATATTTTAATTTTATGTAAGGTTTCAAAAATGTTTCAGTAATAATTGCAATATGCACATTATTTACTGTTAAAAAATTAAAACGCTCATTCTCATTGGCCTTCAATGAGCGAGCATTCCAATTAAATATTTTAATTGTTTTATTTAAAATCATTGCTAAATTTTAAATTAGAAACAATTTTAATAGTAAAATTTGTGCCTATTTGAATGGCTTCAAACATTGATTTTGCCTGCAACATGGCGTTCATAAGATCGAACATTGCCTGTTGCAAAAAAGAAAGTTTACCTGCCGTAATAGGCCCCAGGCAGTTGACATTAGAAAAAATATTTTCGGCAGCACTATTAGCTGGAGTAATAGGTGTACAATTATTTTCTAGCGTGTTTTGCTTACCCATATTAACAGTCACTACCAACACTAGGCGGTATAATGTTCGAACTACCTGTAACCTGTGCATAAGTTAAACGGGTATGCAAAGGAGTAGGTAAACTATGCGTCACTGGTACGCTTGGAGAATTTTGTTTTGAAGTTGGTTTTAATTGAGAAATTGAATTTTGTTTACCTTGCCTTGCCTTAACAATTGCTAAACGGACTGGGCATTGATAAAAATTTGACATATGGTTGCCGTTACAATTCGCACAGCGAAAATTTTTTCTCTCTTTCACAGGACATGTGTCCTTTTTGTGAGAAGAGTCTCCACAATTAAGACATTTTTGGTCCATGTTACAGAATTTGGAACCATGGCCATAACGTTGGCAAGTACGGCATTGGGTGAAATGCTTTTCACCTCCGCCATACTTCCTATAAATTTCCCACTTTACACGCACATTATACAAAGCATGTGCTTTTTCAAAAAATTTTAAGTTGTTAACCTCATTGCGGTTAAAATGAATTAAATAATTAACAAGGGAAATTCTAGTTCTCTGACTGTTTTCGCCTCGTGATTTTTGTTTCATTAGAATTACTTGGGTAGGGGCTATGCCAAGTAATTCTGTTAAAGTAAGTTTGATCTCATCAACGGTTTGATCGTTGGTGAGACCTTTCAAGACAACCTTGAACGGCTTGGCGTTCTTGGTGTCATATGTAAAAAATTTGTACATCTTGTCAGTTAAATACTGAACAAGACGATCACGACCCTTTACTGAGTCGGCTAATAAGCGGCATTCACCTCTACGGCCAATTTGATAGGTAACTTTAACGTCAGAAACAAACGTCGAAAGTTCCTTTTTGAATATATTAATTTCAGAAGAAATAGTTACCACAATAGGTGGAACTTTCTCCTTTTTTAAAGATTTTATATTTTGTATAGTTTCATTACTGGTAACTTCCAATTCACCAGCTTCTTGCTCAGGCAAAATATCAAAAGGATTGTCACTACAGACACTCGAAGTGTCAGAAAGAGATGCCTCTCTTTTCCTCCCCGCAGCGATGCGAGGTTTCTTTTTCCGTCCAGCCATTTCAGGTGATACGAAAAAAGTTAAAACAAATGATAAATTCAAAAGTTGGTAGTCTTGAGAAAGACTGATGGGAAATAACTTTCAGGTAGTTTTTAAAAGACACACTGACAAAACACAAACTTGGAAGCTCTAGGCAGTCAAAGACCAGTCCACAAGCAACCGAAAAAACGTCTGATCTGTCGGGCAGCTCAAGACGCACTGGTTTGAGCTGGTCGATTTATCTAAGTAAGATATTATATAGAGTCATACAATGTACCCAGTTGACAAACAAATAACGGACTGGTTATTAATACAGACATAGTAACCCTTCAAAAGAATACCAATAATTTGAAAATAAATAAAAAATAAACGATTTTTCAATAACATTGATCCAAGGCTCATCCAGAACGTTTCCAACCCGAAAATTATCTGGACTTGGTTAGGAATTGAACCTAACATTTAGGAGTGTTAACTAATCAGAATTGATTCTGGATAACGATCCAAAACTACGAGAGAGATCCTGTGATACTATAGTTCTCGATAACGAGCTTTACAGTCCACAGGCGAACCCAAGCCTTTTCAGTTTTTTCTCCCAACCCTAGTTCAAAATCGTAAAAACAGATAAATATCAAAAATCAGAATAACAGCATATATGCTATTTCATACCAAAAAGCAACTTTCCAACCCGATTTGCTTTTTGTTTCAATTTCAGGGGTTTAATCCTGATGTACTCAATATCCAGATTGTCTATGTCAGTCTACGCGCGCGTGGCTCAAACATGTGTAGTCGACTCTTTTTTAAACTCTACTATTAAATATTATACAACTAATTCAAACAAAAATCCATCATCATCAGTGAACATAATAGCTTAGTTTACCCAATAAATTAAAAAATACATAAATTTTACAATCTTCGTCATCAATTTACAAAAAATTCTATATAATCTGTCTACAAAACAGACTTTATGTGTGAAATACAAAGCCTTTTAAACTCCGCCATTGTTGCTGCACGTTTTACCTGTTTTGGCATCGAATTTAAAAAATTCATTCCTTTGTACAACAGAGAGTTCTGTGATCTTCCAAAAAGAAAATTTGGTGTTCTAGCATCATCCGCGTTTCTAGTGTTGTACCTATGAAAATCACTTTCTCTATCAATTCGATTACACAAATATCGAGGCAGCATATTATTAAAAATTTTATATAGAAACACCATTGTCAGAAAATATACTCTTTGCTTCACAGAAAGCCATTGCAATGCGTCCAGCATAAAACTCGAGGAAGTGTATCTATTACATCTTAATATTAATCGCATAACTTTATTTTGTAAGCGCTGCAGTCTCAATATTTGTGTATTGTTTGCAAGAAATAATATGGATGGGCAAAAATCTATATGTGGTGAAATGATTGACTTATAAAGACTAATTTTACTACTAACAGTCAATTCATTTTTCAAACGGCACAGAATACCATATTTTTCTTGATGACATTGTCAATGTGAGACTTAAAAGTTAATTTGTCATCAATAATCACTCCAAGATACTTTATTCGTTTACGCGATCAATCGTCTCACCATCAATTGCAATATTTACGTCTGGTCTGGAGTTGGCAGAAGAAATGATTAAGTACTTTGTTTGACATCGCAAAACCGTAAAACTCGCTTCATGTCATTAATATAAATAATGAACAAAATGGGCCCTAAAACACTTCCTTGCGGTACACCAAGTGCATTAGCAATGGAATCCAATTCAGAATCATTAAAACGAGTCTTCTGAGTTCTAGCACACAAATAGCTCTCAAACCATTTGTATGCTGTCCCTACGATACCAAAGCGCTCCAATGTTTGTAACAATAAGGGCCTAGAAATTGTTTCAAAAGCGCGTTTTAGATCCAAAAACACCGCAAAAATAGTTTCTTTAGCCTCGATTTTTTCTTTCCATTTTGCTAACACCAGATTTAAAGCAGACTCACAAGAGTGACCCTCTCGATAACCTGATTGCTCTGGGATTAGCAAATCATTACTATTGAAATAATCCATCAGCTGGCCTTTCACAACTAGTTCTAAAATTTTCTCTAATGTGTGCAACATATTAATGGGGCGGAACTCTTCGGCTTTATCCGTCCCATTAATCTTGGGGATAGGGACCACAAGTGATTCCTTCAACATGGTAAATGCTGCATGGTCAAATTTCAGCAACGAGGATGTATCGTAGCAGGAACTAGGGTGAAATAGCAACTACATGGCGTTGTAATAAGATTGTAAAATGGAAATGGTCAGAATGGACAATCTTTTTGTCTGTATAGCCATTTATCTTTGATTATTTCCAGGAACTGGATGAGGATAGAACTCCAGTTATCAATTTCTATCCAATATTCTCGTTTTTACTATTCACGTCATTTGCTGTAGAAACACTTGCTAGTTTATGGCTCAGTTTTTAATGTTGCTTTCCTTATCATGCTCATAAGGCTCATGCTCATTCTCAGTTTTTAATTTTGCTTTTTTAATTCATCAGCACCTCAGCGTGTTTATTAAATTCGAAGCAATTCATTTCATTTCGTTTTAGAGACCCACACTGTTTGGACGACTTCCAATCCAGAAAGAAGTATTGTTGTGTGTTTGTTTTGTGTATCTCGCAAGCATCACGTTGGCAACTTATATGCTCCACCCACTAGGTCTCTTCAGTGAAGGTTAGGTTTTCGAATGCCGTTTACACGTTTTAACAACAAATCCAACCTCGCGAATTACGTTGTTGGTGTGAAGATTTTTGAAGCAGCGATGCAACTTTAGTTGTTGCTTGTTTCTTTACAATTTCATCGTAGTAACAAAAAATGTTTCTTAAAACCTCGTAATTTCATTAGTGCAACAAATGATCACAATTTATTTTTTTGTTATGTTTGAATTGTTACTTGGGGATTATTCTGGAGATTGGTTCAAAGTATCCAAAGACAGAGCTATGGAACGGCGTTATAAACATTTCATCCAGTAATCTACGTTGAATTCGGCCAAGAACCTTCAGAGCAAACTTGCTTAGAAAAGCCGGGCAGTCGATTTAACCAAGAATAACTTTAGCAGCAACCATTTCCTGCTGAATTTTTCTTCTACGTTCCAGAGAAGTAATTCCTAACAGATTACAACGGTGTTCATAAGGAGGAAGGTTCAGCCTGTCTATCCAAGGAAGTCTACGAAGTGCGAAACGGACAAAACGCTACTGCTTCCCTCAATACTTTCAATACAAGCTGTCTGGTATGGCGCCCACACTACAGCTGACAACTCTACTAAGGCGTCGTACACAAATCACGTAACGCATGACGGGGGGGGGGAGTTGGTTTGAATCAGCGTTACTTATTGTTACGGGGGGGAGGGGGGTAGTAGAGACAATTACGTAACTGTGATGTTTGCTCGAAATTGAAAATTTTTAAGGGAGGTCAGGCTGATTAGCGTTACGTAATTTTAGGGGAGGGAGTCATGTCGAACGTTACTTATCGTTACATAGGGGGGGGGGGGTCTGAAATCTAGATTTTTAGCGTTACGTAATTTGTGTACGACGCCTAACGCCGAATATAATTATATCAGACAATGGATATTAGTGAAATCTTTTGACACCTTCATAAGAAATCCTAGCTGACGACTTGCACGGTCAATAATATTGGCTCGACGCCGCCCAAAGGTCAATTTATCATCAAGTAGTACCCCAAGGTCGTTATCGATCCAATACCGAATCCAGGATAGGTCGCCTTGTAACTCGGTCTTGGGCTGCTATCCTCCAATCTCTCCTAACACCTATTTTGCGAGCATCCTCGTCGACAGCACACATCCAACGAGTGCGGGGCCTACCTCGAAGTCGACGGCCTTTATCGGGATTACCGACATTCCAGCTACATGCCCAGCCCACTGCAACCAGCCGTGTTTTATCCGCTTAACTATATCCGCCGATTTGTACACCTGGTACACTTCATGGTTCATGCGTTTGCGCCAAACACCATCCTTGCCGCCAAGGATTGAAAGCAAAACCTTACGCTCAAAAACACCAAGAGCTCGCCGATCGGCCTCTTTCAACGTAATGTTTCATGGCCGTAGAGGGCCATGGGTGGAATTAGTGTTTTGTAGAGTGCAAGTTTGGTACGGGTTTGCCGACTGCGGGACCTGAGAAGGCCCTATTTGCAGCAGCTATCCGCCTTTTCCCTTATGTACCCAGGTAAATAAATACGTTGACAACTTAAAAAATTTCCTCATCTAACAACACCACAGCACCACCCAAGTAACACACAAAACATGTCAGAGAAGAATTTACAATGACAGTAGTCTTGTGTTGTTATATTCTTGTTCTCGAGATGTTCTTTTATAGCATAATTGTGGCTCATAGATTATTGAATATAAACTGCCGCTTCTTGTCCGTAACTTGTGTTTATGATGTTATCCAAACTGCACAGAAAACAACTTAAAATACCTGATTTGCGAGAAGTTGTTTTCCACCAGTGATTCAACCACATTTCGAAAACAAGCTCGTTTTTTCCTGGTTTCGGAGATGTTTTTCAATAGCCTGGGTTAATCGAACAATAACTATCACATGAATGGCGCTTGTTTTCAAGTTGTCTTCCAGATGTCTGCAATATTAGAAAAACTGTCTATAAAATGCCGGGGCAGCCGCGTCTGTTCAATATTACACGCCTAATAACAATACTACGTACCTTCAAAGTGGTTTTTAATGATTGATCTTAGTAGTCAGCAGCCAACGCAAAATGACTTGATCAAATTGTTATTAAAATATTTTAAATAATTTAAATGTGCCATGAAGAGATAAACAAAACGCTCACAGTGCACCCAATAGCACTTCATTTTTTGTTACCATATATCTAACAATGTTTTCTTGTTTTGTTATATTTTAAGTCTACGAAACAATCTCTTTTGAAAGGTTGTACATTGCTTTTTATAATTAATTTAAAATTAATTGGAAGTGCCATTGACAACACGATTGTCGATCTAGTCGCACTGCGCATAGCGCCACATTTGCGCATGCGCTGGGTAAATGTTGTCATAGCAACGCATTTGCGCATGCGCTTTGTTGTGGCGGATTCTGACTCACGAATGCGCGAATTTCTTTATTCCACTGGGTCAATGCAGATCTACCTAAGAAAAAAGAAACGACATTGCGATTTACTACGCATGTAAGAAAAAAAGAGCCCAGATAGTTATTTACGAACTAAGCCCATGCATGCGGTGGTGGGGTAAACTGACTCTTCGCAATTAAATAAATCAGTGAACATTCTGTAATGCAAAATCTTTTTTCCACTGATTGACAAATAGAAAACGGTATCCAATGAATGGCGCATGTTTTTTTCAGAAGTTAAACACAATGTTTCACCATGAAATTTGACGAGCATGTAGAACTTTGTATTGCAAGCATCGAAACGTTGATCTAATATTGTTTCTTTTTTTTCGGTGATTATTCGAAACGCCATAATCACTATTTTTTTATTGTTCCTAATATAAATCAGTGCCGTTCTACAATATTTTTATTTTGAAGTTTTATGCTTACGGCAACGATGTTTTGATTAGTTAACATTTACAACTTGAAAGTAACCTGTTTTGAGCTTCAATTTTTGCGCTTTTCTGGTGATAGAGATGTCATGGAAAAGGTAATGTCAACTGAAATCTATAACTGAAAGTCGTATTAGAGGAGTTATCTCAACTGTTCCATAACAACGTGTGTTACTTTGGATACATACACACATATACACACACACTTACCACATAGTGAAAATTTTTGTAAAGATGCGATCATTTTTTACACGATTTACTCCAACTTACGCGTTTTTTACGCGATTCTTTTTTTGCGCCCATGTGTAAAAAGAGAATCCACTGTATAATGTTTTTTCTCTGCAATAGGCATGTTGCATGTTTTTTTCTCTGCAATAGGCCGCAGGCTCACCCCGCAAATTAATCAGCGCTGTTATCATCGCTTAGTTGGATGATTACTAATAAGAGGGACTCACAATTTCCAAACAAAGTTATTTCAACCAGAATTAATCGATCGTTCTTGTTGGTTCCAACAAACGAAAAAATAATTTTCTTTTCATCGTACCACCCCTGCCTGGAAGGCACGGTTCCGAATCTATCCCCAATAATGATCTAAATTAATCCATTATCGGTTCACCCATTTCTTCCCTCTCTGCATCACTTCCACATCCAGTTCGCCGGCAAGTCCACAACCACAAATCACAACCGAAACAATTGGTGGCAAAATTTAATTTACTCTCTCCCCGCTGCTTCCAGCGAGCAACAATCATTCCGTCAGTGTTAAAGGACTTAGCTTGACAGGCAGTCTGTGGAGAGGGGGGTGTATAATGGCGAAGGACGCCGACACTCCGGGAAAAGTATAACCTTGGGGAACTTTTTCCCATTCGTTATTTTTCGCATTCCCGAAGCGATTTTGCTAGCATAAGGAGGATATAGGAGAGGGAGAGGGAGAGGTAGAGGATTGTATGCGTATCCACGCGCGATACAGCTTCCAATGAGAAAATTTCCCCAAGCTAGGAAATCACGCTGATGAAGCTTTGAAGGCTTTTTCTTGATTGACTTCTTATCGAGTGGGATTCCATCGAATTTCGGTGCTTGCCACGAGTTCATTGTATTTTGTACATGTACAAGTTTGTTGAATTCTGTTCGCGGGTATAAACATTGATGGCTTGGCAAAACTTTTTTTAAAGCAATAATATTCGCATCGTTTGATATTCAAAATTGAATTCTTAATCTATTTATTTTACATTTTACTACTTTTTTAACATTTTTAACAGTTTCAAGATTTTTGACTTTTAGTGATTTAAAAAGACCGGTTTAGTCTCACATACAACTTTTCTGTAATTTTTTTATTTTGTCTTCTGACTTTTGACTCATAACTTTTGACTAATGACTTTTGAAATCTAATTTTAACCTCTGTTTTTCGTTCCGTTGTATAATATTTATGGAAACAATCGCCAACAAATCTCATCAAAGAAAATCCAACCGCTTCGACTGTCCATGATAGCAAGCAAGGACGCCTGGAAGAAGCATAACCATAACCGTTACGAATCACGACCAAACCATTCCACAGGCTGATTGAATGGCCCATTAGTGCTTCAATCGGGTAATTTCTCTTCCAGTAAACAATTTCTACTCGACAACTCGGAAAGCCTAATCATTTTGAGTCAAACATCCGAGGGCACTCTCTTCTGCGACGACGACGACGACGACGACCAGTTCAACAACGCACGATAAGCACACCCGCAGTAGTAATGAATTTTCGTTTACCCCATAAATCCAACCGCTTCTCGGGCGTTGGTCTGGTGGTTCTGCTGAAGACCAGAAGCCATAATCATCCATTCCCGGGCACTTGAGACCATATGGAGCGTGCCGGTCGAGCCTCTGTTATGCACAGCAAGCACGCAATCGGACTACAAGTACACGCAAACACACTTTTATGCACACTTACATGCCATGAGGCCTCAAAATCTATGTTCTACTGACGTCAAACTCCAAACGATGGAAAACAGCGGGCTCGTAGAAAGTGAAAGCTGCATTCCCTAACCTTCGTTTGACAAACCTGCTTCTATTGTGTGTAGAAGATGACGGCAAAAGGTAGCAGTTAACCTGCGTGTCTTCGTATCATCCCAGCCGGTGATGATCCACCAGGAGGCAGATGGGGACGATTAACGAGGACATTGATTGAATGAGTCTGCCGACGGATTAGGGCGGGAGCAAATCAATTATCTTCATTTGGATTGTCAATCAGTGGTTTGGCGCACAGTAAATTACCACCAGCGGTTTGGAGGAATCACGCTGGGAATACCGTTCGAATTCCAGTAACAGACAATGGCAAATTATGCTATCGTATTCGAAACCCGTTTACACCTGCTGTTCTTTCTGGAAGGTACAACGATAACTTGTTCATTTGACGGAGCAATGCAATACGATGCAATGTTCTTTGAATGGAAGAACGGTTTACTTGCTGGATTACCTTGGAGACTGTCGCATTTGCTTCTGGCACGGGTTTAGACGATAAAAGTTTTCTCCGGATTCTCCAGAAAAGCATTTCTATTACACAGAGGGTAAAGGAAGGAAAACGATATCGTATCGGTTCAACAATTCATCCACTCGATGGTCGATTAAATCCTTCTCTTTCAGTCAGCTGCTCTCGGTTCTGACTCTGAAAAGACACACGTGGCTGTGGGAGGCAAATTTGTTATCTTCAGGATTATTGATTGCACCTTCGATGGGGAACTGGCTGGTGTTGGGGGTGAAAGGAGGAAGACTATCAACGAAACGAGCCATTTAGGTACGGAACAACTCTTTCCTGAAATTGATTCTTCAGAGCGTGTAAGCAATGTGCAGTCGGTGTGAAACTTTCTGCAGAAGCCAACAGCAGCATCAGCCCTCAAAGTCAGTGCTTGGGTGAATGGTGAAAATCAATTGCAAAGCTAATTCCAATTTTATCGACAGTGCTTCGGAGCAATCGAGTTCCTCTTGTAATTGACGGAAATCGGTCATCAATATTCATAGCTCCAAGCGTCATTTATTTTCGCAATATTCCTCCCCACCAAGCTTTTTTTCTGCTTTCGTCGCATTCGCGTTCGTCGTTCGAACTTTCAATAGAAAGGATTTGAATTAAGGCTTTAGAAATTTACGAGCAATTACGAGTTATATTTTTTTCACCAAAGTATTGAAATGCTAAAATTGATTGACAGAAATTGCAACCCACTCGTGAAGTGAGAAACACGTGGACAGTTGATGGAGAGTAAATAATCCCACATCACTTCATAGACCTCAATCAATTTGAATTTCAATCCACTTTCTAGTTTTCCTCCCACAACAACAATAGATCCTGACGTGCTTAATACTATCGCAAAACTGGCTATGTGATATTACCAAACATCCCTCAGTGTTTGAGTGGGTGTGAAAATCTAGCGGATACGGAACAAGCTGACAATGACGAACAACATCGTTTTCCCAGGAAACGCACGACAGGATCATAGTTAGGATCATATTGTTTTCATCGGCTATTTTTAGCCAGTTCTATCAGAGCGGAAAGGTTAGTGACACAATGAAAACAGGGTTATCAAAACTTTCAATCAAACTCGTTTGATGCGTGTGCGTTTCGTTCCGAGTCTTTATCGAACAACCGTTTCTAAAACGAAATTATGTAACTCGGTTACATACATCACAAAGTTAACTGCTGATCCGCAGTTCCGCAGTTACGTATTTCCTTCTCCTTTCTTCACACACACACACACACACACACTGGTCATTCTGCTGAGAATCTAGCAAGAAAAAAAGACACGCCTCGAAACTCGACTAGTTCAGATAATAGAATGATGTAATTTTCCGGAAGAATCATCATCCCTGGAGAAATTTACACGCACTCCTGCATCTCTTCGCCGCCGCCTCAACCGAAAAGACGTGGCTTGTCCGGCAAAAGGACGGCTGGATCGACGATGGATGTTGCAGCGCTGTGCTTGCTAGCTAGTAGCTGCCAGGGGTAAATTTTGCCAGTCATCCGGCGATGGCTCGTTTGCTCTCTTTCTGCTGAGTGGCTTTTATCAGCTTGTTATTTGCATAAGTGATTGCCATTTATTTGTCGTTTACAGATTTGACGATTTTGGGCTTGGCTGAGGAATGATAGCGCAGGATGAGAATACCCTACTGAAAATCATCCGTCTATAGCGTCATGGTGATGAGGCTTTTCTGTGGCTTAAAGTGCAAAATAAATACCGGAATAAAATCTGGTAGTAAGATAACTGTAGCTTGAAAGATACGAGATCGAAACTGAAAATCTGAAATTCAATGTTCATGTCCTAAGTCCCACATTCAAAATCAACAATCAATCATTATCAGAATGACCCCAGAGATATTCATAGATTTCAAATTTGAAAAATCCCTAATTCCAGAATTCCAAACAAAACGTAAATCGTATTTTGGAAACACACAAATTTTGGAGCTTTTTTAGGATGGGTTAGATATCTGTTACATTGAGAAATTCAAGTGAAAAACGCGTACCAGTCGAAATCAATGTGGAAAACCGTCTAAAATTTAGAATTCTGCCTCTTTGACAAAATATAGCCTAATGAGCATTCAAAGAGCAAAAGAGCGAAACCAAGCATGGAGACATATTACGTGCTGGTTCATGATGAACATATGCCCGAGAGATTTTCAGGAATGGTGATTGCGCGACGGACTTCGCTGCTCGGATGGAATGTGAAATTGTTGAATTTTCTAAGACACGTTTTACTGAACACGATTATATTTGACCGAAATTCTTCTGCTTAAAAAAGCCCGGAGATGTGTATCTATGTGATAATTTATTTCAACTGAACTCTCGAAAGAGCTGCGTATGGCTTATATGTACATTCAACTGAAAAAGATAGGCGACAGCCTATTCAGAACGACTTCTCTCGCTATCCGAAAGCTAGTGATAAGGAAGGTATAGTTTCTAGTGCGATCTGCTGAGTGAGCGAGATCGATATTTCGTAATCTTTAGTACTAATCCTATTATATATTAGGGATGCTCGAACATATGCCGGCCCCTGTTGAAAGGTCGCATCTTTCAACCAGTTAGAATGGGATGGAGTTCACGTCGTCGGCTATCTCTGCTGCCGTTTTCGGCTAACGTCAATTCATTGATCTCCTTGTCGTCTGGTCCACGCTGTCGTAACCGAGTCCAGACAGCTGATCAGCTGTTCTATCATTGTTGCCGCTTCACCGTGTGACGTCATGGGAATTCCGTTTTGACTCTTTTGTGATATATTTTATTCAGTCCAATTGTGTCTCGCTGATGTCGTTGGAGTCAATCAGGGCAAAATCCACAGCATCAGTAGTCGTCTAAAGTCGATCAAGGGTGGGCATACTCGTGGATGAGGGATGAAGTAGCCTTTGATGCTCAGCACATGTCGGAGGATAAACATTCTTTAAGTTTTTTGCGAACTTGTAAATAGACAATACTCACAGGGCACGGAGGCGCAAGGGCCTCCGATCGTTGCGCAGTGTTGGTGACTGCGATAGAATATAAGTATTAAAGTATTTGCAGGTGAACGGGTTTTACAATGCAGGTGCACACTGTCGATCCAGACCATCATCAGGGCTGGGCGTACTCGTGGATGGGGGATGGAGTAGCCATCGATGACCAGAACATGCCGGGGGACGAAAATTCATTAAGTTTTTTGCAAGATCAATAAAAATAACACTTACTGAATCGGAGGCCCTCAGGCCTCCGTTCGTTGCGCAGTAAATATACTGCGATGGAAGATTTAATTGTTGGTAGAGCTGATGCTGGCGGTACTACCATCGACTGTGGGTTGACAAATGGGGAGTATGCAGATTTTTGTTATTGCCCGTCGGAACTCTCCATCTGCTGTCCGAACGTCTACAACTCGGATGTTTCCGTCCTCAGCTCGTATTATGTTGGTGACTCGACCATATCTCCACTTGAGGGGTGGGAGGTTGTCTTCCTTCACGAGAACCATTGTACCAACAGTGATGTTATCACGAATGCGGGTCCATTTTGTGCGTGGTTGAAGGCCAGATAAATAGTCGGTTGTCCAGCGTTTCCAAATCCGCCGTAAAAATTCCTGAATCATTTGCCAGTGGTCAAGACGATTTCGAGGGACTTGCGAGAGGTTGGGCTCAGGAATGGATATCAGGGGACGATGAATTAAGAAGTGGCCTGGTGTCAAAACTTCCAGGTCATCTGGGTCTGCTGTCGATGGTGTCAGTGGTCGAGAGTTTAAGCAGGCTTCAATGCGCGTGAGTAGCGTTACGAAGCCGTCCTGCGACAGGATGGTATTTCCAATTGTTCGGCGGAGGTGATTTTTAAACGACTTTACTGCCGCTTCCCACAATCCTCCAAAATTTGGACTGCGAGGCGGGATGAATTTGAACGTGATGCCATCATTTGCGCAGCAGTTTATTACCGCGCCTTGGTGTTGTTGTGAGCAAAATTGCTTATGCAAATCTCTTAACTCCCTTGCTGTACCTTTGAAGTTAGTCGCGTTGTCGCATTCGATGATGTTTGGTCGTCCTCGTCGAGCGATAAATCGATGCAGCGCTGCTATGAATGCTGCCGTTGAGAGGTCGTAGACAAGCTCTACATGGACTGCCTTAGTGACAAGGCACACGAAGATTGCTACGTAACATTTTATGGGAGGCGATCTTTTCACTTGGCGGTAGTGGAACGGACCACAGAGATCTACGCCAGTATTGAGCAAGGGCAATGCTGGAGTAACTCTCTCATGAGGCAGATCTCCCATGAGCTGCTCTAGAACAGAAGGACGATAGCGGAAGCAATTTTTACACGAGTGTACTATTTGTCGCGCCAGATCACGAACACGTAGTGGCCAGAATTTTTCTCGAACGCAAGCAATAAGTAATTGCGGCCCTGCATGCAGGTTTTTTATATGATAATAGCTCAAAATAGCACTAGTTAACGGATGTCTAGCCGGTAGAATCATTGGGTGCTTTCTGTCTTCTAAAATGGATGCGTGCCTAAGTCGCCCACAAACTCGCAAAATTCCGTCAACGAGAATTGGAACATGACTTTTTAGTTTGGAATTTGCTCTAACTTGGCCGGTTTTAACAATTGCAGCAATTTCTTGTTCGAAAACTTCTTGTTGAGCTAATTTTACCAAAGTTTTTATTGAATCGTTCAATTCTGTTGTTCGGAGGAATCCCGATTTACGCTTATTACGGTTAGCTGCGGTAATGTTGTGGATGAAACGCTGAATGTATGCTACGAGTCTTACAAGTTTCGAAAACGACGAGTGAAACGAAAATATTTCATTTGGTGGATATATTCGAACAGGTAGCGAAACTGACCGTTCTTCTAAGATCTGAGCTGGAAGTTTGAAAGTAGTTTGAGTATTCAAAGGCGGCCAAAATCGAGAGGGTTTCTTTAGCCATTCAGGACCACTCCAACATGCTGATGAAGCTTTAAGTTCCGCAGGAATCATACCACGCGAGATTATGTCTGCAGGGTTGTCAATACCTGGCACGTGTGCCCAGGTGCAATTAGCTGTAAGGTGTTGCACTTCGGATACTCTGTTGGCGATGAACGTTCTCCAGCGAGATGGTGAGCAGCCAAGCCAGTAAAGAGTTATCATTGAATCTGTCCAAAATAGAGCCTTCACATTCAACGATGTGCTGATGTTGACCTTGTGGTACAGATGACTTAGTAGCATTGCCGATGACAGCTCTAGTCGCGGTAAGGAGAGACGCCTTTGCTTCTTAGAATCGCCAAGAGGAGCTACCTTGGATTTGGCTGCTATGAGACTTACAAAAATGTTTCCATCACTGGATACGGTTCGCAAAAAAATACAGGCTCCATAGGCCTTTTCTGACGCATCACAGAAGCCATGTATTTCGGTAACTGTCGGGGAACTGCTGGAAACCCATCGAGGAATATCAATTAATGCGAGGTCATTCAAACTGTGACGAAAATCTTTCCAATATTGTTGCTGAGTCACATCCAATTGGTCGTCCCAATTCTTTGATTTTCTCCAAAGAGATTGTATAAATATTTTTGCTATCACTACAATTGGCCCAATTAGCCCAAGAGGATCATAGAGACGAGCAGTATCCGAGAGTACGATGCGTCGAGTAATGGTTAATTCTTTTGACCATTCAGGAACGAAATAGCTAAACTGGTCGTTTATTGGATGCCACTGCAAACCCAGTGTCTTTATTGGTGTTGAATTTGAGTCTAGTGCAAGCATCGTACGCTCATCGCGCAGTTCCGTAGGTATTTTTCCCAACAGTACAGAAGAATTTGATGACCATTTACGAAGGCTAGAACCGGCAGACTGTAACAACTCTAGAAGTTGCGCACAAAGCAGTTCCCCCGTTTGCTCATCATCGATACCAGTTAACATATCGTCAACATAAAAGTCCTTAGCTAGGACAGTTGCTGCGAGGGGAAAGTCCTTTGATCCATCCTTTGACAACTGCTGAAGGCATTTGGTGGCCAAGTATGGAGCAGATGCGGTGCCGTACGTGACCGTCGTAAGCTCAAAGGTTTTGAGCGGTTGGCACGATGAATTGCGCCAGAGAATTCGCTGCAGTGGATAGTCTGAATAATGAATGCGAATTTGGCGATACATTTTTTCGATATCTGCTACTTAGACAAATCGATGCATTCGAAACCGTAGAATGATAGCCAGCAAATCGTCTTGGACGACTGGGCCTACCATGAGCGCCTGGTTCAGTGAGATACCGCTATCCGTTTTACACGATGCGTCGAATACTACTCTCAATTTCGTAGTTGTACTATCCACCTTTTCTACACCATGATGCGGGAGATAGTATGTCTTGAAATTAGGGGATGGTTCATCATCGTCAATTTCCCGCATATGCTTTAATCGATAATACTCATTGATAAACTCCGAATAAGCGCTCTTTTGTTCAGGGTTGCCATCTAGGCGCCGCTCTAGTGCGGAGAACCGACGCATTGCTATCTGCTTAGAATTTCCCAATTGGTTGATAAGTGAGGCACGTTTTGGAAGAGTGACAACGTAGCGACCGGAGTGATCGCGAGAAATAGTAGCCGCAAAATTATTTTCACATGCTGTTTCCTCGAGCGAATTAGTACTGTTTAACCAGCACGATTCAATGTCCCAAAAATGCCTGATTTGATCGTCGAGAGATTCAAAATGAGTAATATGCGCTACCATCGGTGTCGGACTTTGTATCATTCCAACCTTTCCTGAGGCTACCCAACCAAATACTGTTTTTTGAAGAATTGGTTTTTCTGGACCCAATTTCATGAATCCTTCCAGTAACAAATCGTAGTACATTTCCATTCCAATTAGAAGATCGATTGCGCTTGGTTTGTGGAATTGCGGGTCAGCTAACACGATACCAGCTGGAATCTTCCATAGTGAGCTAGTTAGACATCTGATTGGTAGCTCTCGAGTTATTCGTTTGAGAATATGACACCGAGCTTCTGAGACGAAATCTGAGCAATGGGAGCCTAACTGAACAATGACGGCATGATTCGAAACTACGACAGAATTGCCTACACCCCCAATTTCCTGATGACAGAACTGACGACGAAGTTGGAGCTTTTGTGCTAGGTTTTCCGTTATGAGACTCAGCTGAGATGCAGGATCCAGCAGTGCTCTGGCCCAATGAATGTTTTCATACGAGTCAAACGTTTTGACTATTGCTGTTTGTAACAGCACGGTAGCAGGAATGCTTCGGGAACATCCAACAAAACTTGTGGATACGAGACTGGGAACAGTGACCTTGTGCGACTGGGTTTCTGCTGACGACCCAGATGGTATGTGCGAGGAGGACTGAACTAAATTGCGAGTTTGGTTGCCTGGGGTGGATGCTGGTATGATTGCAGCAGAATTAATCCTGTTTGCGATTTTGATCGAGAGTGTGAGCGATCATTCGAAGACTGGTGGAGCATAGTGTGGTGTTTTTGGTTACATACTCTGCATGTACTAGATGAGCAATTACGAACTATATGGGAGGACGAGAAGCAATTTATGCATAGATTTTTCCTTTTTACTTGATCAAAGCGTTGCGAAACCGATAGGTTTTGGAAAACATCACATTTGAATGCTGAATGCGGAGATTTTGAGCAGAAGGGACATGAAGTGGTTGAGGTAGTAGTAACTGCGTGGACTGTATTGAATTTTGGCTTTAATTGACGAAACTGCTCCGCTTTGCAAGAATCTGAGCGAGATTTAGACGGTGTTAACGATTGAAGCACCGTAAGATGTGTACGTAGAAACGTGATGATGTCGTTGTATTTTGGCACTTCGGTTGACTTGTGAAGGCTTTCCCATTGTTTAAGCGTTGACGAATCTAAACGGCTGCAGACCATGTGTGCTAACATAACGCTCCAACCATCTGTTGGAATATTCATTTAATCAATCATACAAAGATTTCGCTCAAAATCATCTATCAAACGCATTAAGGATTCATAACACTCACGTTTCATCGGTTTGATTGAAAATAATGAATCAATATATGTTTTCACTACAAGTTTTTTATTGTCGAAACGTTTTTCTAAAATCTGCCACGCGACAGGATAGTTGGCAGCTGAAAGCTCCACTGATTCAATCACCTTCCTGGCATCCTTTGTCAATGATGCGATCAGATACGAAAATTTATCTATTTGTGACAATTGGGGGTTGGAATCGATAAGCGATTTGAATGTATCACGAAAACTGATCCATTCCGAAAGAGAACCGTCAAAAATCGGAAGCTTTACTTCAGGAAGCTTTACTCGCGACAGAGAACAATTAACATTCGCTTCATTCTGTCTAGCACTGGCAGGAATCGCTAATTGGACGCCTGCATTAGACTCACGAATCTGATTTGTAATAAAACTATATGCCATAACGTAGTCTAATTCAAAGTTTTGACGAATAATACGATTAGCTTCCTCAATCACACGTTGCCCCTCTTCATCGGTATCTGGTACATTGGAGCCATCATTTATTAGTTCGATCTGTAGGCGGTTGGACTGGAAAACAGTGTACAAAGAGTCCGCGCGTTGCTTCCATCCCTCTAATTGTCCTCTATCACGCTCTGCATTATATCCTTCGACAAAACGCTTCAAATTGGCCAGCGTATCCAAATAAAATCGCTCTTGGCGAGAAAGTGTCCTCAGTGGCGGCGTAATTTCTCAACAAGCTCGATGGAAGCAATTCACGTGGCGGGCGAATAATCAAAACCGTACGAATAAAAGCGTATGCAACCAAATATCTTTTCGCATGTGGTACTTACAGCATCCAGCTACCAGGGTAAACCATGCGCATTGTGTCTCAAAGTCCTATTGTCTCTCGGCACAATGCAGGTCCAAGCTAAGCTGATCTTTCTCGGCGTACTAGCAAGATGAGTGGCCTTTCTCCTCGTGGTTTGTAGATTCACATGTATTTCGTGATCTTGTCACGGCACTAACGAGACCGCCAAATGGTCTTTCGCGCACTTACGAACGACAGCAAAATTGTATGACGGTACGGAACGATGAAGCTCGTTTCACGTTTGTTCGATGCGTGATCGATAGCACGCGACGATATCAGTTTCACATCGACGTTGCAGCGAAATTAGAACGAAAACTACCGATAATTATCGCCGTTGTTTAGAAATATTATACCGGCGATCCGGCTCGAAGGACCAGAAATGATTGCGCGACGGACTTCGCTGCTCGGATGGAATGTGAAATTGTTGAATTTTCTAAGACTCGTTTTACTGAACACGATTATATTTGACCGAAATTCTTCTGCTTAAAAAAGCCCGGAGATGTGTATCTATGTGATAATTTATTTCAACTGAACTCTCGAAAGAGCTGCGTATGGCTTATATGTACATTCAACTGACAAAGATAGGCGACAGCCTATTCAGAACGACTTCTCTCGCTATCCGAAAGCTAGTGATAAGGAAGGTATAGTTTCTAGTGCGATCTGCTGAGTGAGCGAGATCGATATTTCGTAATCTTTAGTACTAATCCTATTATATATTAGGGATGCTCGAACAAATGGGTTGATGTTCAAAGAGCTAAGTAGCTAGAAGTAGTAAATATTGCAAGGAAAAAGTTCATCTACTAAGCACGCTTAAACCCAGTTGCGTCTATCCTCCAACAGTTCTAACATAAACAGTAAGCAACAACTTTCGTAAACGGGTAGGCACAATGTGTTTCTTTCCACCCTGATTATAGGGTGCCCAGACCTCAGACGCATATTTCAATAACAGCCGAACAGTTGCACAGTATAGAACTTTCAGGCAGTAAACGTTTTTAAACTTCTTGGCAATACAAAACGGGAATTCTAGCTGCGGCGAGGCTTTCGAAACGATGTATGCAACATAACTTTTGGTATGCACTTTCGCCTCAAAACGCTCCCTGAAGCTTCTGGGCGTTATGATCGACGACAAGCCCACGTTCGGGAGCCGATTATACCTGCCAGAAAGCTTCCATGGCTGTGGCTGCGCTATCTCGCATGATGGCAAACAGCTCGGCGGTCCGTAGCAGCAGGCGCAAAGTCCTTGCTAGCGTGACTACGGTTCGGGTACGCCGAGTCTCCTATGTGCCCTGCTTGTACGGGCGCGGAAGAAAACGCGGAGCATGTGTTCTTCACATGTCCGCGTTTCAAGCGGATACGGTACGAAATGCTGGCAATAAGTGGGACGGACACCACGCCAGAGAACATCGTGCGTAGGATGTGCGAGAATAGGGAAAGCTGGGATGCGGTCATCACGGCAGCATCACAGATCGTTAGTATTTTGCAGGGCACCAATCGACGGGAAACCATCGACGTGCCCCAGTTAGTTAACGGTTAACTAACTGGCCTGTATAGGCTGCTCTGCTACCCGTAGAGGTAAGTGCACAAAGCACGACTGGCCCTCTCTCTGAAGTAATGCCTAACGGCGGTCCCGGGGAGACCAAGGGCTTTAGCTGTTCAGCTTAAGGTTGCTCAGCATGGGTAAAAGCAGGGTCCCGTTGGCAGAGCTGCATGCCACCACGGGTCGACGTGTGGCGATTGTCGAGGGCGCACAATACAGATGTGACCACTGACAGTACCTAACAGTCCCGGACCAGCAGCGGGAGGTCGCCTAGGGGTGGTGAGTGTCGAACCACGGACAGTCGACTCCTCGCAAAAGCCACAAGTACCCGGAAGCACCTCTGACGGAGCGAATAGAGCCGCTCCCATCACCTAAAAGCACTAACCCGCCCATTGGGACTGATGCCAGTAAGGTCCCGATTATGGCAATTGGCAGCGTAGTGAACGGATACGAGCTGGATCTCGTAATGGTACCGCGTCCTCGGGCTGGCACCTGCATCGAGCTCCTTTAGTAAAGTCGTGTGACAACGGCTTGAAACGGCGAGGTGGTACCCGGTGCAGGGGTCTCCGTCCCATAAATCCTGGCAGGCCTTTCAGCACATTCCGAGTCTATTGTCTGGTGGGAATCAGACAGGAGTAGGATCAGATCAGATGGTTGTTCCTGACTTGCGCTAGTCGGTGGAGTCATAGTTGCTCATAAGGCGCTATGACTGCTTACCCAAGCCATGACTTCACTGCTTCGGCATAGTCCACCATGGGACCACCCAAGCAACAATTAAAACATAATAAAAAAATAAATTGTGATCATATGTTGCACTAATGAAATTCCGAGGTATTAAGAAACATTTTTTGTTACTACGATGAAATTGTAAAGAAACAAGCAACAACTAAAGTTGCATCGCTGCTTCAAAAATCTTCACATCAACAACGTAATTCGCGAGGTTGGATTTGTTGTTGAAACGTGTAAACGGCATTTGAAAACTTAACCTTCACTGAATAGATCTAGTGGGTGGAGCATATAGGTTGCCAACGTGATGCTTGCGAGATACAAAAAACAAACACACAAAAATACTTCTAAAAGTTGCTGTCATGTTCTGAAGCCATGTAACAGCAACTTTTGCTCGATCGTTCGCCTTATATTTGTTTTTAGATAAGGTTATTTACTGCGTTGTAACTTTTGACGATTTGGACTAGAAGTCGTCCAAAAAGTGTGGGTCTCTAAAACGAAATGTGAAAAATTGCTTTGAATTCCATTATCACGCTGAGGTACTGATGAATTGAAGAAGCAAAATTAAAACTAGTAATGACCATTAGCATGATAAGGGAAGCAATATTTAAAATTGATCCATGAACTAGCAAGTGTTTCCACAGCAAATGACGTGAATAGTATAAACGAGAAAAGTGAATAGAAATCGATGACTGGAGTTGAATTCTCAAATTTCTGGAAATAACCAAAGATAAATCGCTATACAGACAATCTTTTTCCATTCTGACCATTTGCCATTTTACAATCTTACCGCAACGCCATGTAGTTTCTATTGCGCCCTAGTTGCTACTACGATGCATCTTCGTAGCTGAAACTTTACCATGCAGCATTTACCATGTTGTTATCAAATTCCAAGCATTAGTTCATACACGTTGCGGTTTCATTCTTGAAACTTGTGTTGAAACAACGAAAATGTTGCAATTGGCTCCACCTCCTGCGCTTTTTTTGTCATTGTATAAGAAACTGAGATGTAACTGCAACTTAATTTCGCATAAGAATTTGTTGCTGTGATGCTCAAAGTTCACAATCGAAACAAATTTTGCTGCTTGGGCACATAGGCGACTACTCCACCATAGACAAGGATAGCGGCTGGAAGGGGGACATATTTAACCAAACATGAGTTCACAGAAACAAAAAGAGACGGGAGCGGAGGGATAACCTAATCCTTTCGCACGAGGTGGCATCCAGCGGTCTCCGCAGAAAAAGGCGGAGACTCATGTGGTGAAGCCTGGAGTTGGATTAACGGCGAATCCGTCCGTGCCCACACCATAAATTTCAGTAGACGGTCCCTTGCTAGTCAAGGCCGTCGAAGATGCATGGACACGCGGCCAAGAGTGGCGGCGTTGTCCGAACAACTCGACGCCATAATCGAGTTCGCGGCGACTAGGCGGAATATCGCTGGTGATCTGAAGCAGAGCCTCCTCCTGCTTCGGAGCACCATTGATGAAGCCAGAAAGGAGCACGAAGAACTCGTAGCTCGAGTGAAGGCGGCCGAGAAAGCGGCCAGGACCAGAAAGGCGACTACATCCATAGAGGTGCATACAGACGCCCCTAAGACGGTCGCTAAACGAACAAAGCAGTCCCCGGGGGAAGCGGCCCCCGGGAACACCAAGAAACGGTTGGTCGTGCTACTCCCACGGGAGAAGACACCAACCGGTTCAAGGTCCACCGGGAAAACGGCACAGGTGGAGGCTACGGGCAACCCTTGGACTACCGTAAAGAGTAGAAAGTGTCGGGAAGGTGCGACGCGCCAAGATGGCGGAGCGACCAGAGGACCAAAGAAGGTCAAGAAGGCGCGGAGTAGGGGGGATGCCCTCATACTCAAGACGGACGGGTCCAAGTACTCAGAAATATTGAAGAAGATGAGGAGGGAAATCCAGCTCAAGAATCTAGGGGCTGATGTGCGGAGTATCCGCGGATCTCGCACTGGCGAGATGATACTGGAGCTCCGGAAGAACGCCAAAAACAAGGGAGCTACCTACAAAACGGTAGTGGAAAAGGTCCTAGGGAAGGAGGTGCAAGTGCGGGCACTCACCTCAGAGGTGACTCTCCAGCTTAAAAAACCTTGATAAAATCACCGAGGAGTGCGACATTGCACAAGCCCTCAAAGCGAAGTGCGGGGTGGAAGTGACTAAGGAATCGATCCGCCTCCGCAAAGGTCCGGCGGGGACCCAGGTAGCTACTTTCCGACTACCGTCGGCGGACGCTAACCTGGCCCTGAAAGAAGGTAAGTTGAAGGTCGGCTGGTCTGTATGCCCTCTAAGCATACTACAGCAACCGGACATTTGCTTCCGGTGCTTTGAGGGAGGACATAAGTCCTTGAGTTGTGCAGGCGATGTGGAGGTGCAGGCCATAAAGCGAAGGACTGCGGGGAGTCTCCTAAGTGTATGGTATGTTCCGGAAAACGGGACGCCAAACACTTTATGGGAGGCCCCAGGTGCTCAGCCGGCTGCGAAACCACGGGCATAAGGGTGACGCAACTAAACCTGAACCATTGCTTCGCGGCTCAGCAGCTGCTACACCAAGCAGCCACTGAGTCGTTGTCAGACATCGCCTTCATATCGGACCCCTATCGCATCTCTCCCGGAAACGGCAACTGGGTTGCGGATGATTCCAGTATGGCGGCCATATGTACGACGGGCAAGTTCCCGGTTCAGGAGGTTCTTTCAACCTAAGAAGAAGGGTACGCGGTTGCCAAGGTGAACGGAGTGTTCTACTGCAGTTGCTATGCTCCGCCGCGTTGGTTTACCGAAAGGTTCACCCAGATGGTCGACCTGTTATCCATGGAGCTAACGGGTCAAACGCCGTTGGTGGTGGCAGGCGACTTCAACGCTTGGGCTGTCGAGTGGGGAAGTCGCTTCACGAACCAGAGGGGTGAGATCTTGTTGGAGGCTTTGGCAAAGCTCAACCTAGATCTGGCCAACGTTGGGAACAAAAGTACATACAGCAGAAATGGTGCGGAGTCGATCATTGACGTGACGTTCTCCAGTCCAGTACTGATCAAGAACTGGAGGGTAGACAACGACCACACTAATAGCGACCACCAGCCGGTCTGTTATAGTGTAGACAACAACGAGAGGCGGCCAGCGAAGGGTAGAGCCAACACTCCGACCGTTCGCGGGTGGAAGACTTCGCACTTCGATGCCGTGGTATTCGAAGAGGCAATGAGAAGGGAGCGTGAGGGGGGCAGTTGGCTCCGCCCGACTGCTGACCAACTAGTTGCCATGCTATCACGGGCGTGCGACGCCACCATGCCTAGGACTCGCTAACCTAGGAATGGGAAGCCACCGGTGTACTGGAGGACGGACGCGATAGCTGGCCTTCGCAGTGCGTGCCCCCGTGCAAGACGGAGGATGCAGCGTGCGCGAAACGAAGAAGAGAGGACAGAGCGCCGCGCAGCATTCGGTTCTGCAAGATCGATGCTAAAGAGTGCGATTAAGGCCAGCAAGAGGGCCTGCTTCGATAGGCTATGTGCGAGTGCCAATACAAATCTGTGGGGCGACGCCTACAAAATCGTAATGGCCAAGACTAAAGGCGCGCTGGTGCCTGCAGAGCGACCACTTGCGATGCTGGAGCTTATCATTAAGGGACTCTATGTTAAGTGGTGTTTGACCAATAAATAGTTAATGGGTTCAATGATGGCAATTTCGGTCACGGGTTTCTTTAAAACACGTTTTATTATGTCAAAGCCGACGTTTCAAGGATATATTTCCATAATAAAACGTGTTTTAAAGAAACCCGTGACCGAAATTGCCATCATTGAACCCATTAAGGGACTCTTTCCGCGCCACGAGCAAAACCCTTGGCCTCCGGCGGTCGAGTCTTACGTCCGACGTTCCAGTATCTCAGACACAGACCAGGGATGGTCGGTTAGCCTTCCGAACATCCAATCCGTAAGCGACGACATCTGTGTCGAGGTTAAGGAGGAGGCAAGGGTTACGAATGAGAAACTCATCGTGATCGCCAAATCCCTAAACGTGAGCAAGGCACCGGGACCTGATGGTAGCCCTAACCTGGCAATCAGGTTGGCGATAAAAACGGCCCCTGGGATGTTCAGGGCAGTTATGCAGAGGTGCCTGGATGACTGTCTCTTTCCGGATAGGTGGAAGCGGCAGAGACTGGTCTTACTGCCGAAAGCTGGGAAACCGCCAGGGGGCCCATTGGCATATAGGCCCATCTGCCTGCTGGACACCGCGGGCAAGCTGCTTGAGAGAATTATCCTCAACAGACTGCTCATGTATACAGAGGGTGTACACGGTCTGGCAAGTAACCAGTTCGGCTTCCGGAAAGGCAGGTCTACGCTGGATGCCATCTCCTTCGTTACCAAGACGGCGCAGGTAGCACTCCAGCGCAAGAGAAGAGGAATACGCTATTGCGCAATCGTCACGCTCGACGTGAAGAATGCGTTCAATAGCGCCAGTTGGGACTCCATAGCGCTCGCGCTCCGGAGCATCCATGTGCCGGTATCGCTGAACAGAATTCTAGAAAATTACTTCCAGAATCGAGTACTTGTTTACAACACAGAGGAGGGTCAGAAGTGCATCCCAATTACCGCAGGAGTTCCGCAAGGTTCCATCCTGGGTCCGGTGTTGTGGAATGTCATGTACGACGGGGTGTTGAGACTCAAGTTCCCTGTAGGGGTTGTGATCGTCGGCTTTGCAGACGACATAACGCTGGAGGCTTACGGCGAGTCTATCGAGGAGGTCGAGTAGACGGCCGCGCACTGTATACGCAAGGTCGAGGACTGGATGCGCTCCAGGAAACTGGAGCTAGCGCATCATAAGACGGAGGTTACGGTTGTGAACAACCGGAAATCGGAGCAACAGACGGTGGTCAGAGTCGGAGACTGCACCATCACCTCAAAGCGATCTCTGAAGCGCTTGGGGGTTATGGTTGACGATAAGCTCATGCCTGTAAGAGGGCCTCAGTGGCTATTGCAGCACTATCTCGTATGATGTCAAATAGCTCAGCAGTTTATGGCAGCAAGCGAAGACTTTTTGCCAGCGTGGTTTCGTCCATACTTAGGTATGGTGGGCTAGTGTGGTCCAAAGCGCTAGGTACTAACAGTTACCGCGGTAAACTGGAAAGTACCTACAGGCTCATGTGCCTGAGAGTTGAGAGTGCGTATCGTACGGTGTCATATGTTGCAATCTGTGTCTTATCCGACATGATGCCTATCAGCATCGCCATCAAGGAGGACAGAGAGTGTTTCGATCAACGTGACACAAGGGGCATACGAGGTACCAGAAGGTCATTCTCGATGCTCCGTTGGCAGAGGGAATGGTCTAACTCCACAAAGGGCAGATGGACGCGCCGACTTATTCCGGAGATATCCGGCTGGGTTGAGAGGCGACATGGTGTAGTGAACTTCCACCTGACACAGATCCTACCAGGCCATGGTTGTTTAATGCAATATATGCACAGGTTCGGACACGCGGGGCCCCCCATGTGTCCCGAGTGCGTGGAGGTGGAGGAGACTGCTGAGCATGTCTTCTTCGTATGCCTCCGTTTCGTAAGAGCGAAGAGCAACATGATGGCTGTGGGCGGGCCTGGCACTACTCCGGACAATCTGGCTCGGAGGATGTGTGACGACCCGGACATCTGGAGCGCGGCCAGTGCGGCCGCCTCCCAGATTGTCCTGGAGCTGCAACGTGTGTGGCGGGTCAACCACCAACACGCCAGTTGTAGTTAACTACCAGACTCCAGGTAGTTAGCTAGGAGGTTATAAGAGTAAAGAGGGTGCATCACGCACAAAAGCCACTCCCCGACGTAATATTTAACCGTCGTTCCGGGAAGAGCAGGGCTGGAGACTGGAGGGGTGTTAGTGGGTCAGGACGGGGACCAGCAGGTATTTGGGGGAGCGTAACTAACCCAGCATCTATCCCCTAGTCTCATCCCCACACCCTGAGTTCTCTTCTCAGGTTCTGTTCACAGATTTCCCCGCCACCTTAAAAAAAATACCTGGACGATGCAAAAAACCCGAAAACTCAGATGCAATTTTCAAACTCAAGATGGCGGCGTCTGGTTGCTGAAAAACAGCCTGAAATAACCAAATATCAAAAAAATTCAAGATGAGAACTATTTCTATTCAAAACCAAACCTATGTCTTCAAGCCTATTTCCTAAATCAAGACTTCAAATCTAATTAAAAAATATGCAAAATGTTTAATTCAGCATTGAAAATGTACAATTCATTATTATGAATCCTAAATCGGAAATCCTGAACCTTTGAATCAAAAATCAATATTCTAAAATGATAATCAAATAGTTTTAAAGGAAAAACACGAAGTTTAAAATTGATAGAAACTACTCAAACTATTAGAACCCAAAATATATAACCCAATTTTAGAAAACGCAAAATAGAAACGGATAAATTAGAAGTCTGATTATCAACATCGGAAGTTTCAATGCTAAAATCCAAAACTCAAAATCATAAGCACTAGCTCGAAATTTAGAATAGATGTAAAAATGTATAAATAGATCCTTAAAAATTCCAAATTTTTAACTCATACCTTTAATCAAAAATGTACTGTAGTATTCGCTACGGAACGATAACTACTCAGAAGCTCCTTCACTGAAGTCTAGTATCGCAATATTCGATGATTATTTCTTGTTTTCAGTAAATAGCTGAAAACATAGTTTTGCAATGAAAATTCTTATTTTGATTTGCTGTGTATTTATATAATTTAACTCTTAAATGTAGTATTCATCTTTTGGGGTAAGCTTTTCAGACTTTTCTAACTCTTCTAAAGTTTTTGTAGATAGTTTGCTAGATTGCATTTGTAATACCTTCACGGCTAAGAGAAAACACGAACTTGCCTCGTTTTAAAGCTTCAAATTTGGGCACTGGGACAAACACTTCTTAATTAGTATAATTCTTATGATAAAATCCCTGTTTCAAGATAACAAGGTAAACATCTAAAAAACACATGATAAAGCGAATGCTTCCGCCATACGTCGTCAACCGACGTTGGTACCAAGCTCACACGGTTATAATGTATGTTCGCGCTAATGGAAGTAAAAACATGTTCTTACTAGGATTGTATGTGTCAAAATAAGCTTTTCCTCCTTGGTGTGAAGGAATAAAAAAGCGTAAGTAAGCGCGAGACAATTTCACCTCCATCAACGAGACTTAATGGCGTGTTATGATTGATGTTATCAAATCATTTTTTACTTCTTATGATATCAAACATGCATGTATGTAATAAAAAAAAACAATCGGATGAAGGTGATATTGATCTTTTTGGTGAATGTCATCACATCATCATCACCATCAACATCATCATCCCTACATACACATTCTGACGGTGCTGTTGGCTCCCCTGCAATCGGCAGACGAAATCTAACCTTTCCAGGGCTAAGTATTCACTGCTTCAAATCGATTAAAACCTTCCGGGCAAACGGTAGCTTCAGAGAATGGGACGAACCAAGAGAGAAAGACGGTGTACATGGAATTCAAGGTAAAGTTACTACAGCTTACTATTCTTCGGACGAATCCTTTGACAGTGAGCGATAAGTCACACACCAATACCACGAGCAACGAAATTCCATCTGTTCCGGACATACAGGTTGCCACTCGCATTGATTTCCTCCGAGTTAGACAGCTGATGCACCCACGACCCACCGACTCTCAGTGTACTAAAATCCGCAAAAGAGAATGAGCAAGAGAGGTAGAGATTCTCTCACTGTTCTAAATGAGAGCTCTCATGTTGGTTCGGTAAACATTTTGGGAGAAACATCCTTTCGGGCGGATGATTGATCACCAAACCTTCAAAGCGTACACGTACAGAATTTTACCGGAGCTGCATGAGAGCCTTTCCCTCGTTACTACGGACTACGGTACTACGACCGCTATGGGATGTGAAGGGCAATAGCAACATGAAACTAAACCACAACCATGCGACAAACGTGATTACAGACAGGTGTAGGAGCTCACGGGGCAGCGGGCAGAGGGCCGCCGTTGTGTGACAAAGCGTGGAAAGTGTCAGACAAACACGTCCTCGAGAGGAGTGCCACATAACTGACCGCCGATAATGAAAAATTGATAAAGCACTAGGGCCCGTGTGTGAGGTGGAAGGTCTACGCTTGGAGTTGCGGTTGGAGTTGAATCACTCAATTACCCATCAATTGTGCATGAAATTAACAGAACAGGAGGGAGAACAAAAAAGAAATATCGATGCTTTCGAAGAGAGCTCGTGCAACAGTTTCTTTAGCAGCGACCCGTCTCAAGGGCGTTAGATTTTCGTGCTGGAATTGCGTGAAATTGTTGCTGTTTATTTATGGGAGAAATTATTGATTTCCATTTCGTGATTATTTACCGACTCGACGAAAAATCGAGTTTCAATTGCAAGTGCGTGTCGTTGGATTGCGGCAGTTCTTCATCGGCTAACGGTGGTGTTAACATGAAAGAATTTCTCCTCCGATAAAATTAACAAACAACAACAAACACTGACGAGGGTAGGATTTTTGATCGGAGAGGGGTTTGAGTCGAATAAATTTTTCAAGCTCCAGAAGTGGCGAACAAATGTTTAAAAAATTTCAGTCTATTTTCTGTTTCGTAATAAATTTTATCATTTAATCGTTCCCATGCATTTTTAAACATAATTTGGTTTCTGCCTTTTTTATAGTATAATTTAAAGTAATCTATCATGGTCGGAGTAATTTAGACTATTTTCCTGGTACTGAATGTCTTTGTCATATTTTAATTATTAATATCGCATGAAATCATAAACAAATTACGTTTATCAAAAAGAAAAATATCTAGAAAAGTTTTTTCAAATACTACGTTGAACATTGATTTATAATAGCATTACCACCTGGGTAAATTAGTAGCGCTATGTCATGAAATACCAGTATTATTACAATATTTAATGACATTAGCTCGTACAAACGTTATATTAATTTTGGGCCTGAAACCTATACCCCCTCCCAATTTTTTCTTACTGGCACACAGCTATGACCAGCCATAACAGCAATAGTAATAACAGCAGTATGTTCGGTGATTAATGGTCCTCTTTATTGTAGGAGAACAGCGGCAAGATTCATCGAATTCTTGATTGCCATCGACGGTGACAGAGCAGCAGCTCGAGCGAATTTGCATTAATGGAAATGCTTCGTGACTGTGCTGTACTAACAAAAGCCTGTGTACTCCAGTTTAGGTACATGTAGCCGAGTAATTTAGACCCGGTCGGCTTTTATGAGCCCCACAGGGGGCGTAAAGATTGAATCTTTCGAAAACATCGTGTACCAATTTTCAACCAACCAACCAACTAAGCTCTAGTTTGGATTCAATCAATGGCAGTGTAAATTTACAGTCTAAATCTAGGACAAAAACTTTTCACTTCCATCACGCGGCTGATCATTACAACAGCAAACAAATAGCTTATTTCCGGAACCCGTCTGCGGCCTCCGGATTCATTATTTTCAAACAATAACAACATTGCATCGATTTGCCGGCCCAGCCAGGTCCATAATGCACGCCGATGGAGCTATATTTCGATTGATTCATTTCTCGACTGAGTCATCGCATCAGCAAGCAAGCAAGCAAGCAAACCCACCAAAAAACATCGATTTCGCGCTGCTTTTCGACCCTCCAGCCAGACCACCTGATTGTGTGGGCAGGATGTGTGTTTGTGTACATACGAGGCTCTTGCTGGAGGGCTTGGAAATCCGCAGGGAGCTTGGCTCGATTGAAATTCGATTAATCAAACACAAGTGCGGACCGAACGAAGTACAAATGGCGGGTCGGCGTAAACGGATGTTTGTGTGTGACTGTAGGTACTTGCCAATTGTAAAGGGCTCTATTCGATTTGTTTTCCAGTACTACAGTTGGGGAAGGGAGGTGGAAGCTTTTGATTACAATTATTCGCTTTGATTTTGGTGGTAAACATAGTGTACAACAGAACATTTGCTTACGTTTGTATCTGCGTCACGGTGCCAGTTTTGTGATTTGAGAAATTGCTTTCACTCGATGGGCAAGCTATTCACGTTGTTACAGATTTTTAAAATGAAACATTAATGAAGGTCGTTTTTTCGATTTTGTGACATAACCAGAAAAAAACTCCAAAATGAAAATAAGAGAAGAAAGAGTACAAATCCAGATTTTTTTTCAAACACACTGGAACACTGCCCTAGTCTACTCTAGTGTATTTTTGTGTTACGATTATTCAGGATCAACGTTTGGTTTTTAATCCCCTCGTAGAAGAATTACCTCTTAAAAAAAAATTTTTTCCGAGCCCCAATTATTTTTTTCTCAATGCACCTCTTGGATCGTTGAGTAATATGCATGAATTCGCATTCAACAGTTTTGGGTCGATTTTTGAACCATTATTGCGCTTTTCTACCTATCAGTTTATTTTCTAGTGATTATTGAGCCTGAAGTTGGATAGTTTTGTATATGAACCATTTTGACGTGGGACACGTCTTACCTTAGTAGGGTGGCATACTGTGGAAAATGTTACGAAAATGGGCCCTTTTCAAATGCATATTATGTTTTTTCCCTGAACGGATTTCAAACGCCAATGTCTTGATCAAAAGATAAAGGTTGTCCTAGACTTAAGGTTTAATATTCAGTATCATTTTTCGATGGTAAATTAGTGATGAATAAAATTGAAAATCAGTAATTCCGGTATAGTTTACAGCTTTCAACCAACAACAAACTCGCTTCGCCTTCGCTTGTTTTCTGCTGCTTGCTGGCTTACAAAAATAGAGGAAGTACGAGAAACAATCGCTCAACTCATTTTACTTTGTGCGGCTGTGCTGCACAGACAGCGCGTTACGATGTGTACTTTTCGACAATTAGACCCCGTTGTACACTGTAACCAATTCAACAACCATATCTTGATCGACAGCTAAAATATTTCCAAAACTTTGCTGTAACAACTGTAATGTCTTTACAATACTAAACTAGTTAAAATTGTGTATATTCGACCAAAGTTCCTGAAAAGCATTTAGTGGCTACTTTCCATTTTTTTCGGTTTGAGCTTTTGGAGTGCACCTGTGTTGACCAGTGTAATCAACGTAGTCTCACGTCTGCCATGTGGGCGTGTCTTGGATACCACCCTCTAATTTTTGGTTTCCACTATTCCATTTCCCAGTTTCGAACAAGGCGTTTTTTACCATTATTCACCTATTAGGAATTTTTGACATTTTTTTGTTAGAAATTTAATTATCTTTTTGAAGCAAGATACTTGAAAACTAGTAGGAAGATCGTATGCAACATAAAAAAATAAAGTTAATGAAACGTTTCCTTAACAAAGCTCAGTTCAAATTTCTCACCCAGTTTTCTACGAGATTCCGTCAAATCGGAGCCTCTCGAAATAAATCATTTGGCATGGAAACAGTAATGGAAATGGAAAAAACTTTAATATTTGCTCTCTTACACCGAAACTAACCGAAATTGTTTTATGCGATTTCTGGTTGATTGCTTCAATATCCCTTTGGTTTAATTCATGATATTTCATACCATTCTTTGGGTTCAATTAAATTGAATAAACTTATATTGTTTTATAGTTTTGACGCAATAGACCAGGGTTCTTGGACATCAATTGGATCGCGAAGGCCTTGAAAAATTTAACAGGTGTCCTCTGTGAAAGATAATTTTCAAACCTTTCTCCAAATTCTCAAAAGGTCAAGAACTACTGCATTAGACGGAATAGATAAATTGAACAAAGTAATCAATATGAAAGCTCAAACTCGTTTAGCTTTTTACGATTATTTTCAATAAAATTATGACACATACAAATTGTAACAGATATGACACATTTCTTGCCTAATCTAAAAAAATGGGCAATTTTATTGAGTTAATAAAACAATACACATACCATAAGGACAAACAAAGGATGTAAGGGACAAAGGTTGTACTTGAGCAACCTGCAACATCAAGTTATAAACAAGTTATAAATAAATTGCAAGAGAAACATTAAGTTTTAATCCACTCGTATTGATGTTATATATCAGAACTATAGCTTGAAGTTGTATATAACTTTACAAATTGTTGTTGATTTATAACAGGATTATTTACCAACTTTTTTTCTTTAGTATATATTATTTCAGACGAACAACGGAAGTAAATATGATAAAAAAATATGATAAGTCGGTAAATGTGTTTGCTGGTGTGAACTTTTACTTTCTTATCAAGTACAGTGCAGATGAATATAGATAAATATGGTTGTCCGATATAAAATTCTTTTATATAAGTTGCGATAACAATTCATTCAAAAGTAAAATATATGTTTAATATTTTCTCCGCCCTCTGCGCTTTTTGAGTTAATAATAAGTCATAATTCAGTTACTTATACTTATTAAGGAATAACCGTGTTACTTTGGAAAGGTAATGAAGAGAAATGTGTTTTCAATGCACTTTAACTAAAACTATATCATTCTTAATTAAGAATTATTAAAAAACAGAAAGCTTTCTCTTCTCTCTCTCCCTTTCTCTTCTCTCTCTCTCCCTTTCTCTTCTTTCTCTATCTCTATCTTTTACCTCTCTCTGTTCTTCTCCTCTCTACCTCTCTCGTCTCCTCTCTTTCACTCTTTCACTCTATATTTTTTCCATCTTTCTTTCCCTTTCTACAATACATTTTTTACCATTACAAAATGGGGTTTTGAGCGTCGATTGGAGGTGGTTTTCCTTAGAAGCTCCGAACCTGAAAATCGCGATGACTTCGCCTTCACTTTCCGAACTACTCTTTGTCTTAATTTTCATCCGCTCTAAAACTTTTTCCAATTTTGGCCGAGCGGAGGTGAGTTTGAATTTTGATAGAAGCAAGCATTTTTGATCATCGAAGGACGAAAGCATGGATTTATTCCCAGGCTCCTCATAATCACCACCACCCCCCTCACTTGGTACGAATCCATTTACTTTGCTCACCTAGAGCCAGAGACCATTTATTTTGTATTTAAGTGAAATCC